>NC_053039.3:157429341-157732371 GCF_002575655.3 Aegilops tauschii subsp. strangulata
TGTTGATATTAATTACCAAAATCACCCAGGGAGCACTTGTGCTTTCAATCTCCCTCTTTTTGGTAATTCATGACAACATACATCAAAGCTTTGGATAAAGATATAGAGAATAACAAGTAAAACTTTGGAAAGACATGTAACATGCATAGGCTCCCCCTATATGTATGCAATCATGTGAATATGGAATATAGGAGTGTGTGAATGCATAAGCATGACAGAGCAAGCAATGAGTTACATGTAACTTGGCTATATGCATCAGAGCAAATGGTGTGAATATAGGAAATGTACCTTCATGCTCATGAGTCCTTCTTGCAAACAGTATGTACATCAGCAAGATATCCTCATGCACATGAGTGTGATGCATATACTTACCTTGTGGTCTTGAGTTGGCTTAGAAAGGGATGAACCTGAGTAAACAAGGTTAGATAACAAAGATACATCTACTAGCCAGAGCAAACAAAAGGAACCACAAGAGTACCAAGATTGGGATGACATGTAGTGTGTGAGCACTAGATACTCTATTAGATATAGACATGTCCCCAAAGATAAAGATATGGAATGAATTCGAAGGTTTTCTTCCCTTAGATGTGTTGCTCCCCCTGAATCTTATATGGGATATTCGGAGAAGATAGGGAACAGAAAATCAGAGCAAAGAAAATACACAAACAACATGAACATGTCTTTCCCCTCTAAAGACATGTGACTTCTCTCCTCTTGAACACCACACATCTAGGGTATGTAATTCTTCTCTCCCCCAGTTTGAAGCATTCTCTCCCCTTTTTGAAGTATTAAGCTTTGATGTGAACTCCCTCTCCCCCTTTGACATCAATTTCCAAGAAGGGATCCTCTGGAGGGTGAGTAAAAATAGGTTTGGTCCTTGAGTCACAGAGCAAAGCAGCGTATAAAATGTGATGCTAGTAGAGGACAAGAATCATTGAGTGGAGCTGAGTAAAAAGGAATGCAGGATCATGTGGCAAGTTGTTTTGTCTGCAGTGAAATCGGTGGCACCGAGGTGTGTGCTTTGGTTGCACCGAAAGGATTTGGTTGGACCGAGAGCAACAAATCGGTGTGACCGAGTTCATCACAGAGAAAGCACTTGTCACCTCAGCTCACTAGGAAGGAAGATCTCACAAGGATTTGCAATGAATTACCTGAAGAATTTGCAAGGAATTGGATGCAGGGAATGCAGAACAAAACGGAGAAAATAAAATCTAGATGAAGTCATGGAGAACAAACATGCATGAGACAGATGCAAGAACACGGAGAAACACAAGAGAACTTCATCTAGAAATGGGCGGTGACAAAGTCACCTGTGTTAGAGTATATTGACTTAGGAGTCAAATGAGGGCACTTGATCATGAGTCATACTCATCGTTTAAGCTCAAAATGGGGTTACCATTTTTCGTTTAAGCATTTTGATGCATTCACATCTTGTTGAGTTTCTTTGGCCCATGATTTGGAGTAAAGCCTCTCTAAGATGGAATAACATACCTTGGGTGGTGGTGTTGATCTTGATCATGTAGTTGAACTTGTGTGGGACGCTCAAGGTTGATGTAGCTCATCAAGAGTTGGGAGCACCACTTGTAATTGAAGTTCATCTACCTACATGGGTTAGTCTTGCAAGGAATAGCACTTGTGTAACCAAAATGACAATCATGAAATTTGATACCAAATGAAATTTGATATATAGAATTTGTCAAAGGATATGTTGAAGGGTTTCGTGCTTTCTTGTCATCAACCACCGTATTTTAGCGACTTGGTGATGTAGAGATTGCTCAAGAGGTGACTGAGTTGCAATCTCGTAGATTTAGATTCATCTAAGTACCTACAAGGGTTAGATAGCATGCAAGGGTGCAAGTATATCCAAGACATATGAGTATCATCATAAGAGAAATGTCAAGGATTAGTCATAGATTCATGCCTTGCACGTATCCAAATGGAGTTCCTACTCCAAGTTTGAAGCATAAATGAAGTTCAATTCACCTCTCAACCAGCAAAATACTTTCTCATCAAGTGGCTTGGTGAATATATCTGCCAATTGCTTATCGGTACGAACATGCTTAAGATCAATGTCCCCTTTAGCAACATGACCTCGAATGAAATGATGACGAACTTCAATATGCTTAGTTCGAGAATGTTGCACGGGATTATGAGCAATCTTAATGGCACTTTCATTGTCACAAAGCAAAGGAACATGTTTCACATATATCCCATAATCTTTAAGAGTTTGGGTCATCCAAAGTAACTGAGTACAACATGAATCAGTGGCAATGTATTCCACTTCGGCGGTGGATAAGGATACTGAGTTTTGTTTCTTGGAGGACCAAGACACAAGAGATCTACCAAGAAATTGACAAGTACCCGAAGTGGACTTTCTATCAACCTTGTTTCCGGTAAAGTCCGAGTCGGAATAGCCAACAAGATCAAAAGAGGACCTCTTAGGACACCAAATGCCAAAATTTGGTGTATGTATTAAGTATCTCACGATCCTTTTCACAGCCTTAAGATGACATTCTTTGGGGGCCGTTTGATATCGTGCACACATGCACATGCTTAGCATAATATCGGGACAAGAGGCACATAGATATAACATTGATCCAATCATAGAGCGATAAACCTTTTGATCAACCGGTTTACCATCCTTAGTCAAGTCAAGATGTCCACTAGTAGGCATGGGAGTTTTCATACCTTTGCTTTCTTGCATGTTGAACTTCTTGAATAAGTCCTTGGTGTACTTTTTTTGAGAAACAAAGGTGCCTTCCTTAGTTTGCTTGATTTGCAAACCAAGAAAGAACTTGACTTCACTCATCATAGACATCTCAAACTTCTCCGACATTAGCTTTCCAAACTTTTCACTAAAATGAGGGTTAGTAGAACCAAATATGATATCATCAACATAAATTTGGCATACAAATAATTCATCATTAACCCTTTTAGTGAAAGAGTAGAATCTATCTTTCCAGTCTCAAAGCCTTTTTCAATAAGGAACTTGGTCAAGCATTTATACCACGCTCTAGGAGCTTGTTTAAGACCATAAAGAGCTTTGCGAAGTTTGTAGACATGATCGGGTTTCTTAGGATTGACAAAGCCGGGAGGTTGTTTAACATAAACTTCCTCCTCAATTTCACCATTTAGAAAAGCACTTTTAATGTCCATTTGGTACAAGGTGATATCATGGTGATTAGCATAGGAAAGTAAGATGCGGATGGACTCAAGTCTAGCAACGGGGGCATATGTCTCACCGTAGTCCATACCTTCGACTTGAGTGTAGCCTTGGGCGACTAGATGAGCTTTGTTGCGGACGACTTGACCATCTTCATCTTGCTTGTTGTGAAACACCCATTTGGTACCGATGATGTTGTGGTTGTTGTCGGGCTTCTCGACCAATGTCCACACTTGGTTTCTCTCAAAGTTGTGTAGCCCTTCATGCATAGCATTTATCCAATCCGGATCTTCCAATGCTTCTTCAACCTTCATAGGTTCAATGCTAGAGATGAATTAATAGTGTTCACAAAAATTAGCCAAACGATATTTAGAGCGAGTGATTCTCCCGGTTTGAATGTCATTGTAGATTTTCTCGACGGGATGGTCTCTGGCGACTCTTGCTCTAACTCATGAGAGCTTTTGCTTGGGTCGGGGTGGAACATCTTCTTCATCTTGTCCTCCTTCTTGGCCTTCTTCATTGTTGACGTTGTAGTTCTCATGTCGTGGTGGAGAAGGAGGTTGATGAGCTTCATCTTGGTGTATTTCCTCGTTCTGTTCATCTTGATGTGTCCCACTCATGGATGCTTCCATGTCGACTCTTGGTTCACCTTGTTGTGAGGTGGAAGCCTCCACTTGGACGGACGAGGTACTTTCCTTCACCTCCGTTGGACGAATCTTGCCAATAGACAAGTCTTGGATTGCTTCCGAAGGGTCTTTGTCTCCTGCATCAATTGGCAATTGCTCTACTTACGAGCCATTAGATTCATCAAACTTCACATGTACCGTCTCTTCAACCTTTTGGGTGAAACTGTTGTAGACACGGTAAGTGTGACAGTTCGAGCCATAACCAAGTAGGAAACCTTCATGAGATTTAGGAGCAAATTTAGAACGATGATACTTATCAAGAATGTTGCACTTTGAGCCAAATACCCGAAAGTATCCAACTTGGGGTTTGTTACCGGTGACAAGCTCGTATGCCGTCTTGCCGACTAGCTTGTGAAGATACAAGCGATTTGTTGCATGACAAGCCGTCTCAACCGCTTCCGCCCAAAAGTGTTTTGGAGTCTTGTACTCATCAAGCATCGTTCTTGCCATCTCAATAAGAGTCTGGTTCTTCCTCTCAACAAGTCCATTTTGTTGAGGCATGTACGTAGCCGAGAACTCATGTGAAATCCCTTCTTCGTTAAGAAAGGTATCCACATTTGCGTTCTTGAACTCCGTTCTGTTTTCGCTCCGAACCCTCTTGATCTTCACTTCAAATTGATTTTGGGCCTTCCTAGTGAAGTTTTTGAATATCTTTTGGACCTGCGATTTATCATCAAGAAAGAACACCCACGCAAATCTTGAAAAATCATCGACTATGACTAGACCAAATGAGTTACCACCAAGACTCTTGTAGGCATTGGGACCAAAGAGATCCATATGAAGTAGGTCGAGCGGTCTTCTCGTGGTCATAATGTTCTTCATGGGGTGACTTCCTCCAACCTGTTTTCCTGCATGACAAGCACTACAAAGTCTATCCTTTTCAAATATAACATTTTTCACTCCAAGGATATGATCACCCTTAATAAGCTTATCAAGATTTCTCATGCCCACATGACCTAACCTTCTATGCCACAACCAGCCTTTTGAGGATTTAGCAATTAAGCAAGTTCTAGGTTGAGCCTTTTTAGTGAAGTCAACAATGTAAGGATCACCTCTAGGGATACCGGTAAAGACCATTTTATGATTATCTCTACGAAACACTTGGCAATCTACTTCAATAAAAAGAACATTGAAACCGAAATCAGCAAGTCTAAGTACCGAATGTAAATTATACCCAAGAGATTCAACGAGCATGACATTTTGTATGGAGCTATCATGTGAGATGGCCACCTTACCGAGGACAACCACCTTACCCTTTGTAGCGACCCGACCCGAATGGATCAAGTCTCTGTGCTTAAGTGTCACACCTGGATCTGTATGCTGACACACACAGTACTCGAGGATTTATAACAGAGGTAAATCACATGTATAAAGTAACGTAAATACTATTACCTCAATCCAAATAGCGGAAGTAACAAGGTTGTGGATTCCCATCAACACCAACGGCAAAGTTGAGTGTAGAAATCGTAACCCTAACGTATCACTTACTTGTCGTAAGAATCCTGCAACATGAAACGTTGCAGCCCGAAAACGGGTTAGCACATGGAATATGCTGGCAAATTCACACCATAGTGAAAAATGAACATAATAATGCTATCACTACATGCATATATGGCTGGTGGAAGGCTCTATGGTTATAATGTTTTTGCGAAAAGCCAATTTTTCCCTACCGCAAAGGAATAAATTTTATTTAACTATCATGGTGGTTGTGAAACATTGAGATGGTTGAGAGCATCTCAATCCCAATTAAGTATCATCATTAACCCAACAATATTAATTAAAGTAACATGATGAGATCAACGGGATAATCCAAGAACTAGATACTCAAGATGTCCATAACCGGGGACACGGCTAATCATGATTAGTTTGTACACTCTGCCGAGGTTTGTGCACTTTTCCCCACAAGACTCGATCTCCTCCGTTGGATTTCTCGCACTACATGGTGTTTGAGAAACGGACGATCGAGACACAGTCTTTCAGAAGCATTTACTCTCTACTCCGGGCAGACCGTTACACCTACAATCCCCCTACATCTGCTAGTCCACCTCTTCAAGAGCTCACACAACTTACTCAACTATGCCAGAGCCCATAATGGCTTGTGGCTGCACACGGAAGTTTCTAGCATGAATAATCTTATGATCCCTTTGAGCCTGGGTGGCGGTCCTTATACAAACAGACAACACTGGGTTCTCCAGGTGCCTCAATCCACCCAGATGTGAGTTTTAGTTGCCACCTTAAGTAAACCATTATTAACAATCTCACATATGTCATGAATATCTCTCAATCCCAATCCACGTCTACGAGCATAGCATGGCAATATAATAGCAACGCAGAAGTAACTCCCAAGGGTTTGATAAATAAAACAGGTACTAGGTACTACCTCAACTACATCCCAATACCCACAGTTTAATAAGATCCTAACCATGCAATGTTTGTGGGTTGGTCTAATGCAATAAAAACTGCGTATGAAAAGGATATGATCAAAGTGTTAACTTGCCTGCAATGTTGATGAAGATGATTCACACTCAATACTCTGGATAGATCTACTCGTCACACTCCGGTCAATCTATCGTAAGCAAGCAAAGGTAACCACACATAAGCAATCCGTCAAATGATCGGGAAGAACGAAGAAAACAATTCGAAAAACTTCAAAACCAAGCAAATAAATCTTGCAACATAAAACAATTTCTAACAGTACCAAAATTATGTGCATTTGGCCTTATCAGAAAGTTTAGGTCAAGAGCTTCGGTTTGCAAAAAGAATCAACTCAAACGGAGTTACGGAACTTAAGTTATGAACAAAAGAAGTTTGAATACAAATCTGTTTGAATTAAAATTTTAAAACTTTCAAAAACATGTTTAAGTAGTTTTACTGGATAGAGGGGATCATAACGAAGACGTGGGCGTTGGTTTCGTTGGATTTGGGTAAACGAGTAAAAAGTTGTGACCGTTTGAAGAACAGGGACTAAACTGTAAATAAAATCATCACAGATAGGTCCCTGGCGAAAAATAAATGAAAAAGGAAAAGCTAAATAATGAACGTTCGTTTATAGGATCTAAACAGTGGACGTTTGCTGTTTAATAAAACCTAAAAAAAACAGATCTAGGTTTTCTTAATAAAACCAAAACGAATAATAAAAAAAATAAACCGGCGCGGTTCACGGTTTATACCGGTTGGGTTTTCATCGAAAACCGGCGGTTTTTGGCGGCGGATCGGGTCCGGCGAGGTCGGGGCAGTGGCATGCTCCGGCGACGGCGGCGCGCGGGCAAGGCGAGGGCGGCGAGCTCCGGCGCGGCGGCGCCAGCGGGCGGAGGGAGCGGCGCGGGCGACGGCAGCGAGCGGCGCGGTGCAGCGGCGGCGGCGGCGGGAGCAGAGGGAGAGGCGGGGGCCGGGCGGCGCTATTTATAGGCGCGGGAGGCTAGGCCTGCCGTGGGCGAGGGGCAGCGACGGCGCCGGACTCCGGGAGGAGTCCCGGTCGGGGACGACGGGCGAGGCGGCGCGGAGCTGGGCCTTGGCCTGGCTTCGGCTGGGCCGACCCAGTTCGCGGGAGAAGTTTTTTTTTAAACAAACAGAGAAAGAAATAATAAAACAAAAGAAAATGGAAATATTATATAGGCATATAATATATCAAAGTTTTCAGAAAAAGATTTCCTACAGCGTGAACATTTTTGTAAAGTCAAATAAAATCCACACAAATTTTAATAAATCAAACAGTGCTACTGCCTTAATAAAATCCAATAAAAATCATTTTAAAAATACCAAAATGATTTCAAATTATTTTTCTCCAATTTTCTGATGTAGGGAATCATGTTACCCTATTTTCTGTATATTTTTATTTTGGAGAAAAATAATTTGAATAAGACTCAATTAACTCCAAATTAAAAATAATTTCCAAAAGGACTTTGAATTTGACCTTTGAAACTCCCAACTCATATTTCATTCGTTTTGAAGAAGTCATTTTATCTTCTCTCGTGAAAATCATTGAGTTGCATAAAGTTTCAGAAATGGGAAATATTTTCAAATGAAATTTAAATATTTTCAACACCCCTTTTCATTTAAATAAATGGAAGAAGTCATGTCATCTTCTCTCCAGGGTTTTGTGATGAAAAGAATTTGAGTTCATGGAGATCATAAAAACAAAATGAAAGTTTGGGAAAGTCCTTTTATTCCCTCTCATTTAACTTTCAAAAGGTTTTGAATTCACTCACTTTCAGTCAATCAATCAAACAATCAATCCAATCTATCTGTTTATTTTTACATTCCAAAATTTAGAATTTTGGGATGTTACAAACCTACCACCCTTAAAATGAATCTCGTCCTCGAGATTCGGAGAGGCTAGCAAGAAATAGGTTAGGTTTTGGGGGTCGTCTCAAAATCCATCGATCATCACAGGGGGTCTGGGGTGCTACCACCCTTAGAAACATTGTCATGGTCCCATCAGTACTCATATACTCCATCCTTATTCTTGACGGGGCCGGTCTTCTCAAATTCTCGGGAAAAATTCCTTCTCTGGCTCTTTGGGTAGCGGCATGACCTTTTCCTCAATTCTTCTGTCTTTCATCTTGGTAAGGTTATTCCGAGACTGGGTCTTCATAGCTGACGGGTCTGGCGCCAATACTAAACAACTATCGATATCTCATGGTGGTCAACGATTTATGGTTTCTCCTACAGGAAATGGGTCTGGTTGATCCTCACCGTATAACCTACGATTGGCAACAACTGCCGTGTACAAGGGAAACATTCTTATACCATTCTAAGGTTCAAACAAGGTTTACTACCGTCGTCTCTCTACTATAGGTAGGTCACTCAGATTTACCATCCCATATAGCAAAGCGAACAATAAGCGTAAGTCAGTATGGTGATCAATCCATCCCGCACCCAAATCATTACCTTGTATATGGTTTAGCGAATCTCGCATTCTAACACTTGGTCATCCTCGCAAGCATTGCAGAATTTCTCTTGTCGACGAACCAAGTTCGGATAAATCCATGGATTCTGCAAGCCAAACAAACATCTATCGTTCCTTCCCAACTCTAAGGTTTTGCGTAACTCCTATAAGATCGTTGTCGATAAAATCGTAACTTCTTCCAGGGTCTTCCCTTCAACAAGAGTGTGATTGCTTCTTGGCAGGTCCTGGGCCTGTGGGTTATGGCCCATCTCATCACTTGTAGTTCCTTGAACTTATCATCGGGAAACTGATCCTTAATCCAACATCCAACTTCCTAGTATTCTTAAATTCATCCAATTGTACTGTCTTCCTTCCTTTTATTGGCACCAAATTAAGACATGATTACTCAGACTCATCATGGAATTTCCATTGATCCATATTTCCAACATCATACCTCCTTTATATCCAATAGTAATTCATCTCTTCATCCTCGGGGAATATCCCACATACCGAGATAAAAAAACTTATACTTATGAAGTCCATACTCCACTTCGTGGAACATCATTATCCTTTCCAGGGTCAAGCGTCCTTACAGGGGAATATTGGCCATCTCTGCATGGCACTTCTTCAACTGGGAAAGGTGAAACACATCATGAACTCATGACAGTCCTTCGGGTGACTCCAGCTTGTTGGCCACTTCTCCCATACGCTCCAAAACTTGGTATGGTCCTACAAATCTCGGGGCTAACTTTCCCTTAACTCCAATAGTTTAACTCCTCGCAGAGGGAACACACGAAGACATGCTCTGTCTCCATTTCATAGACTACCTCCTTTACATCCAATAATACTCCATACCCTCATATTCTTGGGGTATCCAACGTATCGAGATAAAACTCATACTTATTTTGTTCGAAATCCACTTCGTGGAATATCACTACCTTTTCCAAGGGTCAAGTTTCCTCACAGGGTACTACCACCCTTAAAATGCACAATCATCCATAGACCATATTTCTCATATCCTCGAAAATGGTCAAAATCTTTCTTCATAGAGTAACAACTCATAAAATCCAAATCAATACCAATGATGCTAACTTTATTGATTCTCAAATTATTACAATCTCCTGCATTCCATTACATGCCTCAACCCGACACCTCACAAATAAAAGAAATGTCCACACTACTACTACTATTTTTCTCGTTGCACTCAACTATTTATCACAAACCTCCGTCTCCTTGGGGCATTCTCTGGCAAGGTGCCCTGCTTCATCACAACGGAAACATATTACTTCTGACATATCACGGGGTTTCCTTGTGATTATATAGCCTCCTGGGGTCCTCATCTTCCCTTTTGGGCAATCATTGTGGTAGTGTCCTGAATTTTTTTTTGCACCTGAAACATGTGATATGACTCAGGTCTCTCTTTGTAGAAATTGGGTTGTTCCTGGGATCCAATCTACTTCTCTTCCTGGACTTTTCCGTTCCAATCAGGGCTTCTATTTCCTGTGGGTCATACTCTACTTCCTCTGTCGGGAATTCTACTAAATCCCCATTCAGACAATTTTGGGAGATGTGTCCTTCTTCTCCACATGAATAGCATGACTTGGTGCAGGTTTTAATTGGTTCTTCTTTGGGTGTGTCCTCCACCTCTTCCTTCATCACATATTCCTCTAAACTTTCCATGAGGGCTCTTTTCATTGCTTCTTTCTTCTGCTGGATAGTCCTTTGTACCATGGGGTAGATGTGACACTGAGCAGGGTAGTGGGTAGTCCCTTCACACAAGAAACAAGTGATCTGCCTAGTTGGGCATTCTTCAGCTGGGTGACTTCCTTCACAATTAGGGCATTCATCCTTGTGTTCCTTATGGTTGTGGCCTATTTCTCCACAAGGCTTGTATGCACAAGGTTTCTTCATATCCTTTCCATAAGGCTTCAATTTTTGGGACACAAGACGAGATCTTTGTAGAGTCCACTTAAATTCTTTCCAAGTGATTACTCCTTGCCATCCATTGATGGTTTGGTACATCCTCCACCAAGTAGCAGCACCTCTTTCAAAACATTGAAGATCATGCCGGGTCATATACTTTCCGACTATAGGGTTATTCTTCATGTGATCCTCCATGTTCTGAATCCATCGGTCCGTCTCCAATTGACTCATCGGTCCAGAAAATACAAGCTCATCTCCATTCATCCTCTATTGGGTCCATGGGTTTGGGGTGAGATAAGAGAGGTCAAGAGGGATGCACACAATACAAACAAAATTTTGAAAAGACAGATTTTTATTGTGGCTGTCGGAAAAACAACAAACAAATGACAGCTCACAAACATCGCATCTAACGTAGGTATAACAGGGGTTTGGTCTTCTAAAGGTCAAAAATCTCAACGTCATCAAACTCTTCAAGTCTTGGTCATGTCTCCGATGGCTTCTTCCAATCATGCTTGTCCTTCTCAAGTTCTTTTGCCAGATCAGCTCTGTTGACGCGAAGTCTCTCGTGACGTCCTTTATATTTCTGGAGTTGCATTCCAAACTTCTGGGTTTCAACATCCTGGACATGAACCATGATCCTACTATCCTTCAGCTCCTAGCGAGTCTCCGTTATCTCGAGGTTTCGCTTTCCCAGCTTGGCTACTTTCAGTTTCTGGGTTCTGAGTTCTTCGCGAAACACTTCTTTGTCAAAAACTTCTTCCTGAAGGTTCATCTTTAAAACTTCCTGATGTAATGCTCCAGATCCTGGTGATACACCAGCTAAGGTTAAAACTTCGTCTTGCTGGTAGGTGCTACATCAGCCTTCTACCATCCAATCCTACCATGCATATGCATGCTTAACTCAGCACGGTGACAATAGCATAAGCGGGCGATAACCTCATGGGTATCCGTGGTTCTGCTCTTGTCATTACCATGAGCTATCATTCCATAGTTGATATCTCATGCCTTAGGGTTTCCTTGACAAAACTTTGAGTTTCTAACTCTCCATGTTTCGGTCTTTCTCCGATACACCTTGCTCTCGAGTATTGACAGCTTCCATAGTCTGCCAAGTTCCATAGGGGTAGCCTTACTAGGTCAAATCTGGGAATTCTTCAGAGCCTACAAATTCTCCCAGTCTTCGGAGTCTTCAACCGTTGTAGTATCCATTATCATAATGCACGATAAAATCCTCTTTATTCCGAATGGTCTTAGTTGTCCGATATCTTGTACTTCTTGAAGTGGTCTCATCCGTCGAATCTTCGAGTGGTCCAAAAGGAAAAAGGATATGGTCTCACTTAAAGGGAATATTTGAATAAGCTCAGAAGAGAAGAGAGGTAAAAGACCTTTTTGAAAAGAAAGTTGTAGAGAAAAATCCTTCCTATGGGCTTGCCAGTTTCTAGGGTCACGTCCTACAGTCAACATGTGCTCTGATACCATCTTGTAGCGACCCGACCCGAATGGGTCAAGTCTCTGTGCTTAAGTGTCATCCCTGGATCGGTATGCTGACACACACAGTACTCGAGGATTTATAACAGAGGTAAATGACATGTATAAAGTAACGTAAATATTATTACCTCAATCCAAATAGCGGAAGTAACAAGGTTGTGGATTCCCATCAACACCAACGGCAAAGTTGAGTGTAGAAATCGTAACCCTAACGTATCACTTACTCGTCGTAAGAATCCTGCAACATGAAACGTTGCAGCCCGAAAACAGGTCAGCACATGGAATATGCTGGCAAATTCACACCATAGTGAAAAATGAACATAATAATGCTATCACTACATGCATATATGGCTGGTGGAAGGCTCTATGGTTATAATGTTTTTGCGAAAAGCCAATTTTTCCCTACTGCAAAGGAATAAATTTTATTTAACTATCATGGTGGTTGTGAAACATTGAGATGGTTGAGAGCATCTCAATCCCAATTAAGTATCATCATTAACCCAACAATATTAATTAAAGTAACATGATGAGATCAACGGGATAATCCAAGAACTAGATACTCAAGATGTCCATAACCGGGGACACGGCTAATCATGATTAGTTTGTACACTCTGCCGAGGTTTGTGCACTTTTCCCCACAAGACTCGATCTCCTCCGTTGGATTTCTCGCACTACATGGTGTTTGAGAAACGGACGATCGAGACACAGTCTTTCAGAAGCATTTACTCTCTACTCCGGGCAGACCGTTACACCGACAATCCCCCTACATCTGCTAGTGCACCTCTTCAAGAGCTCACACAACTTACTCAACTATGCCAGAGCCCATAATGGCTTGTGGCTGCACATGGAAGTTTCTAGCATGAATAATCTTATGATCCCTTTGAGCCTGGGTGGCGGTCCTTATACAAACAGACAACACTGGGTTCTCCAGGTGCCTCAATCCACCCAGATGTGAGTTTTAGTTGCCACCTTAAGTAAACCATTATTAACAATCTCACATCTGTCATGAATATCTCTCAAACCCAATCCACGTCTACGAGCATAGCATGGCAATATAATAGCAACGTAGAAGTAACTCCCAAGGGTTTGATAAATAAAACAGGTAATAGGTACTACCTCAACTACATCCCAATACCCACAGTTTAATGAGATCCTAACCATGCAATGTTTGTGGGTTGGTCTAATGCAATAAAAACTGGGTATGAAAGGGATATGATCAAAGTGTGAACTTGCCTGCAATGTTGATGAAGATGATTCGCACTCAATACTCTGGATAGATCTACTCGTCACACTCCGGTCAATCTATCGTAAGCAAGCAATGGTAACCACACATAAGCAATCACTCAAAAGCTCGGGAAGAACGAAGAAAACAATTCGGAAAACTTCAAAACCAAGAAAATAACTCTTGCAACATAAAACAATTTCTAACAGTACCAAAATTATGTGCATTTGGCCTTATCAGAAAGTTTAGGTCAAGAGCTTCGGTTTGCAAAAAGAATCAACTCAAACGGAGTTACGGAGCTTAAGTTATGAACAAAAGAAGTTTGAATAGAAATCTGTTTGAATTCAAATTATAAAACTTTCAAAAACATGTTTAAGTTGTTTTACTGGATAGAGGGGATCATAACGAAGACGTGGGCGTTGGTTTCGTTGGATTTGGGTAAACGAGTAAAAAGTTGTGACCGTTTGAAGAACAGGGACTAAACTGTAAATAAAATAATCACAGATAGGTCCCTGGCGAAAAATAAACAGAAAAAGGAAAAGCTAAATAATTAACGTTCGTTTATAGGATCTAAACAGTGGACGTTCGCTGTTTAATAAAACCTAAAAAAACAGATCTAGGTTTTCTTAATAAAACCAAAACGAATAATATAAAAAAATAAACCGGGGCGGTTCACGGTTTATACCGGTTGGGTTTTCATCGAAAACCGGCGGTTTTTGGCGGCGGATCGGGTCCGGCGAGGTTGGGGCAGTGGCGTGCTCTGGCGAGGGCGGCGAGCTCCGGCGCGGCGGCGACAGCGGGCGGAGGGAGCGGCGCGGGCGACGGCAGCGAGCGGCGCGGGCGGCGGGCGGCGCGGTGCAGCGGTGGCGTGGTGCAGCGGCGGCGGCGGCGAGATGCGGGAGCGGGCGGCGGCGGGAGCAGAGGGAGAGGCGGGGCCCGGGCGGCGCTATTTATAGGCGCGGGAGGCGAGGCCTGCCGTGGGCGAGGGGCAGCGACGGCGTGGCGGCGCCGGACTCCGGGAGGAGTCCCAGTCGGGGACGACGGGCGAGGCGGCGCGGTGCTGGGCCTTGGTCTGGCTTCGGCCGGGCCGGCCCAGTTCGCGGGAGAAGTTTTTTTTTAAACAAACAGAGAAAGAAATAATAAAACAAAAGAAAACGGAAATATTATATAGGCATATAATATATCGAAATTTTCAGAAAAAGATTTCCTACAGCGTGAACATTTTTGTAAAGTCAAATAAAATCCACACAAATTTTTATAAATCAAACAGTGCTACTGCCTTAATAAAATCCAATAAAAATCATTTTAAAAATACCAAAATGATTTCAAATTTATTTTTCTCCAATTTTTTGATGTAGGGAATCATGTTACCCTATTTTCTGTATATTTTTATTTTGGAGAAAAATAATTTGAATAAGACTCAATTAACTCCAAATTAAAAATAATTTCCAAATGGACTTTGAATTTGACCTTTGAAACTCCCAACTCATATTTCATTCGTTTTGAAGAAGTCATTTTATCTTCTCTCGTGAAAATCATTGAGTTGCATAAAGTTTCAGAAATGGGAAATATTTTTAAATGAAATTCAAATATTTTCAACACCCCTTTTCATTTAAATAAATGGAAGAAGTCATGTCATCTTCTCTCCAGGGTTTTGTGATGAAAAGAATTTGAGTTCATGGAGATCATAAAAACAAAATGAAAGTTTGGGAAAGTCCTTTTATTCCCTCTCATTTAACTTTCAAAAAGTTTTGAATTCACTCACTTTCAGTCAATCAATCAAACAATCAATCCAATCTATCTGTTTATTATAACGTTCCAAAATTTAGAATTTTGGGATGTTACACCCTTTGAGTTATCACCAAAAGTGACATACTTTCGAGGGCCGTCGTTTTCAGCAAGGTCACGAAACATATCCTTGTCTCTGGTCATATGATCAGTAAATCCACTATCAAGGACCCATTCCTTTCCTCCAGCCATGTAGCCGCGAAGATTTTCCATTAGCCCAAAGTGTCTCATAGCATCATCAAGATCATAGTCACTATCATCATCCTCATCATAGTATCCATGTTCTATATCTTCTTGTGGTTGATCAACTCCTAGAAAGGGTAATTCATTAGAAGTATGACCGTAACAAATGTTCATCTCTATGAATTCGAATGACTTCGGAAATGATATTGCTAATAATTCCAACATCTCCTTTGGCACGCATGAGATCACGAAGTTCAAATAGACAATCATCAAATTTAGGATCACTAGTACTCATCTTATTCAAGGCAATAGACTTATGGAGAATCTCATCTAGATTTTTCAAGGAATAATTTGGGAATTGTTCCTCTAGAAATCTCCATATGGTGTAAGCACAATCTAGAGTAGGTAAGCTAGCAATCAAATTTTTAGGCAATCCTTTTACAATAAGATTTATAGTTCTAAGATTGCGAATCATGTCAAGATCCTCATCGGGTGTGGGATGCAAAGGATCAACAATGCAAGCACAAGGAGTAGTAATGTATTTGGTCAAATGATATTCATTGAAAATCTCAAGCATCTCATTTTTCCACTGAAGAAAAGTACTCTCCGTCAAGTATAGGTACTCTATGTCTAAGACTCCCCAACGTAGACTCATCCATCTTCCTCTAAAGGTGTTTAAACCAAAGCAATGGAGACCAAAGCTTTGATACCAACTGAAAGGATCGAGAAGAGGTTTCTAGAGGGGGGGGTGAATAGACTCTTAGCAAGAAAAGTTGCAGTTTTTATATTCTTTAAGTTGAAGTGGAGTTTTAGCACAAGTTCAAACAGTCACAATACATATCAAGCTAGCATGACAAGAGTATATGAGCAGCGGAAAGTAAATCATGCAAGTTGCAAGAATGTAAAGGGATGGGATTGAAGTGTACAAACGCAATTGGAGTAATGGAGATTTTTTATCCGTGGTTCCGATAGGTGGTGCTATCGTACATCCACGTTGATGGAGACTTCAACCCACGAAGGGTAATGGTTGCGCGAGTCCACGGAGGGCTCCACTCACGAAGGGTCCACAAAGAAGCAACCTTGTCTATCCCACCATGGCCATCGCCCATGAAGGACTTGCCTCACTAGGGTAGATCTTCACGAAGTAGGCAATCTCCTTGCCCGTACAAACTCCTTGGTTCAACTCCACAATCTTGACGGAGGCTCCCAAGTGACACCTAGCCAATCTAGGAGACACCACTCTCCAAAAGGTAATAGATGGTCTGTTGATGATGAACTCCTTGCTCTTGTGCTTCAAATGATAGTCTCCCCAACACTTAGCTCTCTCTCATAGGATTGGATTTGGTAGAAAGATGATTTGAGTGGAAAGCAACTTGGGAAGGCTAGAGATCAAGATTTATGTGGTTGGAATGGAATATCTTGGTCTCAACACAAGTGTAGGTGGTTCTCTCTCAGAAAATGTATGTTGTAAGTTTAGGCATGTTCTGATCGCTCTCTCCACGAATGAAGAGTGGGTGGAGGGTTATATATAGCCTCCACACAAAATATAGCCGTTACACACAAATCACCACACTCGGTGGGACTGAATCAGAAAACTCGGTCAGACCGATTTAGTTCAAAATGTGAATGTTAGGATTTTCGGTGGGACCGACATGTCAACTCGGTGGGAACGATATCATTAGGGTTAGGGCATAACATAATCTTGGTTGGACCGATTACTCAAATTCGGTGGGACCGATTTTGATAATAAGCAAACAGAGAGTTGGTCAGGCAAACTCGGTGGGACCGATTCGCTCGTCTCGGTTAGACTGAAACGTTACAAAGGGAAACAGAGAGTTTGCATTGCAATCTTGGTGGGATCAATCGCTCATCTCGGTTGGACCGAAACATTACGAAGGGAAACAAAGAGGTTGCAATCCCATCTCGGTGAGATCAAGATCCCTATCGGTGAGACCGAAGTGACTAGGGTTTGTGGCAGTGGCTATGTCAAGTGAACTCAGTGGTGCCGGATGAAAAGATTCGGTGGGACCGAGTTTGACTTTTGGTTTTGGGACATATGTGGATATGAGAAAGTGGTTGAGGGTTTTGGAGCATATCACGAAGCACTTTGAGCAAGCAAGCCATTAAGCAACACCTCATCCCCTCTTAATAGTATTGGCTTTTCCTATGGACTCAATGTGATCTAGGATCACTAAAATAGAAAATGTAGAGTCCTTAGCTTTTAGCTTGAGCCAATCCTTTGTCCTTATCATCATGAAGGAGTTCCACATCCTCTAGTCCATGCCACTCCATTGTTGAAATTATCTGAAGCATACTAGATGAAAACATTAGTCCGACAAGAAATATGTTGACATTAATTACCAAAATCACCCAGGGAGCACTTGTGCTTTCAGAGTATCGATCCCAGATGGAGCATCCACCAGAGATTGAAGGATCGAGCATCTACAGGGTGCCCTTTGTTAGGGTGCCATGCCCGAGCGAGCCAGTGGAGTCTTCGTCGACCGAACCCAACTGCAAGAGGAGAAAAGTAGTTGGATGATGCTTCCCTGCCATCCTCTCCCTAGCCGTTCACATCATCTCACGGGGCGGCTTTCTGCCACCGAGGAATAGGAGGGGACTGCCCCCCAGCCCAATAGTCGGGCTGGTTGTGAATTGTCAGGAGGAGCTTAGGGTTGTCTGTATTTGCAGGTTGTGAATTGTGTTTTGTGTTGGGTATTTTGAGAGTACTTTCAGTTATGAATGTATTTTGAATTTCAGATTTGCAGTATTGAGCATATGAAGTATTTTATGAATTCCAGAGATCTATTTTTAGCACTTAAAAAATGTAGTTTCATAGGAGTATAAAAGTGAAGACAATGTGATTCTCAGAGAAGAAACTGCAAGTTTCAGTTTCAGATTCTCAGAGCATTTATATTAACACGCCCTTTTCAAACAGGGATAACATCATGTTGGAAGTTTTATTCATGGTCGAAAATGGAACTACCAGCCAGTTAATATCATGCTGATCAACATTCATGCATAGCACATCTTCGTATGATGCAGAGTAAAAAAGATATGCTATTTTCAAAATGCCCACACAATGTCGAGTGTGTGAAAAATAGAGAAAACGAGGGATGATGTTTTGGCAAGTGTTGGACGTGGTGTGCGTAGATGACAATGGGGACCCACATGTCAATAATGGCAGAGGCAAAAAAATTGGAGATATTTTCCCTGCATCAGGTGGAATCGAACCCGGGCGGAACAGCGGTCGGGTAGTGTCACTTGGCCACTGGGCTAGTTCAGTAGTTTCGGTAGGAACAAGGCACTGCCTCCACTGGTTCGTTCTCGTCCTGCGCCTTTGTTCGCTCGCCGTGGCGCCGCTGTCTGTCGTTGAGAACATGCTGAACAAACGAGAGGAATCTAGAGAGGACTATACATGGAGAGGCGGACAGTCGGGACCCACCAGGTCTGTGGCCGTACACAAGCAAGTGCCTCATTGGAAAAATAGTTCCTCCTAATGCTATAGAGACGTTGGGGCCCATGGGTTTCTCAACATAGTTACATTTTTTTGAGGTGCTTCAACATAGTTACTAAAGGAGATAAATTTACAACGAAGCCAGGGAGCTGGCAGGTATCATTTATTATCAGTGGGCCAGCAAGTATCGGCTGGGTTGTGGGCTGCCCCGTCTATCTTTTTTTAACATGCGCAGCCCACGACATGCTGGTTTGTATTTTCTTGAGGGTCGTCATGTATCGACCGGCCTATGGACCTCCCATCGTAGGTTTTATTTTTTCAGAAACATCGACAGCCCAACTTATTTATTTTTTTGAAGAAAACACAGCGGTCTGTTCTATTTTTCTATATAAGAATAGGAATGCTAGATCCAACTTATGTGTCCCTTCTAACTACATTATATATATTTAAATTATTTATATGTTATTATATATTACTGTTATTGTCATCATATATTTAACAGATACTTACATATATAAGAAAACAATATCCCACATCTTATTAACTTATAAAATTAATTTTTTAACAATAAAATCCTGGATTTTTTTACATTAAGGCAACGAAAATCCTGGTGATGGTGTACAAAAGCTTGGTAAGATTTAAGGACCAATGTAATAATAAATAACTTATTATTTAAATATATTTATAACAAAATGCTCAACCCCTGTTTATTTTTTGATAACATTGCTTCGCCCAACCCAACATTATAATTAGAACTAGCCCATCAAAATCCTGTATTTCGAGAAAGTGCAAATGGCCTGTAATTTTTTAGGAAAAAAATAAATGGGCCGCGTGGGTGCTACATTATTTGTTCAGCCAACCCAGCCAATTCATGTATTTCGAGAAAGTGAAAATGGGCTGTAGTTTAAAAAAATGGGCTGCATGGACGCTACATTATTTTTTCACCCAGCCCAGCAAACAGACTGTAATTCTCAAAAGAAAGATCAAATGGTGCAAATTATGAAGAAATTTCTTGAATATGTGCCACATTTTTGGAGGCTGAAATGTGGACTAATAGGTCGAAGCCAACGCAAGTCGTTGTCAACTTAGTCAACAAATGATTCTGACATCGTTAGCCATTGGATTTACATCCAACGGCCGGCATCCATCTTCAATCTCTCAGCTTCTTCCTCCAGCGCCGCCGGGACCACCTGCTCCCGCCTCCTGCTGCTAGCAGCTCTACTTAGCACGCTTCGCTGTGAAGCGCTACCCCACCGCCAGCCAGGCCACCCCTCCACACCTCCTATTCTTCTCCACCGACTTCCGAACCACGCCGCACCAGAACTAGTTAACCCTCGTACACCTCTTCGTCTGCGACTCCACTCCCGCATCTTCCCATCTCCGGCTCGTTGTTGTCTGGGGCCTCTCCCTCGTCCACCACCTTGGATGCGCTCGGCGCGGCCTGGTCAACACACACACAAATTAATACTCCCCCTGCTAGCTGGGACCCACCATAGTGGGTGACTGACTTGTGGGCCGACTAATTTGACGGGGACGAAGGGCTTTTTCAACTTAGTCAATATGAACGATTCTAGCTCCAGCGACCGTACGATGTCCATCCAACGGCCGTAGTGCTTCTTCAACCTCTGGTCTTCTTGCTCCAGCCGCCCAAGCCAGCGCCGGCGGTGCCGCCTGCTCCTGCCTCCCGTGGCCGGTTATGCTGCCGGCTAGGCCTGACGGCCCTACCATACTCGCATCCCTGGCGTGGCTATCCCTCTACTCACCCGCACCTCCTGTTATTTTCCGGCGATGGCAGCTGAACCAGTGAACCCTCGTACTCCCCACTGCGTGGGCAACCACTGCCGAGTCTTCCCCGGCTCCGTGTCGTTCCCTTCCTAGGCCTCGCCCTCGTCCACCGCCCTGGTGCTCTCGGTGCGGCGTGGTCAACGAATGACATCCATCGGAAGTGGACTGTATGTGGAGAGGCTGACAGCTGGGTCCACAGCAGCACACAAGGAAATGCCTCCTTATTACATGCAAAATAATGATTCCTCCACCTAACAGCTGGGACCCACCGGAAGGGCCTTTGTATTTCACGAAAAAACATTCCCCCCGCTGACAGCTCGGACCCACGAGCTATATCTTCGCATGCAAGGAAGTGACTCCTTATTACACAAAAAATAATAAATACTCCCCCTACTAGCTGGGACCCACCATAGTGGGAGGCTGACTTGTGGGCCTACTAAGTTGACACAGATGGAGGGCTTTGTCAACTTAGTCAATCTGAACGATTCTATCTTCAGTGACCATACGATGTCCATCCAACGGCCATAGTGCTTCTTCAACCTCTGGTCTTCTTGCTCCAGCCGCCCAAACCAGCGCCGATCATGCCGCCTGCTTCTGCCTCCCGTGGCCGGCTATGCTGGCGCGAAGACCTCACCGCCTCTACTAGTTCCACTGCTTGCCAGGCCATCCCTCTACTCAGTCACACCCCTTGTTATTCTGTAGTGACTGCAGCCCCACACCGCAGTCGAACCAGTCAACCCTTATACTCCTCTCCGCATGGATATCCACTGCCGCGTCATCCCCTTCCTAGGCCTCGCCGTCATCCACCGCCTTGGTGCTCTCGGCGCGGCGTGGTCAATGTGGTCAAGGAACAGACTTCCATCAGAAGAGTACTATTTGTGGAGAGGCTGCCAGCTGGGTCCACGGCCGTAGCAAGGAAGTGCCTCCTTATTACGCGGAAAATAATGATTCCTCCACCTGATAGCAGGGACCCACCGGACGGGCCATCGTATTTCATGAAAAAAACATGTCCCCCTGACTGCTGGGACCCACCAGCTACATCTTCGCACGCAAGGATGTGCCTCCTTATCTTCCCTGATAGTCGGGACCCACCTGGTCGAAGCGTACGTAGTGTTGTCATTCTGGTCGCGAACATGTACGTACATACGATCGGTCTGTCTGCAGGCTGCGTCGATGAACCGGCCGAGTAAGGAAGGACACGTGTCGTAGTATAGGTGGGCATGTGTCGTAGTAGAGGCGCGCACATAGCATGTCATGCAGTCAAGCTAATATCGTGTACACGTACATACAACCAGGGTGCAAGAAAGTAAATACGACCAAGTACGTACATACGGGCGGGGTCTCGAATGCCTACTCGTGCATACGTACGTCCAGGGCTCGTGTACATGGCTGGGTCGGAACGGAGAAACTACGTCGTCGTGTTCATCGAGAGGCAACGAAACGCGTGTTGTTCATCGGGAGCTGCTACCTCTTGAGCACTGCATTGGTTTTCCCTTGAAGAGGAAAGGGTGATGCAGTAAAGTAGCGTAAGTATTTCCCTCAGTTTTTGAGAACCAAGGTATCAATCCAGTAGGAGACTACGCTCGAGTCCCACGCACCTACACAAACAAATAAGAACCCCGCAACCAACGCGATAAAGGGGTTGTCAATACCTTCACGTTCAGTTACGAGAGTGAGATCTGATATAGATGATAAGATAATATTTTTGGTATTTTTATGATAAAGAGTAAAATTAAAGATTGCAAAATAAATAAAGAAAGAAATAGCTTGTTGACGGAAGATTAATATGATGGAAAATTGACCTGGGGGCCATAGGTTTCACTAGTGGCTTCTCTCAAGATAGCATAAGTATTACGGTGGGTTAACGAATTACTGTCGAGTAATTGATAGAATTGAGCATAGTTATGAGAATATCTAGGTATGATCCTGTATATAGGCATCACGTCCGTGACAAGTAGACCGACTCCTGGCTGCATCTATTACTATTACTCCACACATCGACCGCTATCCGGCATGCATCTAGAGTATTAAGTTCATAAGAACAGAGTGACGCTTTAAGCAAGATGACATGATGTGGAGGGATAAACTCATGCAATATGATATAAAACACATCTTTTTATCCTCGATGGCAACAATACAATACGTGTCGTTTCCCTTACTGTCACTGGGATCGAGCACCGCAAGATTGCACCCAAAGCTAAGCACTTCTCCCATTGCAAGAATGATCAATCTAGTAGGCAAAGCCAAACTGATAATTCGAAGAGACTTGCAAATATAACCAATCATACATAAAAGAATTAAGAGGGGATTCAAATATTTTTCATAGATAATCTTGATCATAAACCCACAATTAATCGGATCTCGACAAACACACCGCAAAAGAAGAGTTACATCAAATAGATCTCCAAGAGAATCGAGGAGAACTTTGTATTGAGATCGAAAGAAAGAGAAGAAGCCATCTAGCTAATAACTATGGACCCGAAGGTCCAAGGTAAACTACTCACACATCATTGGAGAGTCTATGGTGTTGATGTACAAGCCCTCCGTGATCAATGCCCCCTCCGGCGGAGCGCCGGAAAAGGCCCCAAGATGGGATCTCACGGGTACAGAAGGTTGCGTCGGTGGAAATAGGGTTTTGGCTCCGTGTCTGATGGTTTGGGGGTACGTAGGTATATATACGAGGAAGAAGTCGGTCGGTGGAGCTACGAGGGGCCCACGAGGGCGGAGGGCGCGCCCAGGGGGGTAGGCGCGCCCCCTGCCTCGTGGCCTCCTCGTTTGTTTCTTGATGTCCACTCCAAGTCCTCTAGATCACGTTTGTTCCAAAAATCACGTTCCCAAAGGTTTCATTCCGTTTGGACTCCGTTTGATATTCCTTTTCTGCGAAACACTGAAATAAGCAAAAAACAGCAATTTGGGTTGGGCCTCCGGTTAATAGGTTAGTCCCAAAAATAATATAAAAGTGTATAATAAAGCCCATTAAACATCCAAAACAGAATATATAATATCATGGAACAATAGAAAATTATAGATACGTTGGAGACGTATCAAGCATCCCCAAGCTTAATTCCTGCCCGTCCTCGTGTAGGTAAATGATAAAACAGAATTTCTGATGTGGAATGCTACTTGGCATAATTTTCAATGTAATTCTCTTATTTGTGGCATGAATTTTCAGATCCGAAAGATTCAAGATAAAAGTTTAATATTGACATAAAAGTAATGATACTTCATGCATACTAATAAAGCAATCATGTCTTCTCAAAATAACATGGCCAAAGAAAGTTATCCCTACAAAATCATATAGTCTGGCTATGCTCTATCTTCACCGCACAAAATATTTAAATTATGCACAACCCCGATGACAAGCCAAGCAATTGTTTCATACTTTTGGTGTTCTCAAACTTTTTCAATTTCACGCAATACATGAGCGTGAGCCATGGATATAGAACTATAGGTGGAATAGAACGGTGGTTGTGGAGAAGAAAAAAAAGGAGAAGATAGTCTCACATCAACTAGGCATATCAATAGGCTATGGAGATGCCCATTAATAGATATCAATGTGAGTGAGTAGGGATTGCCATGCAACGGATGCACTAGAGCTATGAGTGTATGAAAGCTCAACAATGGAAACTAAGTGGGTGTGCATCCAACTTGCTTGCTCACGAAGACCTAGGGCAATTTGAGGAAGCCCATCATTGGAATATACAAGCCAAGTTCTATGATGAAAAATTCCCACTAGTATATGAAAGTGACAAAACAAGAGACTCTCTATCATAAAGATCATGGTGCTACTTTGAAGCGCAAGTGTGGAAAAAGGAGAGTAACATTGTCCCTTCTCTCTTTTCTCTCTTTTTTTTGGTTGGGCCTTTTCTCCCTTTTTTCATGGCCTCTTTTTTTTATTTAGTCCGGAGTCTCATCCCGACTTGTGGGGGAATCATAGTCTCCATCATCCTTTCCTCACTTGGGACAATGCTCTAATGATGATCATCACACTTTTATTTACTTACAACTCAAGTATTACAACTCAATACTAAGAACTAAATATGACTCTATATGAATGCCTCCGGCGGTGTACCAGGATATGCAATGAATCAAGAGTGACATGTATAAAGATAATGAATGGTGGATTTTGCCACAAATACGATGTCAACTGCATGATCATGCAAAGCAATATGACAATGATGGAGCGTGTCATAGTAAACGGAACGGTGGTAAGTTGCATGGAAATATATCTCAGAATGGCTATGGAAATGCCGTGATAGGTAGTATGGTGGCTGTTTTGAGGAAGGTATATGGTGGGTGTATTACACCGGCGAAAAGTGTGCGGTATTAGAGAGGCTAGCAATGGTGGAAGGATAAGAGTGCATATAATCCATGGACTCAACATTAGTCATAAAGAACTCATATACTTGTTGCAAAAATCTATTATTTATCAAACCAAAGTATTACGCGCATGCTCCTATGGGGATAGATTGGTAGGAAAAGACCATCGCTCGTCTGCGACCGCCACTCATAAGGAAGACAATCAATAAATAAATCATGCTCCGACTTCATCACATAATGGTTCACCATACGTGCATGCTACGGGAATCAAAAACTTTAACAAAAGTATTTCTCAAATTCATGACTACTCAACTAGCATGACTCTAATATCACCAACTTCATATCTCAAAACAATTATCAAGTATCGAACTTCTCTTAGTATCAAACACACTTATAAGGAAGTTTTTACTAATCTTGGATGCCTATCATATTAAGATTAATTTCACAATTAAAGCAAATTACCATGCTGTTTTGTAGGACTCTCAAAATGATATAAGTGAAGCATGAGAGAACAATAGTTTCTATAAAACAAGCCACCGCCGTGCTCTAAAAGATATAAGTGAAGCACTAGAGCAAAAACTATATAGCTCAAAAGATATAAGTGAAGAACATAGAGTATTCTAATAAATTCCGAATCATGTGTGTCTCTCTCAAAAGTGTGTTTAGCGAGAAAGATTGTGGTAAACTAAAAACAAAGACTCAAATCATACAAGACGCTCCAAGCAAAACACTTATCATGTGGTGAATAAAAATATAGCTCCAAGTAAAGTTACCGATGGACGAAGACGAAAGAGGGGATGCCTTCCGGGGCATCCCCAAGCTTTGGCTTTTTGGTGTCCTTAGATTTACCTTGGGGTGCCTTGGGCATCCCCAAGCTTAGGCTCTTGCCACTTCTTGTTCCATAATCCATCAAATCTTTACCCAAAACTTGAAAACTTCACAACACAAAACTTAACAGAAAATCTCGTGAGCTCCGTTAGCGAAAGAAAACAAAACACCACTTCAAGGTACTGTATTGAAATCATTATTTATTTATATTTGTGTTAAAATTACTGTATTCCAACTTCTCTATGGTTTATAAACTATTTTACCAGCCATAGATTCATCAAAATAAGCAAACAACACACGAAAAACAGAATCTGTCAAAAACAAAATAGTCTGTAGTAGTATGTAACTAACGCAAACTTATGCAACTCTAAAAATTCTACAAAAATAGGACGACCTAAATAATTTTTTTATTGGTCTGATGCAATTAGAATCAGTATTATATCACGTTCTGGTAATTTTTAACAATTGTTTTCGTGAACAGAAAGTTTCTGGAATTTTCAGCAAGATCAAATAACTGTTATCCAAGAAGATCCTATAGGTTTAACTTGGCACAAACACTAATTAAAACACACAAAAAAAATCTAGCAAGAGGCTAGATCAAAATTTATTCCTAAACAGAAGCAAAAAGCAAAAAAGCTAAAAATAAAATTGGGTTGCCTCCCAACAAGCGCTATCGTTTAACGCCCCTACCTAGGCATAAAAACAAGGATAGATCTAGGTATTGCCATCTTTACCAGGAAATTCTTCAATAATGCACCTGTGACCCCTAGGAGTTTCTTTCTTTTTATTAATTATCAAACTTCTAGGCACCAAATCGAGAAAATCATTTGTAGCAAACGGTTCCTTGTTTTGAGATCCGCAGTTTCCTTACTAGAGGATTCACCCTTATTTTTAGGAACATACATAAGCTTGGTAATTTTGGTAGGAGGATTTGGAGTATTCTTTACGGAAGAAAAAGCGGTCCCCAAGTTCGTAATGATACCCTCAAGCTTATCGATTCTAGTAGAATCCTGATCTATTCTTTCATTAACTATGGGTTCCTTTTCCTTAAAAAATTTCAACATGACTCCTACCTTAGATCCATATTCGGTAATTTGGTTGTGGATCTTTTTATCCAAATTCTCAATCAACTCTATGGTAGCAACTTTATTTTCAATAATTTCAAGTCTTTGCATGACATGCTCCAAAGTTAACATAGTTCCATTAACCAAAAGAGGTGGAGAGCCAAACAAATCTTTCATAGCATTGTAAGAATCAAAAGTATGGCTACCCAAGAAATTCCCTCCGGTAATGGTATCAAGAATATATCTATTCCAAGGAGTGATGCCTACATAAAAGTTGCGAAGAAGAACGGAAGTAGATTGTTTTCTAGCATATTTATTTTGAGCGTTGCAAATTCTATACCAAGCATCTTTTAAATTTTCTCCCTCCCTTTGTTTAAAATTGATAACTTCAATCTCAGGAGACAAAGGAGTAGATAAAGGACTAGCCATAACGACAAAGGAAGCGAACAGAAAAATAGGGCGAATAAAACGGCAAGGGTGAAGTGGGGGAGAGGAAAACGAGAGGCAAATGGCAAATAATGTAATGCGAGGGATAAGAGTTTGTGATGGGTACTTGGTATGTCTTGACTTGTGCGTAGACTCCCCGGCAACGGCGCTAGAAATGGCTCGTTGAAAGGAAATCAAATCTTGACTTGACTTGGTGCACACCTCCCCGGCAACGGCGCTAGAAATCCTTCTTGCTACCTCTTGAGCACTGCGTTGGTTCTCCCTTGAAGAGGAAAGGGTGATGCAGTAAAGTAGCGTAAGTATTTCCCTCAGTTTTTGAGAACCAAGGTATCAATCCAGTAGGAGACTACGCTCGAGTCTCACGCACCTACACAAACAAATAAGAACCTCACAACCAACGCGATAAAGGGGTTGTCAATCCCTTCACGGTCACTTACGAGAGTGAGATCTGATAGAGATGATAAGATAATTTTTTTGGTATTTTTATGATAAAGAGTAAAAGTAAAGATTGCAAAATAAATAAAGATAGAAATAGCTTGTTGACGGAAGATTAATATGATGGAAAATAGACCCGAGGGGCCATGGGTTTCACTAGTGGCTTCTCTCAAGATAGCATAAGTATTACGGTGGGTAAACGAATTACTGTCGAGCAATTGATAGAATTGAGCATAGTTATGAGAATATCTAGGTATGATCATGTATATAGGCATCACGCCCGTGACAAGTAGACCGACTCTTGCCTGCATCTACTACTATTACTCCACACATCGACCGCTATCCAGCATGCATCTAGAGTATTAAGTTCATAAGAACAGAGTAACGCTTTAAGCAAGATGGCATGATGTAGAGGGATAAACTCATGCAATATGATATAAACCCCATCTTTTTATCCTCGATGGCAACAATACAATACGTGTCGTTTCCCCTACTGTCACTGGGATCGAGCACCGCAAGATTGAACCCAAAGCTAAGAACTTCTCCCATTGCAAGAAAGATCAATCTAGTAGGCCAAACCAAACTGATAATTCGAAGAGACTTGCAAAGATAACCAACCATACATAAAAGAAGTCAGAGGAGATTCAAATATTGTTCATTAATAATCTTGATCATAAACCCACAATTCATCGGATCTCGACAAACACACCGCAAAAGAAGAGTTACATCAAATAGATCTCCAAGAGAATCGAGGAGAACTTTGTATTGATATCCAAAGAGAGAGAAGAAGCCATCTAGCTAATAACTATGGACCCAAAGGTGTGAGGTAAACTACTCACACATCATCGGAGAGGCTATGGTGTTGATGTAGAAGCCCTCCGTGAACAATGCCCCCTCCGGCGGAGCGCCGGAAAAGGCCCCAAGATGGGATCTCACGGGTACATAAGGTTGCGGTGGTGGAAGTAGGGTTTTGGCTCCGTGTCTGATGGTTTGGGGGTACGTAGGTATATATAGGAGGAAGAAGTAGGTCGGTGGAGCTACGAGCGGCCCACGAGGGTGGAGGGCGCGCCCCCTGCCTCGTGGCCTCCTCGTTCGTTTCTTGACGTCCAATCCAAGTCCTCTGGATCACATTTGTTCCAAAAATCACGTTCCCGAAGGTTTCATTCCGTTTGATATTCCTTTTCTGCGAAACACTGAAATACGCAAAAAACAGCAATTTGGGCTGGGCCTCCGGTTAATAGGTTAGTCCCAAAAATAATATAAAAGTGTATAATAAAGCCCATTAAACATCCAAAACATAATTTATAATAGCATAGAACAATAAAAAATTATAGATACGTTGAAGACATATCAGGAGCCAACCGGCTTGGACGGAACAGCCGATCGAAATAAGGCCTGGCATACCGCAGAACAGAGGAAACGGCCTTTTGTTCGACCGGTCACGACCGAAACAGGATCCTATTCATCGGGAGGGGTCTGGCGTACCGAAAAAAAGGAGGAAACAGACTTCTCTTGGACCTCCTACGATCGAAATGGGGTCCTGTTGATCGGCAGGGGTGTGACATGCCGCAAAATGGAGGAAACGGACTTGTGTTGGAGCGCTACAGTCGAAACGGGGGTCCTGTTCATCGGGAGGGGTGTGGCGTACTGCAAAACGGGACTCCACAGGCTACTAATAATCTCCCCCGTCTACCTCCTCCAGCCTCCACGGGCTACTATTCATCCACGGTCGACCTCCTCCAGCCTCCACCTGCGACTGTTCATCCACGGGCTCTTGTTCATCCAGCCTCCACCACTCCTCCTAAAGGAAATATGCCCTAGAGGCAAAAATAAAGTTGTTATTTATATTTCCTTATATCATGATAAATGTTTATTATTCATGCTGGAATTGTATTAACCGAAAACTTAGTACATATGTGTATACATAGACAAAACAGAGTGTCCCTAGTATGCCTCTACTTGACTAGCTCATTAATCAGAGATGGTTATGTTTCCTGACCATAGACATGTGTTGTCACTTGATGAACGGGATCACATCATTAGAGAATGATGTGATGGACAAGACCCATCCGTTAGCTTAGCATTATGATCGTTGAGTTTTATTGCTATTGCTTTCTTCATGACTTATACATGTTCCTCTGACTATGAGATTATGCAACTCCCGAATACCGGAGGAACACCTTGTGTGCTATCAAATGTCACAACGTAAATTGGGTGATCATAAAGATGCTCTACAGGTGTCTCCGAAGGTGTTTGTTGGGTTGGCATAGATCGAGATTCGGATTTGTCACTCCGTGTACCGAAGAGGTATCTCTGGGCCCTCTCGGTAATGCACATCACTATAAGCCTTGAAAGCAATGTGAATAATGTGTTAGTTGCGAGATGATGCATTACGGAACGAGTAAAGAGACTTGCCGGTAACGAGATTGAACTAGGTATGATGATACCGACGATCGAATCTCAGGCAAGTAACCGATGACAAAGGGAACAACATATGTTGTTATGCGGTTTGACCGATAAAGATATTCGTAGAATATGTAGGAACCAATATGAGAAATCAAGTTCCACTATTGGTTATTGACCGGAGATGTGTCTCGGTCATGTATACATAGTTCTCAAACCCGCAGGGTACACACGCTTAACGTGTGATGATGATTTGTATTATGAGTTATGTGATTTGATGAATCGAAGTTTGTTCGGAGTCCCGGATGAGATCACGGACATGATGAGGAGTCTCGAAATGGTCGAGAGTTAAAGATTGATAAATTGGAAGGTAGTATTCGGACACCGGAAGGGTTTCGAAGTGTATCGGGTACATATCGGAGTACCGGAGGGGTTACCGAACCCCCCGGTGAAAGATATGGGCCATATGGGCCATAAGAGGGAGGCTAACCAGCCCACAAGTGGCTGGTGCGCCCCCCCACAAGGGAGGAGGCCGAATTGGAGTAGGGAAGGGGGTGGCGCCCCCCTTTCCTTCTCCTTCTCCCTCTCCTTCCCCCTTTCCCTCTCTGGTAAAAGGAAGGGGGTCCGAATTGGACTTGGAGTCCTAGTAGGACTCCCCCCATGGGGCGTGCCCTAGGGTCGGCCTCCTCCTCCTCCCCTCCTTTATATACAGGGGCAGGGGGGCACCCCATAAAACACCAAGTCTTCTCTTAGCCGTGTGCGGTGCCCCCCTCCACAGCTACACACCTCGGTCATATCATCGTAGTGCTTAGGCGAAGCCCTGCGCCGGTAACTTCATCATCACCGTTGCCATGCCGTCGTGCTGACGAAACTCTCCCTCGGCCTCAACTGGATCAAGAGTTCGAGGGACGTCACCGAGCTGAACGTGTGCAGATCGCGGAGGTGCCGTGCGTTCAGTACTTGATCGATTGGATCGCGAAGACGTTCGACTACATCAACCGCGTTACAAGACGCTTCCGGGTTCGGTCTACGAGGGTACGTGGACACACTCTCCCCACTCGTTGTTTTGCTTCTCCTAGATAGATCTTGTGTGATCGTAGGAATTTTTTTGAAATACTATGTTCCCCAACACCTCCACCAGCTACTGTTCAACCAGCCCTCTCCACGGAGTCCTGTTCAACCACCCCTCCACGGGCTACTGTTCATCCATCCATCCACCGGCTACTGTTCCACCAGCCCTCCACGGGGTCGTCCTGTTCATCCAGCCCTCCACGGGGTCCTGTTCATCCACCCCCAACCGGCTCGATCGATCGGGGTCCTGTTCATCCAGCGGCAACGACCTCTACTACCACGGGGTCCCATTCATCCAACCCCCCACCAGGCACTATTCATCCAACGCCCCCCCCCACAATGCTTACTATTCATCAAGAGGCAGCAGGTTCGATCAGCTTCAGTTAGCAGCAGTAGCAAAGGAATCACTCGATCGGGTTCAGTTAACAGCCAGATTGATCGATCGCTCGGGTTCAGTAACGTGTAGCCTGCAGTGCAATCGCTCGGGTTCAGTAGGTGAACGCCTCGCTCGGGTTCAGTTAGAGCCCAACGCCTCGCACCCACGCATGTACGTATATGAGAGAAACGCGCATCGCTCGGCCCCCGACCACCCACTGTAACCAGGAACTCCCTGATATTTTCCTTGCCCTCGCTTCTACCACGGTTTTTTCCGTCATGGACGGCCCAAAGAATGTCATGTAGCTGCGTCTCCGGCCCGCCCAGGAAGAAAAAGCCATTTTCTATCATGATGTTTTGTCATAGAAGTAGGAGCCCACCACATCTATGATGATACCGGGTTTTTTCACAATTATCGTCATAGAAGTGTCATAAGCATGATAGAAAAAATTCGTTCGGCCGAAAATGTCACGGTGTGTCTTTTTTTGTAGTGAAAGTTGGTTCAACACTGGGTGGTTCCATCGCAGCAGCTTCTCCACTATCCACTTCCCTCCGCGCCACCAAGGCAGCACTGACCACTTGATTTGTTGCCGCTAGATACAACAACAACATGTCTTATGGTTTGTGTGCGACTAGGGTTGGAGCAGAATGGGCCTCTGTTGGGCCGTGCCACGTGTCGGTGTATCATAGGCTCGTTAGGTCCAATGAGTGGATGACATCTGTCCCAACAGTGAGGCGACATGTAGTTCCTATGGCCATTGAGAATTTTACACGTGGAAAATCCCCATCGGTCCGGGCTGTTAACGGGTTATCGGATCCAAACCGGAACCCGATAGCTTAACGGCGACCCGTTACGGTGGATGCCACGTGTCGGATACCCTTGACGAAAGCAATTCTATGATGCACGATTTATCATCACGGAAGTGTCCACTTTCATGATGATAATTTTGGTAATGTCATGAAACACTTCTACGACAGCACAGGTATGACAATCTTGATTCAGTCATAAAATCGTCATGGATGTACATGCATGACAGAAAACGTAACCTACTGTGACGAACACGTATCATCACCTAAGTGTATTTTTTGTAGTGCCTGCAGCTTCCAGCTTCCTAATTTCCTAAGCAAAAAACTGTTGCCACTCAAAGGCCTGCTTCCTGACTTTTTTCTTGACGGGGCGGGCGTGAGGACAGACAGCAAGGTGGTGCTCGATTACCTCCGTACGAACACAAGGGATGTCAGATGGTTGCCACGCAAACAAATGGGGGCGCTTTCCTATTTGTCGTCAAGTGTAGCACTAATGGTGAAAGTACCATCAGTGGCATCCTGCCGCGCCAGAACTTTCTTGGTTGCAGGGGAGCAGCCTTGGATCTTTTGCTAGTCGATCTCCCCGGCAAGTCGCTGTTGAGCATGGTGCACTCCGAAGAGGAACGCTTCCCGGGGTCCTTATCGGCATCCTTGTCGGCTTCCATGACTTCCTTCTCTTTCGTGGCGGGAGCTGAGGTCCTGATGGCCTCCGCTGCGACCGCATCCCTATACATCTTTTCCAAAAAAATGACTGCATCTCTCTTATCCGATGGGATGGTAATGACTCCCATAGGACCAGGCATCTTCAAAGTGTTGTAGGTGTAGTGGGACGCCGCAATGAACTTGGCCAGAGCTGGTCGACCAAGAATCCCGTTGAATGGCAGGGGAAGTTCAAAACCATCAAACACGATATTTTTAGTCATGAAGCTTATTTCCCCACCAAATGTTACCGGCAAGGTAATCATTCCATTCGGTTGGCTCCTTCCTTGGTTGGTTCCTTGGAAAGTGCCAGTATTCTTCAGGTCTTCATCTGAAATCTGGAGATTCTTCAGCACATCGAGAGAAATCAAATTCAAGCCTACCCCGCCATCAACCAACATCTTGGTGACCTTGTGGTTGCGGACTATTGGTGAAGCCAACAACCGCAAACATCCTACCGCAGTAGTGCGGTCTAGACGATCCTCAATGTCAAATATGATGGGCATGCGGGACCACCTGAGTGGTTCTCGCGCGCTTGCCACTGGCTCTACAAAATTAACCTCATGCGCCCACTACTTGAGTTGGCGATGAGAGGAGTGCAAGGATGCACCCCCGTCAATGCACATTGGCTCAGTAGCTTTCTAAAACTCCTTTTGACTGGTTTCATCATCCTCTTCTTCGTTGTCATCTCCATTTTCCTTCTTCTCATGGCCTCTGGCGGGCTACTCTTTCTTCTTATCAGATTTGCCGCGGTGACCATTACGACCACCACAGCCTTTCCCACCAGCACCATTCCAATTTCTCTCCTTGTCGTGCCTTTCATACTCAGCTTTCTGCTTTTCAACCAACTACTCGACTTGCTTGCAATCTTGAAGATCATGACCCTTGGTCTGATGGATCTTGCAGTACGGCCCGTCAGACTTACCGGTTCTCTCAGCAGCCACTGCTACCTGACAATCAGCACATGTAGCAGCTTCCTTGCTGGGCGCATTAGTTTTTGCTTTCTTGCTGGTGCTAAGATCACCGGCACTCTTTCTTACTAGTGATAAGATCACCTGCACTCTCAACGGCCATCACTGCTTTCTCCTTGCACTTCTTGTTGCGCTTCTTGTTCCTCTTCCTAGGGGTGGCAGGGTCGTTGTCGTCCTCTGAATCACTGTGACGCCAATCTCTTCCCCTGGAAGTCTTCTCCCTTCTTCAACACGAGCACACTTATCCGCTAGCGTGTAGAGCTCGCTGATGATCTTGGGCAACCGAACATTCATCTTGGCCCGCATTCTACGGTTGCGCACATTCGTATGAAATGCGGCAATCACAACTGCCGGGTGTATCTTTGGAATGTTGCGGTGTACCCGACTGAACCTTTGTAAGTATTTGTGCAAACTCTCCACCTCCTTCCGCAGAAGGGTTTGCAGGTCACTAGGCCACCCTGGTTGATGGTGTCCACTTGTAATGGCGCCCACGAACTCGTTGCACAAATCTTCCCAAGAGGAGATGGAATCCCCCGGCAAGTGCATTAGCCAGGACCTCACGTTCGGCTTGAGAGCCAAAGGGAAGTTATTGGCAAGCACTTTCTCATCCCTTCCCCAGGCGGCTTGAACGACAATCGTGTAGATGCCCAAAAACTCTGCCGGGTTCAGCTTCCCATCATACTTCTTCAGCAAGTCAGGCTTGAAGGTGCAAGAGGATGGCCACTTGACTTGCCACAGCTCATGAGTGAAGGCCGGGCAACCTACCTAGTAAGGCAGGTACCCGCCAGCACTGGGAGCGGGCTTGTCGACATCGACGGCATTACGCCTGTCTGATTGACAACGTGTCTCATGACGCTTCTCAATGGTGATGCGGGCGTCTGCCTTCGTCCTGTCTCTCAACACTTTTCATCATGCTAGAGTCGTGGATCAGATGAAGCCATTGATGCCTCATCATGATCATCAATACCTTGGGGTTGCTGAGCTTGCTGTGGCCGCCCCTGAGCGGGTTGCCGTAGAGGGGACTGCATCGTATGTGCGGTCCTCCCAACTTGGTCACCAATGCGGGCTGCCGGCGTAGCCTGTGGGCGCCATGATGGCTCCATGCACGGCATCTTGTTGATCTCAGTAAATCCAAGGAGACTTTCGATGGTGGCCCTCCACTCGTCCATCTTGTTTGCTGTTGGAGGAAAATCCAGCAACAACTAAGCTCTCTCCACCGCTTGAGCTGTCGTCTCCGGCATGTCGTGGGAGGTAGAGCGCCACACCACTCGGCTTCTAGACAAGCCAGAAGGAGCGCCGTCGGGCTCTCGCCGCCTCAGGCCCACTACCAGAGGGACGTAACATGACCAGAGTTGTTCTTGGTGACCGGGCTCTTGGTCAGCTGGGCTCTTCCCGTGCAGGCGTCGTCATTGTGGGTCAGCAGCGCCGCTTGGGGTGCTGTTGTATTCGCCCGACACGAGACGAGGTGCACGTTCAGTCTCTGCCCCTCCAGGTGGCATGACCAGTGGGTCTTGGCTTGCACCGTAGCCGCCGTCGACGTCACGTTGGTTGAGCACGCCGATGGGGTGACCTGGAGGAAGTTGCGCGTCTCCGTGATCTGCATCGGCAGAAATACAATCGGCGGTATGTTGAGGAGGCCGGGCTGCACTCGCGGCCCTGCCCCCCGCTCCAGGTACGACGGGAGTGTTAGCAGCACTGCTCGCCTCGCCAGTTCCGCCCACAGCGCCCGCAGCCACGTGTGACGAAGCTTTCAAGGTGGAAGGATGTGCCCCTGCTCCATTTCTCTTCTTGTGATCCATGGATGATGAAGATTGACAAAGATCGACAAGCTGGCTATTGCTTCAGGTTCGCACAAGCGATGTTCCCACACTACTAGGGAAAAGCTTAGCAGTAGCATGGGTATTAGGTGTATCAGTAGCGCGGGCTCCCACGCTACTGATACGGCACTACAGCTAACCTATAGCAATAGCGCGTGTTGGGCCGCGCTACTGCTATACATGTGTAGCAGTAGCAATCTTTACAACAACGCGCTACTGCTAATAGCTGCAACACTTTGAATTAAGCTGCGCTATTAGTAAGGGCGCGCTGCTACTAACTTTACTCCCCTCGCTACTACTAGTTTTATTAGTTTCTGATTTTTTCTGCATATTTGTTTGTATTTGAACAGGCTTTATACAATAATCTTTAGCACATACAAATGTCATCATCATACACATCAAATGTAATCATACACTGGTGCGCGTCGGTACTAAACAAACGGTCTTTAACCCCTTTCGGCGACGGCATTGGGAACCGTCGCCAAGTGAGTGTGGGCGATAGGGGGGTCCTTCCCACACGACTCAGAAACCGTCGGGGATAGGGCCCCTACTGTACTCCTACTCGTTTCTTCTCACATTGCCATCTCAGTTAGTATTCTGTGGTGCTACGTTTACGATGCGCGGCCCATCACAAACGGTTCACTATTATAGAACGTGTATGATGTGCGGCCCATCACAAACGGTTCACTATTAAGAAGATTAGCTAATCATCGTTCGAGTGTCGGACATGATTCCGAGACGTCGGACCGTCGTAACATCATCGTACACGACAACTATCGCACACGTTATTCTGTGGTGCAACGTTTACGATGCAAACTTCATCAGAAATAGTTCATGGTTGCGAATCGAGTATGATAAGGCAACTAACACAAACGTTTAGTTTTCCCACACCGTTTGTGATATTGTCTGACATCGCACACGCTTTGCAAACGGCAACTGTGTGCATGCTTGCACACGTTTCCTCTCTGTGAACCGTCTCGGATTACAGTGCATATCGCAAACGTTTGTGTTTAACCAACCGTGTGTGCCGTAACAACCTGGAGAGCGTAATTTGACCGTAATTTAATTGCTGCTTTCCAAAGTGTACCGGATTTGGATTTGAATTTGAATTTTAATGTATGCTACAACTTTATTCATATCCATCAGGTTCAAACAACCAATTTATTATTCGATTCATAGGTACATATGTTCAAGAATTACATAAGAACCAAATAAAGAATGATGAACCACAGTTGTATACTTGTACTATTAAAGACGGTAAAGAAAGAGGCGAAATATATTCTGGTTGCTGAACAAGGTGAAGCGGAATGCCCATATTGTGCCCTCCTCCATGCAGAAGGCACGCATGACTCTAGTCCAACCCCTTGTGATGGCCGACCGCCCATCCTTCACGGTCTTCATGAAAACATCTAGATAATCATTGTGTCTTTGTAGAAATACTTTATCCTTTGCATGCCCACCAATCATGTAGTTTGAGAGGTAATATTGAGTAAACTGCTTTGGCAACCACAGCAAAGGAAAAAGATTCAGACATTGTCATCTAACACAACTCATTATGGGCAGTAAAAAGAAGGCTGCAGAGTTCTTACTTACTATCCTGCAGTTCACTGTTGTCTTGGATAAAGTGTAAACAAATAGTTCAATTCCCATCTTTGGACCCATTTTACTAACAATCTTTATCAGCTTCCTCACTTGATGCTGGTTCATCGATATCTCATTGCCCCATACGCAGAAAGGGTCGAAACGTGGATCTTTACCAATGACATATGTAGCTAAAAGCACCAAGTTAATATTAGAAGCTAAACAGCAATTGCACAATGATGTAGTACAACACTCTTTTATAATATGTTTATATACATTCGTATGTGGTAGTCCATTTGAAATCTCTAAAAAGACAAATATTTAGGAACGGAGGGAGTATCTTATAACATCCAATATACTCACATATTAGATGAATTAACATCTTTTATTATGGGCCGGAAGGAGTTTAGTTAATTCTTACAAATTATCGGCCGATTAACTGCTGATGTATCCATGGGTTACAGTTAGTTTGAGCTAGTTCGGGCTCAAATAGCCCTAAAGTATATCTAAACATGAGGGCTAGTTTGAGCTAGTTACATCTATAACCCACCCAAAAAACTATCCAACCCAAGAGGTGCTAATTGGAGCTAGTTCTCCTAGTGCATTTATTGTCAATCTAACCCTGCCATCCAAACAACTCTTTGGATGGAGTTAGTTCAGGGTTAGTAATGAGCTAGAAACTAACTCTAACCTCTAGCTAAGTTGAGTATCCAAACAGGGTTGTGTTGTTGCTGTTGTTGTTGCTGCTCTTCTACGTATATCTAGAAATCATTAGAACATTAATGTAACACTCTTCCTTGTTGCTATGTAGCCTAGGATTGCATATTTAGACATTAAGTACAGTGCATGTTGCTATGTAGCCTCACATATATTACATATGGCCCTAGTTAACTAACGAAAAATGGGTTGCAGATATATTCAGTTAAAAGTCTGATTCCCCGATTAGTCCCTTATCACCCGCCGGCCTATATGGTACGAGCTACCGATATCCTAAACAGTGAGCAGATATAAGCCATGGGATGAAACTAACCTCGATGGAAAACAATAGTCATTCCCAAAATTGTCCTGTGTAGGTACATCGAGAAGCATGTTAAGCACAACAGGCTAAACATCAACCATAATTAAACATGGCAGACAAAATAATCTCCAAAAGATAGCTTCAGTGTGCAGGTTTAAGCATGCTAGTAAAGCAAAACAAGTAGAAAGGTGTGCTAACTGCAACAGGCCTAACATTTAACAACAAGCAAACGTAGTCATTCAAACTGGTATTGTGCCGGTCTAAGTACACTGGTTATGGTTAAATAAAAATGGAAAGGTGTGTTAACTACAAGATGCGGCAACCAAATGTAGTCATTCATAGTGGTATTGTTCAAACTGGTACTGATGAAATTGAACTGCATAGTTCATACTTGCACATATAGAACATCACGTTGTGGATAACTGGAATAAACAAGGAATACTACGAAAAACCAAAGATAGCATTTGAAGCTGAACATATGCTAACTACAAACAACCGAACAATCAAAAAACTTTAAAAGAGGCATATGCTAGCTATAACAGGCTTAACAACAAGCAAATATATGCATTCCTATCGGTATGTTTAAAACTGGATTGATGAAATGTACTGCACAATAAATAATTGCACATATAGAGCATCACATTGTGAACAACTGAAATAAACAAGGCATTCTACAAACAACCAGACATAGCAATTAAAACTGGACATATTCTCACTACACTACAAAAGGGACTCGACAAAACAAATCATGGGTTTCCCCCTGTGAAGAGGCACGACAAAACAAATCATGGGTTTCCTCACTTGTCACAAATGGGCTCGTTCCCGTGGGAAGAGCACGGACCCTGGATGCGCTCCATGTTGTCGCAAATGGGCTCCTTCCCCTTGGAAGAGCATGGTTGTAGGGTGCCCTCCCTGATGTCGCAGACGGGCGCTTTCCCCTTCGAAGAGCAGATGGGCTCTTTCCCCTTGGAAGAGGTGGAGAGAGCGCCCTCCGCGTGGTCGTCGTTGATGAGGTCTGACTTGGAAGCTGTGGATCCCAAGCCAGCGCCGCAGAATGTGTCCTTCAGAAATGACAAAAGGGGCTCGATGGCGATGTAGAATGGCAAATTGTTGACAACGAGCCAGAGGAGATCAGTGGCGGGGCCATGGATGTGATCGACAGCAGTTCAACCCGAGGGGTTGGGGGTGGGCGACTTAACCTGTGACACAGCCCGCCTCAGGCCGTCGCTGACGATGACCTCGATGTCGTAGCCGGCGGCCGAGACATGCCCTCATACTCTAGCTTGTTGCTTGAGTGCCTGCCGCCGATAATGGTCATCAGCTTCCACGGCGACGTCGGGCGAAGAGACTGCTATACACCTCTTTTGGGCCAGTCACTCCTCGAGCTCCACGGGAAGCATAGCCAGGCTTAGGCTTCGACGCTCTGGAGTGGGCGATGGGGATGGGGATCTGTGGGAAAGGGGTCATTTGGCAGGCGTCATCTAAGAAACTCAGGGCAGCCTGGGTATGGAGATCGGTGGGTAAGCTGCACGGGCAAACTGGCAGATGTTGACAATGGAGGCCTTGCGGCAGCGGCGGCGGGGACCTTGCTAGGGTTTCGAGCGAGGAAGGGTGTGTGTGTGCACGCGCACGCCCGAGGAGGTTTTGGTGTGTGTGTGTGTGTCGAGGGGGCGTGGGGTGTTTGAGGAAATGACGCGGGTACTGAAAATTTTACTATGCGGGAGTGAAATGCCGGGCTATTGAAAATTTTGATGATAGTACATCGCACATGGTCTGGAGATAACAACTGTGTGTAATGAAACAGAAAAACCCTCGAGGCGGGCAGATATTTTCTAGGGATGTAGGCGGGATTGGGAACAAGAAACATCGCACACGGTCCGGAGATTACAACTGTGTGTTATGAAACAGAAAATCCTCGAGGCGGGTAGATATTTTCTAGGGATGCAGGCGGGATTGGGAACAAGAAACATCGCACACGGTCCGGAGATATCAACTGTGTGTTATGAAACAGAAAAACCCTCGAGGCAGGTAGATATTTTTGAGAGGGGGAGCCTGGTGGAGCCCAATGTACTGTGCCGATGTGTGCGTGACAGGTGCACCGGCGTGGCACATAGTTAGTTTGAGTGAACTGTGTCTGTTGCGTAAGAAGACAAACACACTTGCATGTGGACCATATTTATGTATCAAAAGGGTGGTTTGATTTTCAAATACCAAATGCAACTTCAATGTGGCACCTCTCTTGCAAAGTGCACGGTATTGCTTGCCCCCACCCCCCCCTCATGTCCACAAGAAGGGAATCCTAAGCTATGAATGAATGCCCCCTCCCCCCCAACCGAGGTTCACCTAGCAAAGTGCGAAGTAGCTACCAGCCCCCTCCTCCGTCATGTCGGCACGAAGGGAATCCTAAGCTATGAATGCATGCCCCCCAACCGAGGTTCATTCACCTAGCAAAGTGCGAAGTAGCTAGCAGCCCACCCCTCCATCGTGTTGGCACGAAGGGAATCCTAAGCTATGAATGCATGCCCCCCCCAACCGAGGTTCACCCAAGCAAAGTGCGAAGTAGCTAGCAGCCTCCCTCCCTCGTGTTGGCACGAAGGGAATCCTAAGCTATGAATGCATGCCCCCCGAACCGAGGTTCACCCTAGCAAAGTGCGAAGTAGCTAGCAGCCGCCCTCCCTCATGTTGCCACGACGGGAATCCTAAGCTATGAATGCATGCCCCCCAACCAAGGTTCACCTAGCAAAAGTGCGAAGTAGCTAGCAGCCCCCCTCCCTCGTGTCGGCTCAAAGGGATTCCTAAGCTATGAATGCATGCCCCCCCCCCAACCGAGGTTCACCTAGCAAAGTGTGAAGTAGCTAGCAGCCCCCTCCCTCGTGTCGTCACGAAGGGAATCCTCAGCTGTGAATGCATGCCCCCCAACCGAGGTTCAGCGTAGAAAAGTGCGAAGTAGCTAGCAGCCACCCCTCCCTCGTGTCGGCACGAAGGGAATCCTAAGCTATGAATGCATGCCCCCCAACCGAGGTTCAGCTAGCAACAGTGGGAAGTAGCTAGCAGCCCCCCTCCCTCATGTCGGTACGAAGGGAATCCTAAGATATGAATGCAACCCCCCCCAAACTGAGGTTCACCCTAGCAAAGTGCGAAGTAGCTAGAAGCCTCCCCTCTCTCGTGTCGACACGAAGGGAATCCTAAGCTATGAATGCATCCCCCCCCAACCGAGGTTCACCCTAGCAAACTGTGAAGTAACTAGCAGCCCCCCTCCCTCGTGTCGGCACGAAGGGAATCCTAAGCTATGAATGCATGCCCCCCCCAACCGAGGTTCACCTAGCAAAAGTGCGAAGTAGCTAGCAGCCCCCTCCCTCATGTCGGCTCGAAGGGATTCCTAAGCTATGAATGCATGCCGCGCCAACCGAGGTTCACCTAGCAAAGTGCGAAGTAGCTAGCAGCCGCTCCCTCGTGTCGGAACGAAGGGAATCCTAAGCTATGAATGGATGCCCTCCCCCCACCCAACCGAGGTTCACCCTAGCAAACTGCGAAGTAGCTAGCAGCCACCCCTCCCTCATGTCGGCACAAAGGGAATCCTAAGCTATGAATGCATGACCCCCAACCGAGGTTCACCTAGCAAAGTGCAAGGTAGCTAGCAGCCCCCACTCGTGTCGGCACGAAGTGAATCCTAAGCTATGAATGCATGCCCCCCTCCCCCCAACCGAGGTTCACCTAGCAAAGTGCGAACTAGCTAGCAGCCCCCCACCGCCCTCATGTCGCCACGAAGGGAATCCTAAGCTATGAATGCATACCCCCAACCGAGGTTCACCTAGCAAAGTGCGAAGTAGCAACCCCCCCTGTCGTGGAATTGTCACAGCAGATGTCCTCGAGCTAGGACTTAGTCGTGGAGCCATCGCAGCTAGGAAGCTTGAAGGGGTTAATGCGGGACAAGGAACACGAGGGTTTATATTGGTTCGGCCCCTTACGGTGAAGGTAAAAGCCTACGTCCAGTTTGAGGTGGTATTGATTAGGGTTACGATCACCAGGGAGCTAAACTGCTATGCCCGGCTCTCGATGAGATTGTTCTTGCCCCTAAACCGCTGCCGGGTCGTCCCTTTATATAGGGAGGCTGACGCCCAGCAGCTCTCAGAGTCCCGGCCGGCTCATAAGAGTGTCTGGCTCGGACTCTCAGCTATTCTTGCCTTGCACTACAAGTTCTACCATGATAATGATTGTAACTACGGGCCTTAAGCCATATCCGGGTCTTAAGCCCATCTCTGGCCCACCGTCTTCAAGCTTGGTGCCGGGCTTCTGGTAATGACCCTTAGAGTAACCCGGCCCCTCCTGGCGGGTGACTCTAAGGTCTATATCCTCAACATTAGGCCCCAGATTGATTTGAGCCGGCTCATGTCAATCTTCCATTCCTTCGACAGAAAACCTCCGGCTTACAATTGTGTGAAGGCCATAACCCGGCGTGATGTCATCCTCTGGACTCCGGATAATCCGCCGTGACGTCATCTTCCATTAAGCCCATTTTTTACTCCGCCAGATCCGCAACGGATCTTCTTCTTTACTGTCATCCCGAAAATCGAGGCGTTTCGTGGGGAGATAACCACGCCGTGGTCTCCTTGATTCTCGCGCCCACTTATGAACTTGCCTTATAAATAGGCCGGCCCGACAGGCTCTCAGCCACTTCTCTCTCCATCTTCTTCCTCGTGCCACTGCTCCCTTGCCCGAGCTCTGCTACTGCTGCCGCCGTCGCACCCCCGGTCTTCGTCAACCTTGGCCGCTGCATCACCCTGACTCGGACCAGACAAACGGCGGCAACCTCCGCTCCTCTCCAGCTCCGGTGAGTCTCCGTTACTCCGTAGGGCAGATCCGTACTAGGGCTCGAGTAGTTCGTCCGTGTTCTTCGTAGTTCATCACGGGCCTCAGTAGATTTGAATTTTGCTGCCCCTTTTTGATCTTAGCTCTTTATAGGCTTACTGCGGTAGACGTTGAGGACCCATTTTATATGCAAGTAGCTCTCTTTTTACTGCATAAGAACCTTGTTCGAGCCCAAGAACTTCTCCAGCGTCTGTTTCTAGGTCTAGAAACTTTTCTTTTGCCCGACTATTTTGATCCAAAATTTTTACTGCGATGTGTGAAACCTGTTTTACCACACTTAGTAAAAATTGCAATCCTTGAATCTCGGCGGTTTACAGTTCCGGTTTAAAGAAACCCCGCGCCATAGAACTTTCCGGCTTAAAGACAACCATGCGCCATAAAATTTCCGGCTTAGCTGTGATAAAGCCTATAGACAATCAAACTATTCTCAATCCCTCGGCGGCTTAAATAGCCCGATGCGCTTAAATGTATACCATTAGTCCCCTTCATAAGCCGCCACCTTGACCTTGAACCGTAGATTTCTTCCGGCTCATAATTAACCCGGACGTTTTTCCTTTTATCATAGACTCCCGACTTTCACCATGCCTCCCAAAGCTCCCATTACTTGCAACTGGATGAGGTCCAATGTCACCAATGAGACCCTTGCAGATTTTGTCAAGTCCGGATATCTGCCCAAGAAGGACGTCATGTCCTACCGTGCCCCTGACCCGTCAGAAGAGAGACCACAGCCAAAGGACGGGGAGGTAGTGATTTTTGCGGATCATATGAGCCGGGGCTTCGCACCGCCCGGCTCAAAGTTTTTTAGGGACGTGCTAAACTTCTTCGACTTGCGGCCTCAAGACATCGGACCCAACTCAGTGTCCAACATCTGCAACTTCCAAGTATTCTGTGAGGTTTACCTTGGAGAGGAACCCTGATCTTCAAAGAGTTGTTCTATTTAAACCGTCAGAATGAGTGCGCCAATGGGCCAAGCCTGGAGCTAGGTGGCATCTCCATTCAGCGGCAAAGAGACTGTCTTTTCCCTTATGCCGAGCCGCCGAGCCACCCAAAGGACTGGAACATGACTTGGTTCTACTGCCAAGACACATCACCGGCTGATGAAAGTCCGCTGCCCGGCTTTCGCCCATCGCGTCTGGAGCCGACTCACCCACTGTCAGACAAGCGGACTCAAGCGGAGCGCCAACCTCTGCTCCCCACTATCAACAAGATCAAGGCTCTCCTGGGCAATGGTCTGAATGGGATCGACCTGGTCCGGGTCTGGATCTCATGGCGGGTGATCCCATTGAGCCGCCGCCCCGGCTTAATGTGCGAGTACACGGGCCGAAAGGACGACCCTCAGAGACACAGCCGCAACGATCTTCCTGAAGACATTGCAGAAGAGATGACCAAGGCTCTTTTGAACGAGAGCCTGGCAGACTGTGGAAGGACCGGGTTAGCCCCCTTCTGCAAGACCAACCCAACCACAGCGGTAAGCCGCTAATCTGAACATCTTATCTGTACATACCTTTCATCTGAATCATTTTAAGAAAACCTCATTGCACTTTTCAGGCTGATGATAAGTTCTGGCGGGTCAAGTATGACCATGAAGCGGCCAAGAAGGCCAGAAAGGCGAAGAAAGCCGCCCCTCGCAAGAAAGGAAGCAGGCCTACTGCTTCAGAGCTGATGCAATTAAGCGACAGCTCCGAGTCAGAGGTAACCCCTGAGCCTTTAAGTCTTTGTTGTATTTGTTGTTTGCTGCTGTCCGCCTTATCAATACTTGTTCATTGACAGGATGACACCGGCGCAAGTAACCCGGTGGTTGAAGAGGTAATGTCACTTTCCTCCGACTCGGAGCCCTTGCCAAGGCTGAAAGTCCGAAGGGTAACCCGGAAAGTAAGCTTTTCACATCCTTTAGCTCATCAAGATCCTCAATTTATTTTGAAGCGACAGGTTCATGAGAGCCGGCGTCACACCCGGACCAGCAAGGACACCGATCTCTCCTCCGGGTTACCTGACGCATCAAGGAAGCGCCGAACTGAGGTTATTTCCCACTTGTACCCTTTTCATCCGTTGGCGGGTGTTATCCGTCAGCCACTCAATTCTTCTGACTCAAATTATCAGGAGACCTCCCCCTCTTCGGGCGACTCTATGCAGTCGAGTCTTCCGGCTTTCAAGACCGCGCCCGGGTAATGACAACCATCTCATATTATACTTGTCTGTACTTACCCTTTTTGTGCTTAATGTTTCTGTCCTTTCAGTGCCCAAGCAAAGCTCACCAAGAGAGCGAAGAAAACCAAACCAGCCGGAGTGCCGGATTTACCTGAACCGGAGGTGACGGCTCAAGAACCGCCAGCTGCCTCCGCCCCCGAAGCCACCATTCCAACCAACAAGGCAGCTAAGGCCGCTGCCCCAACTACCAAGGCAACTACAAAAGCTTCTGTTAACCCGGAGGCCTCCAGCTCGGCTCCACCAGCAGACGACCCGGACGTGGTAATCACCCGGACGGAATTCGTTGAGCCGGGGAGACCTACCGTGCTGGCCAAGTGCTACGCTAAGGGGGAGTTGCTGCAGCCCCACACGGTGAACCTGGACCTCTCCGACTACACCAACCTGAGCATTGGAGAGCTCGTCTCTGGCTACATCAGCCAAGTGCACAAGAGCCGGGACGCAGAGGTTGCCATGGTGAACCAGATCCAGCAGAAATCTGAGGTATCATTCTGCTGTCCTCTTACTTACTGCATAGTTACCTTTACCATGCTAGCCCCCAAGTCGACGACTTATGATTGAATATGTTGTAGACTTAGGTTCCGGCTTACTCCATTTGAACCGGCAATGTGTAGATAGAAACATTCGATATGCATTAGCCCCCAAGTGCCAAGTGTCTTTGCTTGGAAAACGCTTGGGACTTTAAATTTGTAGAGTAATTGTTCATGCCATAACCCGGAAGTTTATACAGGCTGTTGGCAAGAAGCTTGAGGCTGACCTTGCTGATCTCAAGAACCGGCTGAAGATGCAAGAGATGGAGACCCGGAAGGCAAACGCCAAGTTCGTGTCCAGCATCGCCGCACAAGAGAAGCTGAAGACAGAGTTCGATGCTGAGCGGAAGGCATGGGCCGAAGAAAAGGCCGTATTGGTGACCCGGGCTGGACAGGTGGAGAAGGCTCTCTCCGAGAAGACCGCCGAGCTCTCCGGCCTAAAGCGCCAAGTGTCCTAGATGGTGGCCGCAATCTTCGGTAAGTCGTCTCGCCGACTTTCATCAAGTTTAGAGTGCGTATATCTCATAATTTCATCCTTGTCGGCGGCTTATCTGACTTTGTTAAACAGGTCCCAGAAGTGCCAACCTCAACCAGAGCGTGGTCACCAAGCTGAAGGCCGTGTATACCCTAGTGGAGCAGCTCTACACCGGGTCACAGCGTGCCTTAGCTGTGGTGGCCCTATCCAACGAGGTGCCGACCCACCTGGCAGAAGTCCTTAGCCGGCTCGCTGTACTGCCTCAACGGATCCAAGAGCTGCGACGGGCCTCTGCAAGAGCCGGAGCGATCGCCGCGCTGAGCCGGGCCAAGGCATTCCTGCCGGAGTTAGACCCGGCGGATATCGCCCTTGGCTATCCAAGCCTGAAGGAAGATGGCTCAGCTTTTGATCAGAAGGACTTCGCAGCTTGCGTGAAGGCCGTACGCCCGGTGGCCACCCTTATCGGGAACGACAAAGATCTGACCAAGTACCAGTCGGGTTACAATGCGGAGAATCAGAGGGTTCCAACCCCTCGCTATGAAACCCTCAACTTGATCCCGCCGGCTCGTCAGCACACTTTCGCCCCGGAGATTGACCCGGCCGGGTTAATTGACGAGGAAGCCCAATTTGAAGCTCTCAGCGGCATCGACTGGAAGTCATCAACTTTCTAGGTCTTGGGATCAGCCGGAGGAGAAGACATGAACGAGCCGGAGACTTCAACTCAGCAAGCATCGTAACTCGGCTGGCAGTTTACCAAACAATGCCTCACCTTTTGGGACTCAACGAGTCTTGTAATAGTGTAGGACCAACACTTTATTTTTGCCGTGTCACCGTGCATGTCTTGAATGCTGAAGTCTTTTGAAGTTCTCTTTGATGTTTCTCCGGGTCATAATCAATCCTTTGTTTTTCTTAACCTCAAAAGAGGTGCCTTTAATTATCTTGCATAGAAGGGCAAATCACAAGTCTCGAGGCGGCTTACCGCCCTGAGAATCATAAGTTTTAGATAACCCGGAATATGAACCAAAAAGGACTTGTCTTCAATGATATCCTGAATACAGCCGTAAGAACATACTTAACGGCCTGCAAGCATACTTCCGGTTTAGATAATCCGGATAAGAAGGTTGGTACCGCAACTCCGGTTTACCTGTCTTATAACACCCATTGCGTTCAGCAATACTGTAAACCAAAGTTAAACCGGCAAAGTGAGACCCGGCTGTACACACCTTGACATAATCAGAGAAAACTTGTGATATAGCGGAAGAACTTAGGGGCTTCCGGTTCGAATACGACCAGAGACCCGGCCCAAAGGGGTTAAGCTAAGATTCGGATACGATCATATAGCCCCCAGTGGGTGTGGCGATGCCAATCAAGAGGGTACCGACAGCTATGTTCTCTTTGGTTCGAATACGACCCATGTTTGAACAGGAAGCCCCCAAGTGATTTTAAGAATTGTTTAACGATGCTGATTCGAATACGATCCACGTCGGTTCTCAAAGGGGTTAAACTATGATTCAAATATGATCAGAGAAAACCTCCCAATGAGCTCGGCACTTTGCCAATCAAATGGGTATCGACAGCTATGTTCTCTTTGGTTCGAATACGACCCATGTTTGAACAGGAAGCCCCCAAGTGACCATATTACCCGTGGCAAGATTCGAATACGATCATAAGCTAGATCCTCCTTCAAGTTACCATGTTAATCTTGCAAAGAAAACACGTGCACATTTGGAGGAGAAAAAAGGACAGAGGTCCTGCTTTATTGCTTATCATAATATATACATGGCTGAGAGAAATATGTACATTATGAGAGCCGGTGGCTCAAGTGTAGTAAGGCCGAAGCTGAGCTATGTTCAATGGCCGACGGGTCTCTTCCTCTGACTTACGTGAATCTTTGTGCTCCCAAATGTCAATGAGGTAATATGACCCGTTGTGCAAGTTCTTGCTGACCACAAAGGGCCTTTCCCAAGACGGGGATAACTTGTGTGCATCTGTTTGATCCTGGATAAGCCGGAGCACGAGATCGCCTTCCTGGAAGACCCAGGATTTAACCCGGCGGCTATGATAATGGCGCAGGTCTTGTTGATAAATCGCTGAACGGGCTGCTGCCACATCACGCTGTTCGTCCAACAAGTCAAGAGCATCTTGGCGCGCCTGTTATTATCCTCCTCAACAAAAGCCGCCACTCGAGGTGAGTCATGACGGATGTCACTGGGGAGGACTGCTTCCGCCCCATAAACCATGAAGAAAGGCGTGAAGCCGGTAGACCTGTTAGGAGTAGTGTTGATGCTCCATAACACGGAGGGCAACTCCTCCACCCAACAACCCGGCGTCCGTTGCAAAGGGACCAAAAGCCGGGGCTTGATGCCCTTCAGAATCTCCTGGTTGGCTCTCTCAGCTTGACCATTGGATTGAGGATGAGCCACTGAGGAAACATCAAGTCGGATATGCTCTCGTTGACAAAACTCTTCCATGGCGCCTTTGGAGAGATTGGTGCCATTGTCAGTTATAATGCTGTGCGGAAAGCCAAAACGGAAAATCACCTTTTTCATAAATTGAACCGCCGTGGCTGCATCGCACTTGCTAACTGGTTCAGCTTCTACCCACTTTGTGAATTTGTCAACTGCCACCAAGAGGTGGGTTTTCTTATCCTTGGACCTTTTGAAAGGTCCAACCATATCAAGCCCCCAGACCGCAAAGGGCCAAGTAATTGGGATCATCCTCAGCTCTTGAGCCGGTACGTGAGCCCGTCGCGAGAACCTTTGGCAACCATCACACTTACTGACTAAGTCCTCTGCATCAGCATGAGCCGTCAGCCAATAGAAACCATGACGAAAGGCCTTGGCCACAAGAGACTTTGAGCCGGCGTGATGGCCACAATCCCCTTCATGGATCTCACGCAAGATTTCTTGACCTTCCTCATGGGAGACACAACGCTGAAACGCCCCTGTGACACTGCGATGATGCAACTCGCCATCGATAACGATCATTGACTTAGCCCGCCGGGTTATTTGCCTGGCCAAAGTTTCATCCTCAGGCCACTCGCCCCGGGTCATGTAAGCCAGATACGGCATTGTGCAGTCTGGTATTATATGGAGAGCCGCCACCAGTCGTGCCTCCGGGTCAGGGACAGCCAAGTCTTCCTCCGTAGGCAACTTAACAGAAGGGCTATACAGGACGTCCAGGAAAGTGTTAGGCGGCACCGGCTTTCGCTGAGAGCCTAGCCGGCTTAGAGCATCAGCCGCCTCGTTCTTCCTGCGATCAATGTGCTCTACTTGGTAGCCCTGAAAGTGCCCAGCAATGGCATCAACTTCGCGGCGATAAGCCGCCATGAGAGGGTCCTTAGAGTCCCACTTGCCTGATACTTGTTGAGCCACCACGTCTCAGTCACCGAAACACCTTACCCGGCTCAAGCTCATCTCCTTAGCCATCCGAAGACCGTGGAGCAAAGCCTCGTACTCAGCCGCATTGTTAGTGCAAGGAAACATCAACTGTAGCACATAATGGAACTTGTCACCTTTAGGGGAAGCCAATACAACGGCAGCCCCCGAGCCCTCCAACTGCCTGGACCCATCGAAGTGAATAGTCCAATACGTGTTATCCGGCTTTTACTCGGGCACTTGTGACTCTGTCCAATCATTAATGAAATCCACCAAGGCCTGAGATTTAACAGCAGTGCGTGGCACATATTTGAGACCATGAGGTCCAAGTTCTATAGCCCACTTAGCAATTCTCCCTGTGGCCTCTCTGTTTTGCATGATATCACCAAGAGGGGCAGAACTGACCACAGTGATGGGATGACCCTGAAAATAATGCTTAAGTTTCCGGCTCGCCATGAACACACCATACACAAGCTTCTGCCAATGCGGGTACCGCTGCTTGGACTCAATGAGCACTTCGCTGACATAATAAACCGGCCGCTGAACCGGATGCTCCTTACCCTCCTCCTTGCGCTCCACCACAATAGCCACACTGACGGCTCGTGCATTTGCCGCCACGTACAGTAATAAGGGCTCCTTATCAACCGGAGCAGCAAGGACTGCGGGCTCTGCCAGCTGCTTCTTCAAATCCTCAAAAGCGCTATTAGCTGCATCATTCCAGACAAAGTTATCAGTTTTCTTCATCAACTGATATAATGGCATGGCCTTCTCACCCAAACGGCTTATAAACCGGCTTAAAGCAGCGATGCGACCCGCCAAACGCTGAACGTCATTTATACACGTCGGCTTAGCCAGGGAGGTGATGGCCTTGATCTTCTCCGGGTTAGCATCAATGCCTCTGTCAGAAACCAAAAACCCCAAGAGCTTGCCTGCAGGGACACCAAATACACACTTGGCCGGGTTAAGCATCATCTTGTAGACCCGGAGGTTATGAAAGGTTTCCCTTAAATCATCTATCAGGGTTTCCTCTTTTATGGACTTAACCACAATATCGTCCACATAAGCGTGAACATTGCGCCCAATCTGTTTATGAAGACAGTTCTGTACACAACGCTGGTAAGTCGCCTGTGCACACTTGAGCCCAAAAGGCATGGACACATAGCAGAAGGCTCCCAAGGGAGTGATGAACGCCGTCTTCTCCTGGTCCTTAACCGCCATTTTAATCTGATGATATCCGGAATAAGCGTCCAGGAAACTTAAACGCGCACAACCGGCCGTAGCATCAATAATTTGATCAATACGGGGAAGAGCGAAAGGATCAGCCGGACACGCCTTATTTAAGTCTGTGTAGTCCACACACATCCGCCAGGTGCCGTTCTTCTTGAGTACGAGCACCGGGTTAGCTAACCATTCTGGGTGAAAGACTTCAACAATAAACCCGGCCGCCAAGAGCCGGGCCACTTCTTCACCAATAGCCTTCCGCCTCTCTTCATTAAACCGCCGAAGGAACTGCCTGACCGGCTTAAATTTCGGATCAACATTGAGAGTGTGCTCAGCGAGTTCTCTAGGTACACCTGGCATGTCAGAAGGTTTCCATGCGAAGATGTCCCTATTCTCATGGATGAACTCGATGAGCGCGCTTTCCTATTTTGGATCCAGATTGGCACTGATGCTAAACTGCTGAGATGAATCTCCTGGAACAAAATCAACAAGCTTAGTTTCATCAGCCGACTTAAATTTCATCGCCGGCTCATTCTCCGTAGTCAGCTTTTTCAGAGAGGTCATGTCTGTTGGGTCAACATTGTCTTTGTAAAACTTCAACTCCTCTGTAGCACAAACAGATTCTACATAAGCCGCATCGCCTTCCTCACACTCCAGAGCCACTTTCCGGCTGCCGTGAACCGTAATGGTCCCATTGTGACCCGGCATCTTGAGCTGTAAGTACACATAACACGGCCGTGCCATGAATTTGGCGTAAGCCGGCCGTCCAAATATAGCATGGTATGGACTTCTTATCTTGACCACCTCAAAGGTCAATTTCTCCACCCTGTAGTTGTTCTCATCTCCAAAGGCCACTTCCAACTCAATCTTGCCGACTGGATAAGCCGACTTACTAGGTACCACACCGTGGAAAATAGTGTTGGACTGGCTGAGATTCTTATCAATCAGCCCCATACGACGGAATGTCTCATAATAGAGGATGTTGATGTTGCTGCCTCCATCCATGAGCACCTTAGTGAACTTATATCCTCCCACCTGAGGAGCCACCACCAGGGCCAAGTGACCCGGATTATCCACCCGTGGAGGGTGATCCTCCCTGCTCCACACTATAGGCTGTTCAGACCACCTCAAGTAGCGTGGAACTGCCGGCTCAACAGCATTCACAGCCCTCTTATGAAGCTTCTGATCTCGCTTACACAGACTGGTGGTAAACACATGATACTGTCCACCGCTAAGCTGCTTTGGATTGGTCTGATAACCCCCCTGCTGCTGTTGATGACCCTGGCCAGACTGCTGATTAAAGCCCCCTTGACCGTTCTGAGGATTAGAATTTGAGCCGCCGCCCGGGCCATGAAAGCCGCCGGCGCCTGAGCCGCCGCCCGGGCCATTGTAATTCTTAAAGGCCTTCATGATTGCACAATCCTTCCACAGATGAGTCGCTGGCTTCTCTCTAGAGCCATGCCTTGGACAAGGCTCATTCAACAGCTGCTCCAGCGTCGGACCTGACCCGCCGCCTCGGGGAGGGGGCCTCCCCTTACGTCGCTGGTTATTCCCTTGTGAGCTGGCGTTGGCCACAAACTCTAGGCTACCTTCGGCCTTGCGCTTGCCTCCTCCTTGGCTCCCCGGGTTATGCTCAGGACCCTTGCCATTGCCGTTCTTCTTTCCCTTCCCTGTCCTTTCATCATCTGAAGGGGGATCCTTGGTACCATCAGAATCGGCGTATTTGACAAGAGCCGCCATTAGTGTACCCATATCATTGCAGTCGCGCTTAAGCCGCCCGAGTTTCATCTTTAGGGGCACAAAACGACAATTCTGCTCCAACATTAAGACTGCTGAGCCGGCATCCATCTTATCTGACGAATGTATGATCTCCTTAACTCGGCGAACCCAATGTGTCGTAGACTCACCCTCCTCCTGCTTACAATTAGTCAAATCCACAATTGACATAGACTGCCTACAGGTATCCTTGAAGTTTTGGATGAACCGGGCTTTCAGCTCAGCCCAAGACCCGATGGAATTCGGTGGTAGCCCTTTCAACCAAGTGCGGGCAGTCCCATCCAACATCATGGTGAAGTATTTGGCCATTGCCGCCTCACTGACCTCCAGTAGTTCCATGGCCATCTCATAGCTCTCGATCCAGGCTGCGGGTTGTAAGTCAGCCGTGTAATTGGGCACCTTCCTAGGGCCTTTGAAGTCCTTGGGTAGACGTTCATTGCGGATAGCCGACACCAAGCAAGGGACACCCCCAGTCCTGGTAGGGATGCCCACATCGACGGACGTCGTCGGATAAGCCGGGGGAGTCTGGTAAGCCGTCAACTGAGGCACCTGCTCCGCCTCTTGCCGCGCTCTGTCTTGGTCTGCTGTGTGAAAGGCTCCATTGTGAGCCGGGCCATGGCCAGGGGGCAGGTCATGGCGTCGGACATTACTTGAGCCGGTCGCTGAGACCATGTGCCGGCTGTAACTCGGGCTCCGTCCTGGACGAGGGGTCGAGTGGATCCTGTCCCGGCTGTAGGAGTACGCCTCTTGCTGTGCCAGTGCTGTCTGAAGGAGTTCCCTGACCCGGCGGGTTTCAACAGCCGTCGGAGAGTCGCCGTCGACCGGGAGAGCCGCCAGCTGTGCTGCCACAGCGACCATGTTCTCCAGCGGGTTATTATAATGACCCGGTGGTATTGGCACGTACTGAGGCGGGGCAGGGGGCATCTGGGGAGGCCCCATTACTTGTGGCTGAATAGGGGTCCCCGACCCGGGCACTATGACCCCTGGCGGGTTGCTAGACCCTGCACCTGGCGTGTTGAAGAGGTTGCGCGGATCGTAAACCGGAGGGAGTCGAGATTGGGCCTTTTGATGCCTTCTTCTCAGGACCTCATTGGCCGCGTTTTGATCCATCGTGAGCCGGAAGGACTGCGCTTGAATCAACTGGGTTTGGGCATCGAGAGCCGCCCGCTCCGCAGTCATCCTGATCCCTTCCGTTGCCAGATCCTCCTTAGCCTTCACTAGATCCAATTTTAACTGTGCCACCTCCGCATCATGCTGAGCTTGATCCGCCGGGTCAACCGTGGCGGTTAACAGGGCCGTCATCTTGTCCGTCAGATCCATTAGCACCTGAGCCGGCGAAGGCACCGGGTTTCCCGCTCCAGCAGCAGGGTTCTGAACAGGCTGTGCACCAGCCATAAAGACCCCAACCTGACTTGGCAGCTCAAACGGGTCCGGAATACTGTCACCATCGGAATAACCCATGAGGCGGCCGTCTTGAAGTTGATACAACGAGTTTGACTCATCGGTGGACGACTCGCCGTCAGAGCCGGCGGCCGTCTCATCACCAGATCCAGATCGATCAGAGAATCCTCCATGGATACACCCCACAAAAGCATGCCTTAAGGCAGGCCGGGCCCGGGCGGGTCCTGCACGCTGAGCCGTCTCGACGAGATCGGCACAGAGACCCGGCTCAGGGCCCGGCTCACCAATCTTGCCAATGAAAACATGAATTCCGCCGAAGGGGACCCGGTACCCGTACTCAATTGAGCCGGCGTCGGGGCCCCAGTTTGCATCGTCGATGTAGAGCTTGCCGCGACGACTCTTTGTCATCCGGCCCACAGCGTATCCCTTGAGACCTTCGAAGCTGCCCTTCAAGAACTCAAATCCACCTTGCGCTGGCCTCACGGTGGGCGCCAACTGTCGTGGAATTGTCACGACAGATGTCCTCGAGCTAGGACTTAGTCGTGGAGCCATCGCAGCTAGGAAGCTTGAAGGGGTTAATGCGGGACAAGGAACACGAGGGTTTATACTGGTTCGGCCCCTTACGGTGAAGGTAAAAGCCTACGTCCAGTTTGAGGTGGTATTGATTAGGGTTACGATCACCAGGGAGCTAAACTGCTATGCCCGGCTCTCGATGAGATTGTTCTTGCCCCTAAACCGCTGCCGGGTCGTCCCTTTATATAGGGAGGCTGACGCCCAGCAGCTCTCAGAGTCCCGGCCGGCTCATAAGAGTGTCCGGCTCGGACTCTCAGCTATTCTTGCCTTGCACTACAAGTTCTACCATGATAATGATTGTAACTACGGGCCTTAAGCAATATCCAGGTCTTAAGCCCATCTCTGGCCCACCGTCTTCAAGCTTGGCGCCGGGCTTCTGGTAATGACCCTTAGAGTAACCCGGCCCCTCCTGGCGGGTGACTCTAAGGTCTATATCCTCAACACCCCCCCCACACACTTTCAGTCGGCAGGCCAGAGAGGCATATATCTCACCAAGATGGATCGTAAAACGGACCAAGAATAATCCACCTTGGTCGTACAACCTCTCTCTTGTTGTTGGTCAAAGTGATGGCCGTCCATGCGACCCCGGAGATGGGCCAGCTCGCCAGTAATCACGCAAGTAGCTAGTCCCCGAAGACAACCGCTGCATGCGTGTGGCCCAAACATATGTATGTAGAGGTGTGTTTTTGAGTGACAATGGAACAACTTTGATCCGGCACCGTGATTTCGAACTAGAAATCCCCACACCGAGTGAGGGTTAGGTTGACGATGCATATGTATGTTACACCACACTTCAAGCCAATGACGGGGATTCATGCATTCATGCGTGCATAGTATATGCGCTCAAACTTAATTAGGTCTGAATCTCACCATGACCTATACTACGATAACACGAACCAAATGAAGAATCCGCCATGGTAACCTATCTTGTTGTTGGTCAAGGTGATCATGGATGTCCACGCGGGATCACGAATATATAGGCTTGTCGCCGATAACCATGTGAGGGAGTGTATTGTTCGAAGGCAACCACTACATGCATATGTATGGAGGTGATGCATGCATACATGTTTGAATACACAACAATGATGTGGTGCGTGTGTCAAAAATCGTACACTAGCTCCCCACACAGAGCGAGATCGATTCATGATGTGTCATTGTTCTAGCCACTTCGACTCGATGGGAGGGATTCATGCGTACACACACATGTGTGTGTGCTCAAACTGTATCATGCATGTCATCCCAGAGCAAAAATAATAATGCCTTCCTAAGTCAAATTAACCTCTCTTGTTGTCACGCAAAAAGTAGTGATGGACCAAGCGGGCCCACATATGGAAAGCATCGATATTGCTGATAACCCCTTAAGTGGGTGCGAGAGGACAACCACCACCGCTTTGCATGTGGGCCAAACATATATATGTTGAATACCCAAAATGCACAACTTTGATGTGCCACATGCCTCAAAAACCATAAACCATGCACCCACACAGAGCGAGCTTCATATCAAGCGTACTACATATGATGGTCCCCTTCCCCCCTCTTCACCGCATACTATATGCTCCTGCCGCAATATATGTACAACCCAAAAGAATCCTTATCGATGGTGAAATTAATTAACCTCTCCCGATGTAGGTCAAAGTGATGCATGCATGCATCAACGATGGCCTCGTGGGCCCACAGATGGAAGCGTCACACGTGAGTGTCCTAGCTAGGATATGCATGTGGCCCAAAAAGGTGTTGTGTGATGTTTGAATAACCAATTTCACAATTTTGATGTGGCACGTGCCTCGGTAACTAAAAAGTCCTAACACCGAGTGAGGTGTACTTGTTCACGGACGCGTACGTATAGTATATTTGCTAGTCCCCTCCCACCTCTTCGACGCGTACTATATACCACCATAACACAAACAAAAAAGTTTCTCCTTGCTGGTCAAATTAACCTCACTGCCGGTTGTTTGTCAAAGTGATGAACGAACCTTGCGGGCCCACAGAAAGCGTCACACGCGAGTATCGAGTGTCGTGTAGCACAACCATCGACTGCATGTGGCCAAAACATTTATGTATAAAAGGGTTGTGTAATGTTTTAAATAATGATTTCACGACTCTGATGTGGCACCGGCCTGCCTAACAAAACGGCTAACCCACATGGTGGCTCACAACTCATAGTGTACTGCGAGCCACCCGCCACCCCTAGACGCACACACCCACACACACACACAACGCGAATCCACCGCAACTACGAGGCATGTTAAATTAATTATCCCGCGGTGAACATACATGTTACCAAAGGAGTGACGTTTTAATTTAAAAAAAATCACATAGATCATTAAGACGTTTTAGTACGCTGATTGATTGATTTTCTATGGGTATAATGTGCAAAAATCAAATTTGAGCTACATGCACACGTGATAGTGCACCTAAATGGATTGCAAAAACACATGTGTCTCACTGGGTGCATGTTTACTCCCCGTGCAACAAATTTCAAACATTGAGAATCCTGAATTTAAAATTCTAGTACATCCAAAACTTATTTGAAGTTCATGAAACTTATCGTGTTGTCATCTGGACACCAATACAAAGTGGCATTGTACTTTTTTTGTCAAATTTGAGACCAGTTTTGATGTAGTCTTTATCTAATTACAGACGGGTGTCGGTGTTCTGGAACGGGGGTCCCCAAACTTGCCTGCCTGCGGCCCACGGCGTCGCTGTGCTGCAGGCCTGAACGGCCCATCTTCGTCAACAAGGCTTTCAAGACCCTCGCGAGGGGCCAAGCATCGCGAGGCGGACGACGCGAGACCTCCTCAGGAGCGGCCTCACTAGGCTGCCTTGCGAGGAGCGGAGATATCAAGGCAGGGCAAACCTTGCGAGGCTCTCGTGACGTGAGCCATGACGATCAAGATCTGGCGGGCGCCAGCGTGCAGCGTCCTTGTTTCCTCTTTGGTGCTAAGGAGGCCAGCGCAGGCGCGGAGTACCGAGGCATCAGGCAAAGCTTTCCATATCAGTGCAACAAGACCAAGACCAGTTGGACGGCAGGACGGAGGTCACCGTGGAGCCCGAGACGGCGTCACCACCAGAGCTTTCCGCAGGCGAAGACCGCTTTTGTCAGGATAAGCTGTACTAGCTGTCCCCTTTCAAATTGGCCGTTGTTGTCTCCCTTCCCGCTCAATATTTGGGGAGAGGACCAGGGCCTATATAAGCAGAACTAGCCACCACAATAGGGGGCAGCTTGATCTCATCTGATCGAGGGCCAATCCTTAGCCACACACCGAACACAAGAACACCCCAACCTCAGGAGGTTGTTCTTCCCCTTTTACTGTTCATCATCAGCCCAAGAGGCAATCCACCACCACCACACTGGTGTAGGGTATTACATCACAACGGTGGCCCGAACCAGTATAAATCTTGTGTCTTTGTGTTGCGAGTTCGTCCACGAGATCTTAGCGAGCTAGGGCGTAGATCGGTAGGGAGGAAATCTCCGCGCGCACCCCAGTGTTCGAACCTTGAGTGTTTTGCCAGAACCCGTGAACCAATATCCCAAATGGATTATTTATTCGAACCGTGAGCGTTAGACCAACAATGGACACGTGCCATGCTTCGGTTAAGCAATAAAGCAGCAGCATTAATGATCCAAATAGAAAAACAATATATGTGCCACCGCACGACCCGTGTGGCGTGCGAGTAGGCATGAGTTGACGGGACGCATGCGAGCAGTCTGCCGCGCAGGCAGACGGGGAGGCGTGCGTGCAGGTGTGTGAATTGACGGAGGCGTGCTCGCTGCGCAGTGTCATCGGGAGGCGTGCGAGTAGCTGTGTGAAACTTTAGTAGGCGTGCCAGCAGTCCGGTGCATAGGCTCACCGGGAGGCGAGCCATCGTTCGACCGCCACCTGCCTCTCTCCCACAACTCCCACTACTCCATATTAATGGTGCGCCGGAGCGGCCGCACCCCCCATCCTCGCTACGCACACACAATCCTCTCTCTCCCCTTGCATCCTCGACACCGCTCTCAGTCCTCAAAGTCGTTGGTGTATGAGGATGTCGCCGAAGCGCCCCATCGGAGGGAGTGGCGACGCTGGGGCTGCTAAAGCACCGGAGCACGGCGTGGAGACGGAGACAGAGGTTGCCGTCCCCGCTGGCGAGTTGTCGCTGCACACTGACGTCGTCGAGCTTCCACAGCCGGAGGCGGAGTTCCACACCGACTCCGACGACCACTCGAGCAACGACTCCGACGACAACGGACAGCTGGTTCGTCATCTATACCTATTTATATGTCAAATAGATCATAGGGTTTCTCTGGTTACTCCTGCCTCCCCCTTTTTGGAATAGAAATCCTGTGGTTATGTTCTCCCAATCCATGAAATCTGAGTAAGTTTCGTTAGATCCGTGTAGTGTATTGATTGTTTGAATGGTACATGTGATAAGTGATTAGTTGTTTCATCTGTGCAAATGATTTTTGCTAGTAATCCGACTAGGGTTAGTGTTCGTGCTAATAATTCCTAGCCAGGACTTGACAATTGATTTTGAATGACCTACATATGTTTGTGCCATTATTTTCTTCAAGATTGGTCTGTACATAGACGACTGTGATTAAAAATTGAACCATAATCTCTGGATATGGATAAATAAATAGAAATAAATTCCTAATCCTACTTCACGGCATGTAATCAGTGATTTGATGCCAAATTTGTTTTACTATTTGTATAGGTGCTGTCTGACGATGTGGACAGCCAGGATGAAGATGCCCAGAGGAGGTACAAGAGGCGAATCCTGAGGGAGCTTTATGCGGGAATGCATAACAGGCGTATTAGGACCTGGAACAAAGGCTATGGTGCCCATTTTGCAACCACAAGCTTCATGACACGTATCTATGAGTTATGGCGCATGCAAGAGGACGGGCCATTGGCTCGTTCAAGCAGAAGTATTCTCGCAGGGTGGCGCATGGCGCGTACGCCGAGTACCTGGAGAAGTTTCAGGATTGTTCCGGCCGAATGTGAGATGAGATGTGGAATGGATCGAACTATGTACGCTTGATTATGATTAATGATGGTTGAACTATGTACTTAATGTTGAACTATGCTTATGTACGTGTAGGCTTATTATCTATGTCTGAGTACGTTAAATATTTCGCCAAATTTTGGTAAAAATTACAATGGGGGACCAATAAACCAGGACGAAGGTAGTACGTCAATCACACACGGTTCCCAAAATTGGAACCGTGTGCAATGATTTTCATTTTGCCTGCTGCGTCAATCACACACGGTTCGCTCTAGGAAACCATCGCCCCCAAAATTCTTTGTGGGACAAAAAATCCTCACCACCCAATTCAAAAAAGAAAAAGAAAACCCTCCGGTACGTTCCCCATTCATACCTGCACAAGCTCCTCCGCGTCTATGCCATGGCACCGCCTATCGCAGCGGTAAACACTTAGCTCGACGCCTGCCGCCGCCAGGCTGCCGGCAAAGCCCACCATATTTCGCCACTTCCGCTTGCCGCCGCCTATCGCCATCGACTTTCTCGATGCTTCTCGCTGTCGACCTAGCTCCGCTCGGTTGGGGAATCTGCCATACTGAGGGTTCTTTCTCATGGACGACAAGGTAACTAAATTAGCGAGATATTATCGCATCTCTTATCCCAGTTCATCTGCCTCCTTTAATCACCCGGCGGAAATCGCCGTGAATTCATTTTTATTCGAGCTGATTTGAGGGTTTTCTTTCATTCATAGAATGTACAGTGCGCCGACAATTCAGGACTTTGCGACCGCCGCTAGAGATTCCATCTCTCCGAACCAGATAACATGAGGACGCGCGCGATTTGTTCAATCTCACCCTAAATCGGTTGGCATGGCCTACTTTCGTGAACATATTCTAAATATTGCTACATTTGGATAAAAGGTGCCACATGCACCATATATGTCAAATGGGATTTTCCCCTCTTCTTTCTATATTAGGAAAATTAATGATGTATTGTTCTTTCGATTACTCTCATTTTTCCATGACATCATGTTTACCCTAACTGTTTAATTATAGATTTTTGTCCTTTGATTTCAACTGATGTACAGTTCTTTCAATTTGGGCCCATATTTGCATGTTACCATATTTTCTTTAACAATCCTACCATTTTCTGCAGAACATCCCTCGCTATGCAACAGATTATGTAGTGCACAATTTGCCCCTTTACATAGATCAAGGCTCCACTTATGTCATACTACACAGAAACCACGGATTTACAATCGTTGCTACTGTAAAACTTGATGAACGTGGTGACTCCTATTTTGGCACTGGCTTTTGGAATGAAGTTTCAAAGTTTTATGTACTGAAAGCTGGCACTAAAATTGCACTGCACATAAAAGTGCCTGGACATGAGATATATGCTAACTTCCCCGACAAAATCATCCGTCCAGACTTTGTTCGAAGGAAGTTTTCTTTTCAACTATCTGCATATGTTGACTTACCCAGCAATGTCAAATGAATTGTGTAGTCTTTAAGCAACCAATTGTTATACCCTTTTCTAGTTACCAATACACTTTTCTATTGCCATGTTTTAACTAAATATTCCCTGTACTCCCATTTCTATCAAAAATCGCCGCTGACAAGGAGACTCCAGAGGTGGAGAACGGGGCTGCCAACAAGCGGAGGCGGGGCGAGCTAGAACCGAAAGCGACTCCAGCAAGCCTAGACTTAATCAGCAGCCTCCCCGATGATATGCTGAGAGTCATCATCTCCCTCGTCCGAATCAAATATGGGGCGCGGACAACCCTCCTTTCCCAGCGGTGGCGCCCCCTATGGAACTCCAGCCCTCTCGACCTCATCGACATCCACGAGCTCTGCCATGTCTGTCACAAAAGCTTGGATGTGTTCTCCAAGATCCTCGGCAGTCACCTTGGCCCAACCAAAGGCGTTAGAATGGGCAAGTTCCGTTCCAACGGCAAGGACTGAGCCAAGCTTGACGACTGGTTCCGATCCCCCATCCTAGATCAGCTCGAGGAGCTCACTTTTGATGATGGGCATATGCGGTCATTGCCAACGTCCGCACTCCGCCTCGCGCCCACGTTGCGCGTCGCCAACTTCAGGAACTGCCATTTCCCGCCCCTTAATGACGCGCCCGCTCTTATTCTACCACGACTGAAGCACCTCGAGCTCGTTGCCGTCTACCTCTCAAAGGGTGACATGGAGCGCCTGCTTCATGGCTGTATTGCTCTCGAGTACCTTCGTCTTCAGGTGATCAATGGGTTGAGTACCTTCCACATCACCTCCATGACTCTACGGACTATTTATGTGTTTTGCTGGTGCGGCAGGAAGACATCACAAGATGTGTACCACAGTATGGTCATCCTGGACACACCTGCATTTGAGAGATTACTTGTAGTTGATCAAGAAGGTCCAACAAGTATCAATGTCATTTCTGCACCGAAATTGACAGTGGTGGCCTACTCGTCTGACAAATACTCCAAACTTGTTATTGGATCCACACCCGTCCAGGTACAACAGCCTCCTTCTACCCCTCCTTATACAAATTAACATTATTTCTAATTTTGAAGATGTTTGTTCGTCTGTCATTCAGAAAATGATTCCGATAAGCTTGACCCCGAAACTGTGCACAGTGAAGGTCTTCGCACTAGAATCTATCGGGCCCGGCCTGGAGCAAGTTGTTAGTTTCCTGAGATACTTTCCGTGCCTGGAGAAGCTATATATCGAGGTGGTGTTCCTTTCCTGTTGAATGTTAACCATGAGGGAGTTCAATTTGTGACACCTTTTTCCAAGTTTACAATGACAATATACTATGATTTCTGAAGGTTCTTTTGGGGGATTTCAGTACATACATGTCCCCCCCATATTGGTTGCTTGACCAATATGGTTACAACCAATAGGCATTTCTCCTTCGGATTCATCTCTACTAGTTTTCTTAGGGAACTTTTCATCCACTCCAACCTCTTGTGAAGAAGGCTACATTTTTCTAGAATGTAATCAAATGCCCATGTTAATCATGTAAGTTTGAAGATGGCATGTTAGTGCATTTTACAAATCTTGCAAACCAAATAGCTAGGCCTGTAGTAATGTTCAAAACTGCATGTAGGCACTAACACGTTTTCTTCTTTTGCAGATAAGATTAGGCCCAGTGGTGGATAATGTGATACAATATAACAATCACGTCGAATCCCTAGATCTGCATCTCTCAGAAATTACTTTGAACTCCTACCGAGGGACCTTACCGGAGATTATATTCGCCAGGTTCTTTGTTCTCTGAGAAAGGGTGTTGAAGGAAACGAGGTCTGCCCTACATTTATTTTGCAAAAATGAATGGTTTGTTGATCAGCGCCAGCGCCTGCGGCAGAATGGAGTAGGCTCCAATAATGTTGAATTTGATTTTGGAACTTCAGATGACAGAGTAATCGGAATTCATCGTGTCAACCCCATACATGACTTCTCAGTGGCTGACCCCTTTGCAAAAATTGTGAGGTTTCGAAGCCAGACTTAGAAGCGGTGATATTAGTTCGAACCTCTCTGATATCCATGTTCAGCGGATCAGCGCGAGCGTTTGCAGCTGATGAGCTGAATTTCATTTCTAACATCAGTTTGAACCTTGTAATCTTTGAATTTGAGCCATATAACTCTATAATTTGAACATTGTAACATTTCGAGCTTTTGTGGTACAATCGTTGAAATGGCATCCTATGAGACTCGTATATTGCTAGCACTATTTTGACCTTAATATGCAATGGTCTTAGAATTTATTAACCATTCTCGAATCAGTTTACCTTGTCGATCCCACATCACACGATCTGTATAGCTAACTCGACTGCGATCTTCCACATTATTGCACACAGTTGGTTTCTTCCACCTTGTGCACTATAGAGCGCATAATTAATTATCGCACTTGAGTGCCCATCATCACCCTTCTGTGTAACATTGACCTCATCACCCAAGGGTATACTTATGACCGAAGTCATCCCACACACTTCGTTTTTACAAAGCTTTTTGCCAATAAACGCCCATGATTTATCCCTCTTCTAGCCGACGCGTGGCCAAACTAGCCGGTCGGGAAGCTTGTGCGGTAAAGAGCACGGTAGCACGTGAACATGCTCACCGACGATACATTTGGCGCCTCTTCGAGCCCACGCGTGTGGTGCGGTGTTGTCAAGCGTGCACTTGAATCCTCCGCTATGAACGCCATGAGAAGACATGACGATTATAGGCCGGCCGGCCCCCATTTATTACAACGGCCATTTAACCTACCCTTGTGTCTCTTCAACCTTTCGATCGCGCCCCACCATTGCAACAAGCACACCCACCACGTGGCTCCAATGGTGCTCCGAGCGGCTGCCGATGACGAGCAGTAGTCACCATGTGTGCCGTGGTGGACACCCACAGAAGGTTCATGGACCTCTCGGTGGTGTACACCAACGACCCAGTCTGGGTGGAGCACTCCTTCCACATCATGGAGCTGTTGCTTGCGCAGGAGAAGTACAAGGTGGTCGAGTTCGACCTTGAGTACACCCGCGCTCGTGCCGGGTCTCGTCCCAAGGTCGCCGTCGCCCAGATATGCGTGTGCCACCACGTCCTCGTCTACCACTACTGCCTGGCCACAAGGCCTTGCGAGCATTTCACAAGGTTTGTCAACAGCCCCCACTACATGTTCGCTACGGTGGACATCACCAATGATGTAAACGCGCTCGAGAATTCGGGCATCGCCTGCCAGAATCTTGTCGATATCCAGGGCCAATACAAGATCTGGGGCAGCAAGGAGCAGGAGAAGTACTCACTGGTTCACCTCGGCGATGGCATCATCGACCCCTACTACAGAGACATGCAGGATTCTTGCAACAAGGACAAGCGTGCCTGGCACTCAGACTGGATGGAGAAACTCGACAAAGCTCACATCGTGTACGCGGCCAAGGAGGCGTACATGAGCTACGACATGTACAGGCGGATCGTTGACATGAGGAAGTGCCTCCTTCCCCAAAACGGCCAGAGATCCAGCCGGAAGCAGAGCAATGGCAAGCGTCGTCGCAACAATAAGTACATGATTAGATCCTCGTTTCTCCTACTTTAGTATGCATGTAATTGCTTTCTGTGGTGTGTGGAAATGTTATGTGTGTAGTCACTTGTGTAATTGTATGCTTAATTTGGTTATGGAATGTTGTCTTTTTAAGTACATATGTTGATGATCTGTAGACATAGTGTACATGTTGTGGGACAAAGAAAATCACATCGCACACGGACTAAACAATGGAACCCATCGGTGATGTTCTCATAAATCACTCACAATTGTATACCAGCAATCGTTTGCTCACAACACACACGGCTTGTTACCAGTAATCATCGAGGTTGTTATCGGTCTTCGCACACGTTTCCGATTACATACCTGTTTGCCTCATATCACACACATCTTGTTCATTTGAACCATTTCCGTTCTCATGTCCCAATGCAAACAATTCATCCAAGTGAACCGCATGGTGTATGTCGCACACACCTTTGATCTGGCTGACCGTTTCTTTTGTGTTGCCTAATCACAAACAGTTCAACCGAGTGAACCGTATGCTGTACATCGCACACACCTTCATTTGGCCGCCCGTTTCTTTTGTTTCTCCTTGTCACAAATGGTTAATTGAGCTGAACCATATGCCCTGCATCGCACACGCAACTAAAATCTGAACAGTGTTTGATGCATCCTCCATCGCAAACGTTTTGCATCTTTTTTGATAGTTTTTTTGCACCATCGTTTGTGATTATGGCATCGCACACAGTTTCATTGAAGGGTCTCTGATCGTAGTGTCGCGTTAGCAGCATCCTGCAGTAGTGATAGCATATACATACAAATAGTCTCATCAAATCATGTCATCATCGTAATCATCATCCAACACAAAGTGATCTCTCGTCATCATCTTGAAAATAGCGATACAAGTTTCGAATACTTGGAACTACATCGTCATCCATCTAAATAATGATATACGCGAGAAGAGCTAGTACTATGAGTGAGAGTGGAACCACGCAGTACATGAGCCAGTGGTTATGAGTCCTCTCTCGCGCTAGCGTGAACCTCAAGTAACTAGCTTCTGCTTCTTATCTGCTTTTGAAGGCTTTATGGCTGGCGCCCGAGACCCCATCTACTTGCGCCTGACACTTAGGCCACTCGTCGTACACTCCCAGAACCTTCCTTTGTACACGACATAGCACTACTTCTTTTCCATCAAGAATCTAGGTACCTATTAGAGATGCATCTTCATCAAGAGAATGTACTATCATATGCATCAAAATATAGTTGAGGAACACAAAAAAGAATGGGTTAGCAAATAGATGCAAAATATAATCAACACAGTTTCTCGTACGCAAACTAATTAACTAGAGGTACGTAGGTCACCGTACCCAAACTAACAAAGTAGCGTTATGCAAGTTCGGCAGGGACCATGGACATCACAAAGTTTCATCACTACAGAAACTATACAAGTTCAACCGACACATATCATCATCATCGGCATCGTAAATCACTAGAAGTTCCATCCTTCCAAATCATCGAGGATGCACCGTAGCTTCTTGAACGGCGCGAGGCCCCGACGTTGCAAGCCTATGCCAGTTCGGACGTCAGCTCGCGATACAGGGTCGTGGTGGAACATCCACTTCTCATCGATGACTTCTTTCATGATGATCGTCGCAATGTCCCTCTGGACGCGAAAGAGGTCATCACTAAGTTTATAATCCGCTTCTCCATGATATTCTACCCACTTGCAAATATGATCATCGTTTCTGCTTGTCATGCGAAGCTTTTGGTGATCCCTTCTGAACTCCATCATCAGATGGTGGAGGTAGAATCCACCATCTTCTTGTTCCTTTGTTTCCTGATCTGCAGGTGGCCACCCCTCAAGCTGAGGCCTTGGAGAGTATCATCTAGAATATTAATTACATGGGTGTAGTCCTTCTTCTCGTAGTTTCTGGTAGGGTCGAAATACACGGTGTGGGAGACTCGCGGGTAATGAACGATAAGGACGGCGTGCCCGTTGCTGCGGGAAAAAAGGACCTCAAATTATTCTCCATATGAGCGAGAAGAAATGATTGAAATGTACGAAAGGGTTGTCCGGTACTGACTTACTTTGGACGAAAGGAAGGAGGCCAATTTCATGGTCCTTATTCTATACCATGAAGTTTTCGAGGTACCCCTAGCAGTTTTATGCTCAAAGTCGGCAAGGCTCAAGAAGGACTCATGCATGTAGTATGGATCCTCCAGACAGATTTGCGAGACTTCTTCTCTCTTCATGACGGAGCTCATATGTAGTGCAAAAAGGCAGACGGTTGTACAATCGAGCCGCCTTGTCACAAACATCTCGAAGATATGCTCAAACCACAGGAAGAACACCCCCACGAGCCGTGTGTCGATGTAGCACTTCCCCTAGGGCACACGAGCCACGTATGTCGGATATCCTGGATCCTTCGAGGCTAGTAGGCTTTTCTCAGTCGACAGCACATGGCCATGCAGTCTCCTGGGATCCCCTGATATTTCCACCAGTGGTTTCGGCGGTTGCATCAGCTCGCCCGTCACATGGAACATGGCCGCACCTTTGACAGGTACACACTCTTCAAAATCTACTGTTTGGCTGCTATGTCCTCTAGTTTGTTCGTAGGCAGTAGAGCCTCTCTTCCCCAGTATCTTCCTCTCCTTTCTCTTGGGTTGACCTTCCAGACCCTTCCTTAACCCCTGCCCCAGTGTTGTCGGCCTAAGCACTGTACGACCCTCGGCTAGTTGAGCCTGTGTTGAGACGACATCTTCAGGCGCGTCCCGTGAGGATTGCATGAAGAGAGACTTCTTGCAATCCCTGCTAGGAATGTCCTGCCCGGGTAGATCATCCATATCCTAATCAGCATGCTGATAGCCCGGGTCATCATATGGCTGACTCATCATATCTAAGTCACCATCATAGGCGCATGTATTGAGGAACCGAAGAGGGTCCTCGTCCATCTCATCATGCATTCTTTGTTCTACGGGGGCTATTACATCAGCCACTATTGGACCCCCTTCATCACGTCGTCCGCCGCTCTCACTCGGCACTACAGGCGCTGGTAATTGTGTAGGCGGGGTGGTGGTGTTCATACCTGCTTGTTGATGTGTGGTTATTGGTGTGCTCTTGGCCGGCTCCAGACGAGGAAGATTCTTCGGCCATAGATGCACCCAACCATTGTAGTTTCCAAGCCACTGACGGGTCTCGTCATCCTCTCCCCTAGCCATATTGGAGGAGGCAAATCCTCGTGCCCTGATTTCACACCCGACAAGGTAACCCTGAAGTGCCCACTGGGCATCGGCTGGCCGTGGATCGTGAGTTCCAAGGGCTTCGTTATCACCAACTTTCCCACATCCACGTTCTGGCCTTTGATCAAGTAGAGTATGGTGCACAGGGTTTCCTCGGCCTGCAAACACATGTCTGCGGTGTAAAACATTTGAAAGGCAACGAAAATGGAATATTCTAGATATATATTGGTGCGACATGTAATTACCGTGTGGGCGACGAGCTCAGCCAAAGAGGAAGGCCCGCCTAGCACGCCAGGGACTCAGGACGGGCTGCTATGAGCGGGTGCGGGTGTGGTTGCATGAGCAGGTGATGGTGCGGTAGTGTTGTTCATCGAGTTGCTCCCGACGAAACTGGGCATGGGGAAATCATCTAATGTCTTGTCTGGATTTTCCTTCGTCCAGTTGATGATAGCCGGGATCAAGTTAGTAGCAAAATCATTTCTGCAGGCATCTATAGCTGCAGCGACTGCCTGCTGTACAACTCATTTTTCTCCTCAGCCACTTTTTTCTCGAATGCAAACTTCACCTTCTCGTTGATGTCCGTCTGACTAAACTTCTTTTTCTGCTTCTTGGCCTCCTGGCCTTCGTTGTAAAAGACCTTCCACATGGCGCCGTCTCCGGCGCTGTGCATATGTCCATATTGTGGCTGCTGGTCCAAAGGGAGTACCTTAAGTTCGTTCAAGGCCCGATTGAGAGGGGTGTCCCACTTGGGCCTCATCGACGAAGACTGGCTTTCGGCTGCAAGTTGGTGTTGCCTCTCCAACAGAAGGAACATGAACCGTTTACGAATGTGTAGTCGACTTGATCAGGAGCTAAATGTAAGGTGGTAAAAGATTAATTACCAGTATTCTAATCAATTTCCTCGTGATCAGGTCCGTGTAAAAAACTTTATTTTCCTTGTCCCACCCGTAGCGGGCCCTGATGAAGTCATGCTCCAAGGGGTTTGTGACCTTCGCGAAGGGGTCTAGGAGACTCGCGGCTTCACGTTTCACGTCCTCCTTATCCCATATGGGCCTTTTGCCAAGGTAGCCACGGCTTCCTAGGCGTTGGTTCCCCGTGTTCCTTTGCTGAAGGCTCTTGAATTTCGCTGCCTTAGCCTTGGCTGCCTCGGTAGCACAAGTGTCCTTGAACATTTGGAACTCCTCTTCCGTAAGTGTCGGATTTTCCTCCAGAATCTTGGACAGGGGTTCCTCATCCTCAATAGCTCATTTCACCCTCCCTTTCTAGGAGGCCAAATCATTATTGAACATGCCCATGGTGTGATTCTTAATCTTTTTCGCCTTTGGATCATCCCACGGTTATTCTATGCTATCATTCCAGTCAGGGAAATTGAATCTCTTGTGCAACTTCATCAGGAGCAACTGCCTCAAATGTTCTTTACTCCTTAAGTCATCGTCGTTGATGCCCGCGCATTCCCGTAAGAAGCATCCTACTTGGTTCCCATAGCAGTTGCGAGGTTCTTCTGGATCTAATGGCCCAAACTTGCCAGGGGCCATCTTTGTGATCACCAGTCATCCGATGCCGAGTTTGTTAGGTTTTTGTATCCTCTGCTTCTTTTGCTTCTTCTTTTCGGTAGCGGCTTCGGCGCAGGTACCTTCCCCGCTGGTCTCGGCGCCGCAATCGGTGCCGGTGCCGTCTGTGTCGATGTCAGCGTTAGTACCATCATCGAGGCTGCCCTGCAATCCTTAACTGTGCTTAGCAGACAAAAGTTGAGGTACTATTGACCACCCTCATAATCCATCTCATCTGGATCTTGGTCAGAAGGCCCGGTATCTTTGTTGTTCGACATGTTTCCTATGATTAAGTCTCCTCGTTTAATTCTAGAACTACAATAAAATGGGAAATGACGTAAAAAAGGTCTATGGTTTGCCGGAATGTCATTTCATTCCCGTCGCAGCAAATCCCGACACTCGATATGCCTACTTTCAAGCACAAGTCATGCTAAAATTCACGGGAAATTTCGGCATAACGTTTGCTAAAAAGTGGACATATGGAGTGCTTGAAATTCACCGAAACGGAAATGAATCAACATTCCGGCGAAACATAGGCCACTCGGATCATTTACCCCGCACATAACCATAATTTTCCAAATATCACATGTCCAAAATATCACACCTTACTTGTCCAAATCACATGTCGACATATCAGATGTCCACTTAAAATTTGCATATAACAGCATGAAAAATATAGAACTTGAAGAATTTGACTTATTTAAATAGCAACAATTGCTTTAACTAAAAAATTAAAGCAACAATGAGAAAGTAGGTGGTATGTGAAAAATATAGAACTTTTTCTTTTCCTGGTATGTGAAACTAGTTGGTATAAATTTAGCAACAATGTAATTAGCATAATCATCATACCATGGAGTATTACGGGATGCATTTATGGTAGCTAATTGTTCATCGGGAAAGCTATCATCAATAGGCAGTGGGTGATCAAGAACATTTTCTAACCTAGACAAGTTGTCTGCAACCGGGTTCTCAGCTCCCTTTCTATCAATAATATGCAAATCTAATTCTTGTAGCACAAGAACCCATCTAATAAGTCTAGGTTTAGCATCTTTCTTTTCCATAAGATATTTAATAGCAGCATGATCAATGTGACCAGTTACATTGGAATCAATAACATAAGATCTAAACTTATCACAAGCAAAGACAACTGCTAAAAAATCTTTTTTAGTAGTAGCATAATTTCTCTGGGCACTGTCTAGAGTTTCACTAGCATAATGAATAACATTCAATTTCTTATCAACTCTTTGTCCTAGAACAGCACCAACAGCATAATCACTAGCATCACACATAATTTCAAAGGGTAAATTCCAATCAGGTGGCTGAACAACAGGTGCAGAAATCAAGGCTTTCTTAAGTATTTCAAACGCTTCTACACAATCATCATAAAAAAATATCTTTTTGCAAGAAATTAGTGAGATGCCTTGAAATTTTAGAGAAGTCTTTAATAAACCTCCTATAGAAACCAACGTGACCAAGAAAACTTCTTCAACCTTTGATATCTTTAGGACGCGACATCTTTTCAATAGCATCTACTTTGCCTTTATCAACATCAATACCTCTTTCAGAAATTTTATGCCCCAAGACAATACCTTCGTTAACCATAAAGTGGCATTTCTCCCAATTCAAGACAATATTAGTTCCTTCACATCTCTACAGAACTTGATCAAGGTTGCTTAAGCAATAATCAAAAGAAGTTCCATAAATAGAGAAATCATCCATGAAAACATCAACAATCTTTTCACAAAAATTAGAGAATATAGCAATCATACATCTTTGAAAGGTAGCAGGTGCATTGCATAAACCAAATGGCATACGTCTATAAGCGAAAGTACCGAAAGGGCAAATAAAAGTGGTCTTTTCCTTGTCATCTTTTGACACAGGTATTTGAGAAAAACCCGAATAACTATCTAGAAAGAAAAAATGTGTATGTTTGGATAGTCTTTCTAGCATTTGACCAATAAAAGGTAGAGGGTAATGATCTTTCCTAGTAGCTTTGTTTTTCCGAAAATGAATAACTATTCTATAATGTGTAAAAATTCTTTGTGGAATCAATTCATTCTTATCATTAGAAACAACAGTAATACCTCCCTTCTTAGGGACACAATGAACAGGACTTACCCATATACTATCAGCAATAGGATAAATTATACCTGCCTCTAGAAGCTTTAGCATTTCATTTCTTACCACTTCCTTCATCTTAGGATTTAACCGTCGTTGGTGATCAACAACTGGTTTAGCATCATGCTCCAAATGAATTTTGTGCTAACATAGAGTGGGACTAATGCCTTTAAGATCATCAAGAGTATATCCAATAGCGGCACGGTGCTTCTTTAGAGTTTTCAATAATTTCTTTTCTTCATGCTCTAGAAGTTAGCACTAATAATAACATGATATATCTTCTTTTCATCAATATAAGCACATTTCAGAGTATCGGGTAATTGTTTAAACTCAAACACGGGATCACCCTAGGGTGGAGGAGGATCCCCAAGGATTTCAACATGCAAATTATGTTTCAAAATAGGCCCTTGATTAAAGAATATTTCATCTATTTCCCTTCTTTCATTCATGAACATATCATTTTCATGGTCTTGCAAATATTGTTCTAAAGGATCAGTAGGAGGCACGACAATAGAAGAAAGACCAATAATTTCATCCTTACTAGGAAATTCTTTATCATGGGGTTGTCCATGAAATTTAGAGAAATAAAAATCTTGAGACATATCCCCCAACCAACAATAACAATATATTTCTCGTAGTCTATCTTAGCATTAACTGTATTCAAGAAAGGTCTACCAACTATAAGGGGACAAAAGTCATCTTGTGGGGAAGCAAGAACAAGAAAATTAGTAGGGTATTTTATTTTCCCACACAAGACTTCAACATCTCTAACAATCCCAATTGGAGAAATAGTTTCTCTATTGCCAAGCTTAATAGTAACATCAATATCTTCTATCTCAGCAGGTGTAATATCATTCATAATTTCTTTATATAGAGTAAAAGGAATTGCACTCACACTAGCACCCACATCACATAAGCCACGATAACAATGATCTCCTATTTTAACAGATACAACAGGCATGCTAACAACAGATCTATATTTATCTTTAATATCGGGTTTGGCAATTCTACCAGCTTCATCACAGAAATAAATAACATGCCCATCAATATTATCAACCAATAGATCTTTAACCATAGAAATACTAGTTTTATCTTTAATTTGTTCAGGGGGTGTAGGTGTTCTAGTATAACTCTTACGAACCACTATTGAAGCTTTAGCATGATCCTTTATTCTAACAGGAGAAGGTGGTTTCTCAATATAAGCAGTAGGAACAATAGGATCAACATTATAAGTAATAGTTTCTTCTTCCACTTTAATAGGTTCTACTACTTTCACCTTAATGGGAGGATGATATTTAAACCACTTCTCCTTAGGGAGATCAACATGTGTGGCAAAATATTCACAGAAAGAAGCTACTATCTCAGAGTCAAGTCCATATTAAGTGCTAAATGCACGAAAAACATCGGTATCCATAAAAAATTAAACGCAATCAAACTTAAGGTTTATACCTGACTCCTTACCTTCGTCGAGTTCACAATCTTCAGAGTTGTGTTTAATTCTTTCGAATAAATCCCATTTGAGTTCAATATCCTTCTTCATAAAAGAACCAGTACAAGAAGTCCGAGCATGGATCGATCATTATGAGAAAGCCGAGCATAAAAAATTTGAATAATAATTTCTCTTGAGAGCTCATGATTGGGGCATGAAAATAACATTGACTTAAGCCTCCCCCAAGCTTGAGCGATACTTTCTCCTTCACGAGGCCAAAAATTATATATATATAATTCCGATCATGATAAACCATATGCATAGGATAAAACTTCTCATGAAATTCCAATTTCAATCGGTTGTAGTTCCAAGATCCAATATCATCACATAGGCTATACCATGTCAATGCCTTTCCCTTGAAAGATAAAGGGAAGACCTTCTTCTTTACAACATCCTCGGGAAAATCTGCAAGCTTAAATAATCCACAAACTTCATCCGCAAAGATTAGCTGCATATCAGGATGTGATGTTCCATCTCCTGCATAAGGATTAGCTAGCAGTTTTTCTATCATACCCGAAGGGATTTCGTAAGAAATATTTTCAGTAGGAGCAGTAGGTTGAAGATCAAATCTTTGCTCTTCCGGTCAAGGTGAAGATGCCCCGAACAAGCCCCTCAAAGGATTATTTTCCATAGTAACAAGTGACAGTAAATTTCAGCACACAATATAAATGTTTCCTTACCAAATTCCATTTACCAAAAGGCGCTTCACTCCCCGGCAACGGCGCCAGAAAAGAGTCCTGATGACCCACAAGTATAGGGTATCAATCGTAGTCCTTTCGATAACTAGGAGTGTTGAACCCAACGAGGAGCAGAAGGAAATGAAAAGCGATTTTCAGCAAGGTATTCTCTACAAGCACTGAAATTATCGGTAACAGATACTTGTGTGATAAGATAATTTGTAACGGGTAACAAGTAACAAAAGTACAATCCTTTTTGTAGCAAAGGACAAGCCTGGACGAACTCTTATATAAAGCAAAGCTCACCCGAGGACACATGGGAATTGTTCTCAAGCTAGTTTTCATCATTTTCATATGATTCGTGTTCGTTACTTTGATAATTTGATATGTGGGTGGACCAGTGCTTGGTTGCTGCCCTTCCTTGGACAAGCCTCCCACTTATGATTAACCTCTCTCGCAAGCATCCGCAACTACGAAAGAAGAATTAAGATAAATCTAACCATAGCATGAAACATATGGAACCAAATCAGCCCCTTATGAAGCAACGCATAAACTAGGGTTTAAGCTTCTATCACTCTAGCAACCCATAATCTACTTATTACTTCCCAATGCCTTCCCCTAGGCCCAAATCTTGGTGAAGTGTCATGTAGTCGACGTTCACATAACACCACAAGAGGAGAGACAGCATACATCTCTTCAAAATATTGAACGCATACAAATTCACATGATTACTTATAACAAGACTTCTCCCATGTCCTCAGGAACAAACATAACTACTCATAAAGCATATTATTGTTCATAATCAGAGGAGTATTAATTATCATTAAGGATCTGAACATACGATCTTCCACCGAATAAACCAACTAGCATCAACTACAAGGAGTAATCAACACTACTAGCAACCCACACGTACCAATCTGAGGTTTTGAGACAAAGATCGGATACAAGATATGAACTAGGGTTTGAGAGGAGATGGTGATGGTGAAGATGTTGATGGAGATTGACCCCCTCTCGATGAGAGGATCGCTGGTGATGACTATGGCTTCAATTCCCCCCTACCGAAGGGAAGTTCCCCAGTAGAACAGCTCCGCCGGAGCCCTATATTGGTTCTGCCCCAGTTCCGCCTCGAGACGGAGGCGCTTCGTCCTAAAAGCTTCCTTCTGATTTTTTTTCCAGGTCAAAGCACGCCATATAGCAAAAGATGGGCATCGGGGGCCTGCTAGGTGGCCCACAAGGGAGGGGGTGCACCCAGGGGGTAGGGCGCGCCCTCCATCCTTGTGGATGGAAGGTGGCCCCGCTTTGGTGCATTCTTCGCCCAATATTTTTTATATATCCAAAAATAATTCTCCGTGAAGTTTCAGGACTTTTGGAGTTGCGTAGAATAACTCTCTAATATTTGCTCCTTTTCTAGTCCAGAATTCCCGCTGTCGGCATTCTCCCTCTTAATGTAAACCTTATAAAATAAGAGAGAAAGGCCAGAAGAATTGTGATATAATGTGTAATAACAACCCATAATGCCATGCCTTTTTAAACCGGACATGCATCATACTTGATTGTGCATCATGTCATGTTTATGATTGTGTGTTTACTATGTTGTTTGTTTCTTTCCGGGTTGTTTCTCTCGTTAGCTTCAGTTTCGTTCCGGAGTTGTGAGGATTCGTTCGACTACGTCCTTTTGTCTTCTTCATGGACTCGTTCTTCTTCCTAGCGGGATTTCAGGCAAGATGACCATACCCTCGAAATCACTTCTATCTTTGCTTGCTAGTTGTTCGCTCTATTGCTATGCCGCGCTACCTACCACTTGCTATATCATGCCTCCCATATTGCCATGTCAAGCCTCTAACCCACCTTTCCTAGCAAACCGTTGTTTGGCTATGTTACCGCTTTTGCTCAGCCCCTCTTATAGCGTTGGTAGTTGCAGGTGAAGATGAAGGTTGTTCCATGTTGGAACATGGATATGTTGGGATATCACAATATCTCTTATCTTAATTAATGCATCTATTTACTTGGTAAAGGGTGGAAGGCTCAGCCTTATGCCTGGTGTTTTGTTCCACTCTTGCCGCCCTAGTTTCCGTCATACCGGTGTTATGTTCCTTGATTTTGCGTTCCTTACGCGGTTGGGTGATTTATGGGACCCCCTTGACAGTTCACTTTGAATAAAACTCCTCCAGCAAGGCCCAACCTTGGTTTTAACTTTTGCCACCTAAGCCTTTTTCCATTGGGTTCTGCAGACTCAAGGGTCATCTTTATTTACCCCCCAGGGCCAGTGCTCCTTCGAGTGCTGGTCCAAACCGAGCGATGTCCGGCGCCCCCTGGGCAACCAGGGTCTATACCAACCCGACGTCTTGCTCATCCGGTGTGCCCTGAGAACGAGATATGTGCAGCTCCTATCGGGATTTGTCGACACATCGGGCGGCTTTGCTGGTCTTGTTTTACCATTGTCGAATTGTCTTGTAAACCGCGATTCCGAGACAGATCGGGTCTTCCCGGGAGAAGGAATATCCTTCGTTGACCGTGAGAGCTTATAATGGGCTAAGTTGGGACACCACTGCAGGGTATTATCTTTCGAAAGACGTGCCCGCGGTTATGTGGCAGATGGGAATTTGTTAATGTCCGGTTGTAGAGAACTTGACACTCAACTTAATTAAAATACATCAACCGCGTGTGTAGCCGTGATGGTCTCTTTTCGGCGGAGTCCGAAAAGTGAACACGGTTTTTGGGTTATGTTCGACGTAAGTAGGAGTTCAGGATCACTTCTTGATCATTACTAGTTGACGACCGTTCCGTTGCTTCTCTTCTCGCTCTTATTTGCGTATGTTAGCCACCATATATGCTTAGTCGCTACTGCAACCTCACCACCTTACCCTTTCCTACTCATAAGCTTAAATAGTCTTGATCTCGCGGGTGTGAGATTGCTGAGTCCTCGTGACTCACAGATTCTACCAAAACAGTTGCAGGTGCCGACGATACTAGTGCAGGCGATGCAACCGAGCTCAAGTGGGAGTTCAACGAGGAACTTGGTCGTTACTGTGTTTCGTTTCCTGTTGATGAGTAGTGGAGCCCTGTTGGGACGATCAGGGATCTAGCATTTGGGGTTATCTTCTTTTTATTTGGATTTGACCGTAGTCGGTCTATGTGTGTATCTTGAATGATGTATGAATTTATTTATGTATTGTGTGAAGTGGCGATTGTAAGCCAACTCTTTATCCCATTCTTGTTCATTACATGGGATTGTGTGAAGATGACCCTTCTTGCGACAAAACCACAATGCGGTTATGCCTCTAAGTCGTGCCTCGACACGTGAGAGATATAGCCGCATCGTGGGTGTTACAAGTTGGTAATCAGAGCCATCCCCGACTTAGGAGCCCCCTGCTTGATCGAATCGCTGGCGTTGTTGAGTCTAGAACAAAAATGTTTTGAGTCTTAGGATTATTTATATCGGAGAGTAGGATTCTTTTTACTCCTCAGTCCCTTCGTCGCTCTGGTGAGGCCTCCTGACGTAGAAGTTTTGACTTTTCTCTCCTCAAATTTCACAAAAAAAAATTTTAGGGTCATGCGAGTATCTTGGAATCGTTCCGATGGTTTTGTGACGAGAACATTGTTCTTGGTGCCTCCTGACATTTAGGGGTTGTGGCAGTGTCCCGGGGAGTTGAGCTCCGAGGTGTTGTCGTCACAATTTTATCGTTGCAGTTCTGGAATACCTGAGTTTCGCCGACATCGAAAATCTCTTTTATGCAGTTGTTGGTGAGATCACCTCGACGCCACCCAGTACTGGGGCGGGAGTTCGGGAGTATTGCCATAACTCGTATAACGGATGCTTTTCGAAGGTTGAGGTAAATGATTTCCGAAGGTTTCTTGGTTATGTGTTGAAGGATGGATACAGCTGGATCTAAGTATTGTTAGTTTGGGTGAGATATATTGCGTCCCCTGTATCCCCAACACCTGATTGCATAACCAGAAAGTTTTGGGAGTTTATAAGTGGGAATTCAAGTAGCTCCTAGGATATCTTTCCGACAGATGCAAGATATGAGATTGGGGTTCGACGTCTAGTGGTCCGCCTTTCCACGGTTGGTTTTACAGTGGTCTCGTAGTGTCTTAAAGAGTCCTTGGCTATGCCGACTCGGGGACGCCCGTGTGGGCCCCACCACGATGGTGCACTGCCTTGTACATGATGGTGCTGTACGATCGAGCCCGTGTGGGCCCCACCACGAAAAACTTCGGACGAAATCTCTATCATATGTTTGTTCCGGCTTATTCTGCAAGCCAAATCCTTTGTTTTGTTTTGTTTTGTGGTATTCGAGTTGCTTCATTGTCAAGTGTTGATTCCATACCTTATTCTAAGTGGTGTTCTCATATTTCTATGGGGATACTAATCCTTCTTGACCATCGAGATTGCCATCTTAATTCTATTTCCAACCGGTGCGTTTCTCTTCGAGATGATCCCATCATTCTTCCCATCGGGAAGATCAATTATAAGTTTTCTCAATGGTGTTTATTCCATATGCCCCAAGTTGCCTTTGTTTTTCCCGCCCTCCCACCCTTTTTCTTCAAGGACTCAAATTTCTTAATCAAGTATCCTTTTTGTTGATGCAAAGTCCCTTCATTCTTTTCTTTCAATATTCTTATCCGGTGATTTCCCATAAAGATGCTAAGGAAGCTTCAAGTCTATTATTCTTCGTTCTTTTCTTCTCCGGTGGACTCAAGTCAAGCTTTCGGTGTTGATCTTATCCCCTTCCCCGTTTCAAGTGCTTTCGTATGACGGTGTATCTCTTAATCTTTCACCGCTCGCTATTCTTTTGTTGCGGAGTGTTGAAGATATCTCAGAAGATTCGCGTTTCCATTCTCGATCCGTTCAAGGGATTTTGAGGTTGTTATCTTATTCAAGCCATTTAATTCAACCGGTGTAATCTCTCTTTTCAAGCAATTTTTTTCAACGGTGTTTCTTTTGAGTCGGCCCTAACCCACAGGTCTTTTCCTAGGATCTTACCTAACTCTTCTAATTCTTTCCGGAGTTACTCTCAAATTCATTGCAAAGTTTGACGTAAGAATGAATTATCATCAGTCAAATGTCTTTCTCCAAGATCTTTCAAATTCTTTTCATTGTTAGTTCAATCTTTCCAATTTTCATTCCGGAGTGCCTCAACAATTCATGGTGGTGTTTCTCATCGTCATTCTAAACATTTGAAGACCGAAGAAGAGTTTCTCTTAAATCTTGCTCCATTCTCTTCAAGATTCATGGTTCTAGCTTGATGCCATCCTCTCATAATTGTTTTGATTGTGAGAATTCTTTTCACCCATCCGGAGCTTTTCAGGAGTCTTTTCAGTTCGATTCTCCGAAGGCCATCATTTCAGAAGATTTCTTCGTTCTAAGTTTTCAGCCACGTTCTCCAATTATTCTAAATTGATGTCTCTTCGTTCATCTCCATATACTTCCGGTGCATCGTTCAAATATCCTCTAATTAGTTCATGACCTTTTCGTTCTCATGTGTCTAAATTCTGTCAAGTATCTTTATTCGTTTTCTAATTCTTCCCGATGAATTGCGCCTTTACTACTTTCATTTCCAATTCTTACGGTGGTTCGTTGAAGACTTTTCTCAAGTTTGCGCTATATCTATCTTAATCCTTTCTACGAGAATAAGTAGTATGCCAAATCCGTTGCTTGTCATCAATCTAAATTGGTGAAGGCTAAGCATAATGTAATTTTTATTCTTGTTTCATCCAAGTGATTAATTCCTTATTCTAGAGATTCATCAAAATTCTTGATCTCAGTTGTTCATCTTTTCTTTCGAGAGTTCCAAGTTTTATCGATTATATAATTTCAAAGCTTCATCTAATCATTGCAAGGCTTCTCCCGGAGTTCTTTTCAACTTTCCCTTTCGTTTGATCATTCTTTTATTATCGGAGTTCTTCATGGTGCTTCGTCAAGGATTCCTTTCATTCTTCAATTGTTCTTCAAGCTTTCTCTCGAAGTTATGATCCGTCAAGCTTACTCCAAAATAAACATGGTGTTCAACACATGTTTTGTTTTGAGGAGTTCAAGTATTCTTCATCTTGCATTCCGAAGTGCAATTCTTTCTCTCTTATCTTTTGAGGTGGTGTTATGTCATTCTTGATAATTTCCTTCATGTTTCATGATTCATAAGTTGTAAGGAATGAGATATTTAAACCCACCATTTTTTCTCTTCGCTCAGGAGATCTTTCAACACACCAATCTCTTTGTTAGAGTTATCTTGGGTTATATTTCACCTAAAGCCTTTCCTAAGGAATGTTGCTAATTGTGGTGTCTATCAATGGTCCAAGTTTTCTCCTATCCTCTCGGCGAGAGAAGTTTTCATCTCTTCGTTGATCTCAAGCAAGCAATTTTTTCCGTTAGTGGCGGGTTGTCACCTCATAATTTTGAGATGTGTTCCATAAGCCCACAACAAGCTTGTTCTTTTCGTTGTTGATTTCCCAACAACTCCATTATAACCTTCTTGGAAGGGTGCTTTCCAAGCTTAGTTGTGGCAGAAGTTGGCATTTTCTTCTCCATTCTGTTATTCTAATGATCTACTATTTTTTTCCGGAGGCATTGTGGTGTTTCTCTCTTCACTCATCATCTCGATTTGTGAGGATCGTGTTCTTTTCATGCTAACCATTTAACCGGAGTGTTGTGTCATCTCCTCAATTTCTTTTCATCTTATCAAGGTTTTCCTTCTCGTTTTCAATAGTTCCGGTGGCAGAGTGTTGTTGATTCATCAAGTATCATCCCATCTTCTCAAGTTCATGTTAATTCCTTCCATTTTCTATCGGAGTGCTGTCCAAATTATGCCATTCTTGTTCCTTGTTTCTCTTTTCTACCGGTGTGCTTTCATGTTAATTTTGATCCGTTAAGCTCTTATTTCCATGTTTTTCAACCTACAAGGTTCTTGTAATGGTCCTTGTTCCTCTTGCTGAACGGAGTGTTTTAAATTTTGTTCACCTCCGTCGTGTCATTTCTTCAAGCTTTGCAACCTCTCAAGGTTCTTTGGTTTCACTTGTTTGTCAAAGAAGCAACTTTGTTTTACCTCTTCCTCTTCCGCTTCTCTCCGGTGCCATCCTAGATCTCGGGACGAGATCCTCTTGTAGTGGTGGAGTGTTGTAACGCCCCGAGACCGACGCTTCAGAAGACTTCCATATATTTCGTGTTCGCCGTGTGTTTTATTTTTGTTGGTTGCATTTCATCATGACATCATACGCATTGCATCCGCAGGTTTTCATAAAAACTCGTAACCGTTCGTAGTTGCCGCGTCTCTCCATTGTTATCGTTGTCCGTTCTCAGTCCAACCACACACTTGACCTCGTTCGCCTAACCCCTCTTTGCACAGCGCATCGACCCCTCGACCGTGTCCGAAACTTCCCTGAACTCGATCCGGGCGGATGTGACCGTTGGATTCGGATCATCTCCAAATATCCCTCTAATATCTTCGGTTTATTATTTGATCTCTCTTAACCTTTTTATCTCGACCACCCGATGTAAATCGAAGGGTCCGATTACCCCTAACCAAAACCCTCTTGCTATTTAAACCGTCCAACCCTAGCCCTAGCCTGTCCAATCTCCACCAAATCCCCAGGCCACCGCAACTCTCTCCCTTGGTTTCAGCGCCGAGCCAACCACCATCCATCTCCGATCCTCCTCCCTTAAACCCGTGGCCTCCGACCTCCTCCCGTGTTTTTCGGCCACGAGCAGGAGCCCCTGCCTCGCACCTCCTGCGGGCCTCCTCACCTGCAAGCAGCTGGAGCAGCAGCTCCCCGTCGCGGGAGGAACCTCGCCTCTGCCTTTTCTTCCTTCCCCGTTCCATTTCTTCTCCCCCAAACCTCACCTTGTTCTCCTCTGTCTCTCTTTGAACAGGGCAACGGCACCGCCACCATCCCTGCGCGCTCGCGGTGCGCCCACCCGAGACCCTGAGCAGGAGCGCTCGACCTCGTCTCCTTGCGCCGCCAAGCCGCCTGAGCACCTCCTCCTCCTCCCGCGTGCCTCGTCCGCCCCGCCGCAGGCCGACCGAACCAATGGGAACCGCCTCGACGCCGTCCAAGGTCCTCCATCGGCCACCTCTACGAGCAGAGCCACCGGACCAGCAGGCCTGTGCCTCGCGCCTTCTCCTCTCCTTCTATCTCTTTTTCTCCCTCTCTGTATCTTCTCTGATTTTTCCCCGCCGTGGTCGCCTCTCCGCAGGTCGCCGATGCTCCGACGGGATCAAGCCACCGGAGCTCCTGCACCAACCCTGCCGTCGCCGCTCCCCGCCCCAAGTCCCTCGCCTCGCCGCCCCTTCGCCCGCTCATCGGAGCTCTGCTCCAGGCGCCGCACGCAGCTCCCTGCATCGAATAGGAGAACGAGCGCACGAGCAGCGCTCGCGTTGACCGCGCCCTTGCCCAGCGGCCTCGCTCGGCCTGCCTCCACCAACTGGGCCTCAACCCATGGTGAGCCACCGCAGCGGGCTCCTTCCACTGTTGGCCCAAGTGCATATTTGGCCCGTAGATGTTTTTTTCCAGTTCTGCGAATTTAGCATTATCCCAGGATTTACCAGTTTTGCAGAAAAACCCTCATGTTCATGCATTAATAATTAATTAACCATGCATCATATTAAAATGACTTATATATGTAAAGTGCTTAGAATTTTGTCTAGTTTCATAATATGCCACTTTCATCCATGGTTAAAATGTTTAAACTTGCTGTTTGTTTAATTTTCCATATATGCCATGTTAAAATGATTTATTTCATAACTAATTAACCATAGCTCCGAATTTAATAAATTATATATGTAAATGGGGTAGAAAAATGCCTAGTTTAACATAGTGCACTTTATTTTGCTGTTTAACAACAATAAAATATGGTTTTAGGCAGAACAGTACCAAATCTAAAATATGGACATGAGGATTTTCCGGAATTGTTGTTTATTGTTTCCGGCCTCATTTAACTTGCTTAAATAGTTAGTTTACTTATGCTTCACCTCTTGCCATGTTAATCAACATTTAATATTGTTGGATAGCTTAAACGAGAGCAAACTAAATAACTCAAATGTGGTGTTTCGTCAATATGCAACTCGTTGCAAATTGAGCTCCACTTAATTTGCAGTATTGCTTGTGCACTTTGCCATGCCATGCCTTTTTAAACCGGACATGCATCATACTTGATTGTGCATCATGTCATGTTTATGATTGTGTGTTTACTATGTTGTTTGTTTCTTTCCGGGTTGTTTCTCTCGTTAGCTTCAGCTTCGTACCGGAGTTGTGAGGATTCATTCGACTACGTCCGTTTGTCTTCTTCATGGACTCGTTCTTCTTCCTAGAGGGATTTCAGGCAAGATGACCATAGCCTCGAAATCACTTCTATCTTTGCTTGCTAGTTGTTTGCTCTATTGCTATGCCGCGCTACCTACCACTTGCTATATCATGCCTCCCATATTGCCATGTCAAGCCTCTAATCCACCTTTCCTAGCAAACCGTTGTTTGGCTATGTTACCGCTTTTGCTCAGCGCCTCTTATAGTGTTGCTAGTTGCAGGTGAAGATGAAGGTTGTTCCATGTTGGAACATGGATATGTTGGGATATCACAATATCTCTTATCTTAATTAATGCATCTATTTACTTGGTAAAGGGTGGAAGGCTCGGCCTTATGCCTGGTGTTTTGTTCCACTCTTGCCACCCTAGTTTCCATCATACCAGTGTTATGTTCCTTGATTTTGCGTTCCTTACGCGGTTGGGTGATTTATGGGACCCCCTTGACAGTTTGCTTTGAATAAAACTCCTCCAGCAAGGCCCAACCTTGGTTTTAACTTTTGCCACCTAAGCCTTTTTCCCTTGGGTTCTGCAGACTCAAGGGTCATCTTTATTTACCCTCCCGGGCCAGTGCTCCTTCGAGTGCTGGTCCAAACCGAGCGATGTCCGGCACCCCCTGGGCAACCAGGGTCTATGCCAACCCGACGTCTTGCTCATCTGGTGTGCCCTAAGAACGAGATATGTGCAGCTCCTATCGGGATTTGTCGGCACATCGGGCGGCTTTGCTGGTCTTGTTTTACCATTGTCGAAATGTCTTGTAAACCGGGATTCCGAGACTGATCGGGTCTTCCCGGGAGAAGGAATATCCTTCGTTGACCGTGAGAGCTTATAATGGGCTAAGTTGGGACACCCCTGTAGGGTATTATCTTTTGAAAGACGTGCCCGCGGTTATGTGGCAGATGGGAATTTGTTAATGTCTGGTTGTAGAGAACTTGACACTCGACTTAATTAAAATACATCAACCGCGTGTGTAGCCGTGGTGGTCTCTTTTCGGCGGAGTCCGAAAAGTGAACATGGTTTTTGGGTTATGTTTGACGTAAGTAGGAGTTCACGATCACTTCTTGATCATTACTAGTTGACGACCGTTCCGTTGCCTCTCTTCTCGCTCTTATTTTCGTATGTTAGCCACCATATATGCTTAGTCGCTGCTGCAACCTCACCACCTTACCCTTTCCTACTCATAAGCTTAAATAGTCTTGATCTCGCGGGTGTGAGATTGTTGAGTCCTCGTGACTCACAGATTCTACGAAAACAGTTGCAGGTGCCGACGATACCAGTGTAGGCGATGCAACCGAGCTCAAGTGGCAGTTCGACGAGGAACTTGGTCGTTACTGTGTTTAGTTTCCTGTTGATCAGTAGTGGAGCCCAGTTGGGACGATCAGGGATCTAGCATTTTGGGTTATCTTCTTTTTATTTGGATTTGACCGTAGTCGGTCTATGTGTGTATCTTGAATGATGTATGAAGTTATTGATGTATTGTGTTAAGTGGCGATTGTAAGCCAACTCTTTATCCCATTCTTGTTCATTACATGGGATTGTGTGAAGATGACCCTTCTTGCGACAAAACCACAATGCGGTTATGCCTCTAAGTCGTGCCTCGACACGTGGGAGATATAGCCGCATCGTGGGTGTTACACAGGGATGAAGTGGGCTTTAGGCTCCTCGTTCTACCTCCTTGCTGCCGCGGCTACAACCAAATCCGGACCCAGGAAATAATCCTTAGGTATAGGAAAAAGGGGAGCACGACAGTCTACAGATAAAAATGAGGTTTCATATGCCCCAGTCCGATTCCGAAATGCATGATAGAGGGTAAAAGACTTATCTGGATCTACAGCCCCCGGCAATCTCATCTTGCCACGGTTGGATCCTTGTGCTCGCAGCCCCCGGCAATTCTGGTTTGCCGGGGTCGGGACGCCGGTCCGTTTCCTTCTTTTCAAGTAGCTCAGCAGAAGTGCTCATGTGCCTTGCGAACCAAAAGAGGGCAGAAGAGAAACAGATAGACGCGCACTCGACCTCTAAGCTAGGGGTTAGTCACCGCTAAGCACTATCAACCGTAGCCAAGGAAGAGACTCGACCAAGCATGCATGCTATGACTTAGGGCACATTTATACCATGCTCTAGGAGCTTGTTTAAGACCATAAAGGGCTTTGTGAAGTTTGTAGACATGATTAGGTTTCTTAGGATTGACAAAGCCGGGAGGTTTCTTAACATAAACTTCCTCCTCAATGTCACCATTTAGAAAAGCACTTTTAATGTCCATTTGGTACAAGGTGATATCATGGTGATTAGCATAAGCAAGTAAGATGCGAATGGACTCAAGTCTAGCAACGGGAGCATATGTCTCACCATAGTCCATACCTTCGACTTGAGTGTAGCCTTGGGCGACTAGGCGTGCTTTGTTGCGGACGACTTGACCATCTTCATGTTGCTTGTTGCGAAACACCCATTTGGTACAAATGATGTTGTGGTTGTTGTCGGGCTTCTCGGCCAACGTCCATACTTGATTTCTCTCAAAGTTGTGTAGCTCTTCATGCATAGCGTTTATCCAATCCGGATCTTCCAATGCTTCTTCAACCTTCATAGGTTCAATGCTAGGGATGAATGAGTAATGTTCACAAAAGTTAGCTAAACGATTTTTAGAGCGAGTGATTCTCCCGGTTTGGATATCATTGTAGATTTGCTCGACGGGATGATCTTTGGCGATTCTTGCTCGAACTCGTGGGAGCTTTCGCTTGGCTCGGGGTGGAACATCTTCTTCATTTTGTTCTTCTTCTTGGCCTTCTTCATTGTTGACGTTGTCATTCTCTTGTCATGGTGGAGAAGGAGGTTGTTGATGTTCATCTTGGTGTGGTTCCTCGTTTTCTTCGTCTTGGTGTGTCCCACTTGTGGATGCTTCCATATCAATTCTTGGTTCACCTTGTCGTGAGGTAGAAGCTTCCACTTGGACGGACGAGGTACTCTCCTTACCTCCGTTGGACGAATCTTGTCAATAGACAAGTCTTGGATTACTTCTGAAGGGTCTTTGTCTCCTACATCAATTGGCAATTGCTCTACCTGCGAGCCGTTAGATTCATCAAACTTCACATCTACCGTCTCTTCAACCTTTAGGGTGAAATTGTTGTAGACACGGTAAGTGTGAGAGTTTGAGCCATAACCAAGTAGGAAACCTTAATGAGATTTAGGAGAAAATTTAGAACGACGATGCTTATCAAGAATGTAGCATTTTGAGCCAAATACTCGAAAGTATCCAACTTGGGGTTTGTTACCGGTGAGGAGCTCGTATGCCATCTTGCCGAGTAGCTTGTGAAGATACAAGCGATTTGTTGCATGACAAGCTGTCTCAACCTCTTCCGCCCAAAAGTGCTTTGGAGTCTTGTACTCATCAAGCATCGTTCTTGCCATCTCAATAAGAGTCTGGTTCTTCCTCTCAACGACTCCATTTTGTTGAGGTGTGTACATAGCCGAGAACTCATGTGAAATCCCTTCTTCGTCAAGAAAGGTATCCACATTTGCGTTCTTGAACTCCGTTCCATTGTCGCTTCGAACCTTCTTGATCTTCACGTCAAATTGATTTTAGGCCTTCCTAGCGAAGTTTTTGAAGATCTTTTGGACCTGTGATTTGTCATCAAGAAAGAACACCCACGTAAATCTTGAAAAATCATCAACTATGACTAGTCCAAACGAGTTACCACCGAGACTCTTGTAGGCATTTGGACCAAAGAGATCCATGTGAAGTAGCTCGAGTGGTCTTCTCGTGGTCATGATGTTTTTCGCGCGATGACTTCCTCCAACTTGTTTCCCTACCTGACGAGCACTACAAAGTCTATCCTTGTCAAATATGACATCTTTTACTCCAAGGATATGATCACCTTTAATAAGCTTATCAAGATTTCGCATACCCACATGACCTAGCCTTCTATCCCACAGCCAACCCTTAGAAGATTTAGCAATTAAGCAAGTTCTAGGTTGAGCCTTTTTAGTGAAATCAACAATGTAAAGATTACCTCTACGTATATAGATCAAGACCATTTTACGATTGTCTCTACGAAACACTTGGCAATCTACTTCAGTGAATAGGACATTGAAACCGAAATCAGCAAGTCTAGAAACTGAAAATAAATTGTACCCAAGAGATTCAACGAGCATGCCATTTTGTATGGAGCTATAATGTGAGATGGCCACCTTACCGAGGCCAACCACCTTACCCTTTGAGTTATCACCAAAAGTGACATATTTTTGAGGTCCGTCGTTTTCAGCAAGCTCACGGAACATATCTTTATCTCCGGTCATATGATCAGTACATCCACTATCAAGACCCATTCCATCCCTCCAGCCATGTAGCCGCGAAGGTTTGCCATAAGACCAAAGTGTCTCATTGCAGCATCAAGATCATAGTCACTATCATCATCCTCATCATAGTATCCATGTTGAACATCATCTTGTGATTGATCAATTCCTAGAGAGGGTAATTCATTAGACAAATGATCATTTCTATGATTATCTTTATGAATCCTAATAGCTTCGGAAATAATATTGCTAATGATCCCAACATACCCTATGGCACGCATGAGATTTGTAAGCTCAAATAGACAATCACCAAAGCTAGGATCACTAGAATTCATCTTACTCAAGGCAATAGACTTATGGAGAATTTCATCTAAATTTTTCAAGGAATAATCTGGAAATCGTTCCTCAAGAAATCTCCATATAGTATAGGCACAATCAAGAGTAGGCAAACTAGCAATCAAATTTTTGGTCAATCCTCTTATGATAAGATTGATAGTTCTAAGATTGTGAATCATGTCAAGATCCTCTTCGGGTGTGGGATGCAAGCGATCAATATGAGGTGCACAAGGGCTAGTAATGTACTTGTTCAAATGATATTCACTGAAAATGTCAAGCATTTCATTTTTCCACTCATGAAAATATTCTCCATCAAGAATAGGCACTCTCACTAGTAGAAAACAGGGCTTCGTTCAGGCCTGGCCAGCCCATTAGTCCCGGTTCGGCATGAACCGGGACCCATGGGGTGCATCAGTCCCGGTTCGTGAGCCCAGGGGGCCGGCCGGGCCACTGGTCCCGGTTCGTCTGGACCTTTTGTTCCCGGTTCAAGGCACGAACCAGGACCAATGCGCCTCGCCCCTGGCCCATGACCATTAGTCCCAGTTTGTGCCACAAACCGGGACTAAATGGTTGGTCCAGTTTAGTCCCACCTCGCCAACCGAAGGGCGCTCACACTGGTTTATAAGCCCGTCCCTCTCTGCCTTGTTGAGCTCCTCTCAAAATGAAAATAGATGCCCTTATACAGGGAATTTGACCTAAATTCATAGTGAGTTTCTCTGAAATTCATAGAAATTTATTATGAATTTAGGTTGAATTTTCTCTATAGGCGCATCTATGCTCATTTTTTTATGTTGGGCTTGGCGATCTTTACAGACTTTTTGTGTGTTGAATATGCACCATTCAAAATCAGTCTCTGCTTTGAATGGTGCATAGTCAGGAGTTCAAATAAGTTCAAGAAAATGAAATCCCTTTGTAACAGACGAGTTTCCGTATGAAATCCTAATACTTTGAAAGAGATGGTCCATTTTGTTCACGAAGTGCATCCACCTTTTGCCGGGACCCTCTCAACTTTCTTGCAAATGCTATGTGGATGAAATGATGATACCATGCCAACTTTCAACCTTTTCAGAGTTCATTTGAAAAGCTTTTCAATTTTAGGGTCTTATAGCTCAAAATAATTAGTAAATGCATGAAAAATAACAAATGAAGTCAGAAAGGATTAAAAAATGATGATGTGGAGTCATCGGAGCGTTCGGCAGAGCAACTTCTTCCTCTGATTGATTTCCACCTAGGCCGAAAGGCCATTAAGATATGTTTGGCCCACTTAGCATATTTGGATGGGCTATTGGTTGGGCTTTAACCTAATTCCATGGGAGCTCGTCACTAGTAGAAAAAGGGTCAAATGTGAAGCACATTAGTGCCGGTTTGATTTTGAGCCGGCACTAATGTGTCCATTAGTGCCGGTTCCAACAGCTAGGCGGGAGGAGCTCTTTAGTACCGGTTTGTGGCAAACCTTTAGCACCGGTTCGTGCCACGAACCGGTACTAATGAGGCTGTGGCCCCACGAGCACCTTTAGTACCGGTTCGTGGCACGAAACGGTACTAGAGTTTCTTACTAAGCTGTTTTTTAGTCCCACCTCGTGAAGAGAGAGGCACTAGGAGCGGTTTATAAGCCCTGAGTGTAGAGACGATGAAGAAGAGGCGCAATGCTCACCTTCACGTCGCTTAGCTTCAAGCCTTGAGGAATAAGGTAGACTGCATGGAGCTATGTGCAGTGCAGTCTACACTATTCCGAAAGGCTTGAAGCTAATTAACGAGCATTGCGCCTCTTTTTTATTTTTAATAATTTATTACAACTCGGGACTTCTTGTGTTACGACAAAAACTGGATGCACTTCGTGTACAAACTGGACAATCTCTTTCGAAGTATCAGGGCCTGTTTTGGACGAAAACTCATTTGTTACACCGACACTTCATTTTTTAAACTTATTACAACTCCAGACTTTTTTTGCATTCAGTCGGCACCATTCAAAGCGACGTCATCAATTTTCAACACTTTCTGACATCATTTGCTGTTTTTCAGTCATTTACCGATTTATTTACCTTAAAGAGGGTATTTCGGTCCTACCTAATACTGATGATCATGTGCTAAGAACAATTAAGTAGGGTTGGTTCGATGACTATGAGGACGATGATCGTATGACTTGTTATTAATAACGAGTAGAAGTTGTATGATGATTAGTAGGACTTGTTATTATATATGATGATGCATGATGCGCGCATGAAGAGTTATTATATATCAGCGGGTGAAATGAACATGGATTGGATTGAAGTGAAGGCACCATGCATGTGGTGCATGTCGAAAGTAGTACAATCCAAACTTGATCAAGTTAGGATTAGTATTACTTTCGACATGCACCACATGTTGCCTTCACTTCAATCTAAGCCATGTTTAGGCATAGCAGTACGTAGCGTTGCTAAACCAAGCACGGAGATATAAGAGAGGACAATTCTCTATAATAGCTACCTAATAACAACCTAAATTAACCCCCAAAACCCCTAAATCAGCCCCTTTAAAAAAACAAAAACCTCAGCTCCAGCCAGATGCTGACGCATGGATGCCTATTGGTCCCGGTTGGTGTCACCAACCGGGACCAAAGGCCCCCCCGGCCTGGGCTGGGCGCAGCGGCCACGTGGAGGCCCATCTGTCCCGGTTCGTGTAAGAACCGGCACTAAAGGGTTAGGGCATTAGTAATGACCCTTTAGTCTCGGTTCAAAAACCGGGACAAAAGGCCCTCACGAACCGGGACAATAGGCCCTTTTTCTACTAGTGTCTACGTCTAAGGCTCCCCAAAGTAGACACATCCATCTTCCTCCAAAGGTGTTTAAACCAAGGCAATGGAGACCAAAGCTCTGATACCAATTGAAAGCATTGAGAAGAGGTGTCTAGAGGGGGGTGAATAGACTCTAATCAAGAAAAGTTGCAGATTTTAATTTCCTTTAGTTGATGTGGAGTTTGAACACAAGTTTAAACATTCACAATGCATATCAAGTAAACATGCAAGCATACAAAGGGTATATGAGCAGCGGAAAGTAAAGCATGCAAGTTGCAAGAATGTAAAGAGATGGGATTGGAGTGTGCAAACGCAATTTGGAGACACAGAGATTTTTTATCCGTGGTTCCGATAGGTGGTGCTATCGTACATCCACGTCGATGGAGACTTCAACCCACGAAGGGTAACGGTTGCGTGAGTCCACGGAGGGCTCCACCCACGAAGGGTCCACGAAGAAGCAACCTTGTCTATCCCACCATGGCCGTCGCCCACGAAGGACTTGCCTCACTAGGGTAGATCTTCACGAAGTAGGCGACCTCCTTGCCCTTACAAACTCCTTGGTTCAACTCCACAATCTTGTCGGAGGCTCCCAAGTGACACCTAGCCAATCTAGGAGAAACCACTCTCCAAGAAGTAACAAATGGTGTGTTGATGATGAACTCCTTGCTCTTGTGCTTCAAATGATAGTCTCCCCAACACTCAACTCTCTCTCATAGGATTGGATTTGGTAGGAAGAAGATTTGAGTGGAAAGCAACTTGGGAGGGCTAGAGATCAAGATTTATGTGGTTGGAATGGAATATCTTGACCTCAACACAAGTGTAGGTGGTTCTCTCTCAGAAAATATGTATTGGAAGTGTAGGCATGTTCTGATGGCTCTCTCCACGAATGAAGAGTGGGTGGAGGGGTATATATAGCCTCCACACCAAATCTAACCGTTACACACAAATCATCAAACTCGGTGGGACCGATTCAGAGAACTCGGTCGGACCGATTTGGTTCATAATGTGACCGTTAGGCATTTCGGTGGGACCGACTTGATCAACTCGGTGGGACCGATGTGCTAGGGTTAGGGTAAATCCAAAACTCGGTTTGACCGATTACTCAAACTCGATGGGATCAATTTGGGTAATAAGTGAAACAGAATGTTGGCCAAGCAAACTCGGTGGGGCCGGTTGCAAAACTCGGTGGGACCAAAACTATTGCAACAGACAACAGAGAGTTTGCAAGCCCATCTCGGTGTGACCGAGATCCCATCGGTGAGACCGAACAGATTAGGGTTTCTGGCAGTGGCTATGTCAACTGAACTCGGTGGCTCCAGATGGAAAGAATCGGCGGGGTCGAGTTGGACTTTTTGGATTAGGACATATGTTGAAGTGAGAAAGTGGTTGAGGGCTTTGGAGCATATCACTAAGCACTTTGAGCAAGCAAGCCATTAAGCAACACCTCATCCCTTCTTAATAGTATTGGCTTTTCCTATAGACTCAATGTGATCTTGGATCACTTAAAATAGAAAATGTCGAGTCCTGAGCTTTGAGCTTGAGCCAATCCTTTGTCCTTAGCATCTTGAAGGGGTTCCACATCCTCTTGTACAAGCTACTCCATTGTTGAACTTATCTGAAACATACTAGGTAGAAGCATTAGTCCAACAAGAGATATGTTGACATTAATTACCAAAATCACCCAGGGAGAACTTGTGCTTTTAGGCCTCCACTGGGTGTGGGCATAGTCATTGGGGGACCGTGTCGTCCGCCAGCGCGGAGCATGGGGCTTCCACTTGATGTGTGCATAGTCATTGGGGGACCGTGTCGTCCGCAAGTGCGGAGCATGGTGCTTCCAGTGAGACGTGGGTGGGAGCCCCTTTGAGGCTCAGGGGCAGCACTCAGGAGACTCCGGGGCATGAACAACCCCACTCATGATTACGTGAGAGTGTCACGAGCGGAGACTTGAGGGGGCGCAAGGCATCCGCCTGTTTCCTAAACGGGGGCCCCGCCTCTCGCCTTGGGCCGCGCACCAGCAAGCCTGAGCGCTAGTAGCCCTGGGCGGGTGTCGGTGTCAAAACCGGTAGATCTCGGGTAGGGGGTCCCGAACTGTGCGGTTGATGGTAACAAGGGACAAGTGGGATACAATGTTTACCCAGGTACGGGCCCTCTTAATGCAGGTAAAACCATACGTCCTGCTTGATTGTATTCGATGAGTATAGGGGTTACAAGAGTTGATCTACCTCGAGATCATCATGGCTAAACCCTAGATGTCTAGCCTATGAGAATTCTGATATCCTCTACAGACTAAACTACTCCGGTTTATAACACCGGAAGGACGTAGGGTTGTACAGAGTCGGTTGGTAGGGGAAGTAAATAACATATCTGGACACCAATCTTGCCATCCACACATAGGGGAGTCCTACCCGGACACGGGGGGAAAGTCTTCTGCTTGTATCTTCATGGCCCATCAGTCCGACCCATATCAAATAGCCAGGACACCGGAGGTCCCCCTAATCCAGTACTGCCTCAGCGGGGCCCCCGAAGTAGTGACTGCGGGCAAGCGGCGCAGTGTGCCACCGCATCAGCCGCGGGCCACTCGATCGGCTCGCGACGCCCGCCTCCAAGACCCCCATGCGCCCCTTTGGCCCCTGGGCTCTCTGATCTCCATCCTGGTTCGAGGTGCCGCCTTAGTGCGCGTGCCCTGGCATGCACGATCCGGTTGTTGCCTCGCGGGCATGTTACAGGACGCGAGTCTGCTGCGCCCCAAGGTTAGCAACAAATATGTTCTGAAAGTATTTATCTCAGCGGTCGAGGCCCTGCAGCCCCCGGGCCTCGAATGACCTTGACGGTATGGAGGCCATACCAGCGAAGGCCTGTCTTCCGCTGACCCGCAGGTTATTCGGGCTTGCTGGGCACCACTTTGTCGCCGCACCATGACGACCAGGAGGCAGCCCGCCGTGGTGCCTCTCTCTGCGGGCCCTTACCTTGCCTGATGCTCGAGGGGGAGTCTCATTCGCCTCCTTTTCGCCGCCTAGCCCTCCGGGTTCTTTCCCTGCGCAGGAGCAGTGAAGGCACGCCTGAGCTTGCAGCAAGAGTCCAGGCATAGGCAAGGGGCGGAGGGGTCCGCACCCCCACAAGCGACATCAAGCAGCTCGACAACCCGGTCGATCCAAGTGGCATGGTCGCACTCTGCAGGGCGGTAGTGCAGTAATTCGCGCGCCTGTCAGCCCCGAGGGGTGCGGTGGGGCAGAGCCGCGTCGGTGTTGATCAAGTGCGCGACGGCTCACCTGCCGCACCGCGTAAGGGGCGACAGCGGCGAACCTTGCCGCTGACGACGGTATGGCGAGGAAAACGGGGCACGACAAGGGACGTCTGTAACGCCCACGATGCGGCTATATCTCCCACGTGTCGGGGCACGACTTAGAGGCATAACCGCATAGTGGTTTTGTCGCAAGAAGGGTCATCTTCACACAATCCCATGTAATGAACAAGAATGGGATAAAGAGTTGGCTTACAATCGCCACTTCACACAATACATAAATATCATTCATACATCATCCAAAATACAATCATGTAGACCGAGTACGGTCAAAATCCAGATGAAAATAAGACAACCCCAAATGCTAGATCCCCGATCGTCCCAACTGGGCACCACTACTGATCATCAGGAAAAGACACATAGTAACGACCACGTTCCTCGTCGAACTCCCACTTGAGATCGACGCCATCATCTGCACTGGCATCGTCGGCACCTGCAACTGGTGTTGGAAGTATCTGTGAGTCACGGGGACTCAGCAATCTCACACCCGCGAGATCAAGACTATTTAAGCTTATAGGACAAAGAGGTGCAAAGAGGTGGAGCTGCAGCGGCAAAAGCATATATGGTGGCTAACTTGCGCAAATGAGAGCGAGAAGAGAAGCAATGGAACGAGCGTCATCTAGTGATGACCAAGAAGAGGTCCTGAACACCTACTTACGTCAAACATAACACAGACCGTGTTCACTTCCCGGATACTACCGAGAAGAGACCATCACGGCTACACACGCACTTGGTGTATTTTAATTGGGTCAAGTGACAAGTTGTCTAAAACCGGACATTAACAAATTCCCATCTGCCTCATAACCGCGGGCACGGCTTTCGAAAGATATTACCCTGCAGGGGTGTCCCAACTTAGCCCATCATAAGCTCTCACGGTCAACGAAGGATAAACCTTCTCCCGGAAAGACCCGATCAGTCTCGGAATCCCGGTTTACAAGACATCTCGACAATGGTAAAACAAGACCAGCAAAGCCACCCGAATGTGCCGACAAATCCCGATAGGAGCTGCACATATCTCGTTCTCAGGGCACACCGGATGAGACATCCTACGAGTAAAACCAGACCTCGAGTTTCCAGGAGGTGGCCCCGCAGTCTGCTCAGTTTGGACCAACACTCGAAGGAGCACTGGCCCGGGGGGGTTAAAATAAGATGACCCTCGGGCTCGCGAAAACCCGGGGGAAAAGGCTTAGGTAGCAACTGGTAAAACCAAGGTTGGGCCATGCTGGAGGAGTTTTATTCAAGGCGAACTGTCAAGGGGGTCCCATAAATCACCCGACCGTGTAAGGAACGCAAACTCAAGGAACATAATCCCGGTATAACAGTAACTAGGGCGGCAAGAGTGGAACAAAACACCAGGCATAAGGCCGAGCCTTCCACCCTTTACCAAAATATATAGATGCATTAATTAAATAAGAGATATTGTGATATCCCAACATATCCATGTTCCGACCTGGAACAAACTTCAACTTCACCTGCAACTAGCAACGCTATAAGAGGGGCTGAGCAAAAGCGATAACATAGCCAAACAACGGTTTGCTAGGAAAGGATGGTTAGGGGCTGACATGGCTGAAATAGGAGACATGATATAGCAAGAGATAGGTAGCGAGCATGGCAATAGAGCGAAACAACTAGCATAGCAAAGATAGAAGTGATTTCGAGGGGTGGTCATCTTGCCTGCAAGATTCTCAGAGTTGTCGAAAGCTTGATCCTCGTAAGCGTACTCGACAGGTTCCTCGTTCACGAACTCGTCTCCCGGCTCTACCCAAAACAAGAACACAAACAAACGGAACCACAATCAACAACGAGATATGCGCAAGCAACATGATGCAAAACATGTGTGATATGCAAGATATGATATGCGATGCATATGCGTGCTCCGGAAGGGAAATGATGAACATGGCAGTAACTTGGCAAACCAAGCATGCCACTGGAAAGATGAGATGATTTCGGTCGAAATCGATATAAAGATCACCGGAATCGGATGCACGGTTTGCAAATGACAAGCAAAACAAGAATGACACGAATCTGCGATAAACAGCAAGATAGCACTTAAAATACAACAAGTAACAATACTACAGCATCCCAACGTAGCAACAAAGCACATGGAAGTAATCTACAGGAGATGCTTGACAAAAGATGAACACTGAGCTACTGCTAGTTCACAACATATCCAGATCAAACAAGCATGGCAAAAGTGCAAAAGATTACAGGTTCACAGACTTGGTGAAAACTGGACATGGCAGAAATCAGCATCAGGTAGCAATGTTCAGAGCACGAAATCAATATGCTACAGAAACTTAACATAGCAAAACAAGGCATGGTAGTGTTCTACTAAATGCACATGACAAAAGACCCTTACTGACCATAAACCAAAAAGGACCAGAAGATATGATGGCAAGTATGTAAACATAGCAAGTTTCGTTGTCAGGTTTCAGACTTAGCAGAAAACAGAGCATGGCAGAAATATTAATATGTAGGCCTCTTTGTGAGCTTGATGCACTCACTACAGAGCAATGCATGACAAACCAAGCATACCTACAGCAAGATGGCATGTTTAAGAAGCTATCCACGGCAAGAACAATTACATGGCATGTATGGATCAACTACAATAAGCTTGGCAAAAATGCATGTCATGTTAAGAATCTGCCAGAAATATTTTATAGCAAAAGTAGAGCAAGATTGAGTCATGCTATGGTACTTTAAAATTGCAAACAATTGCAGGAATGGATCAATTACAACTATAGCTACAAAACATCCTTACTGAACATCTCCAAAATATGCATGGATCTCCCTCTAGCATCAAGTTTACATGGCAACAAAATTACAGCAGACAAAGACTTAGAGAAATCACCAAGTCCCTGAAATCAGAAATATTACGGGGCCTACTTTGCATGCTTGTTCTAGTCACCACAAAGATCACAAAAATACATGGGCTATACCACTGGAAAGATGGCATGGCATACTTCAAAACACATGTAGAGCTCATGCTCAAAAAATGCACAGAATAAATGATACAAAAATGACAAATCTCCAAGTTCTGATAAGAACCAGAGATTAACAGCAACTAGCCCTCTTCCAACGAAGATTTGGGTATCAAGATGACCTCTAATGAACATGGTGCAATTGAACAAAATGAAGAGCATCACGAGACGAACATTTTGACATATTATACGCACGAATCGGAGCTACATGCACAAAGTTATCGCATCGGGAACAGGAGCATATGCTGAGAAAAATCTGGGACTTAGAAAATATTAGGGCGAGAGAAAGTCAACGGGGCAGTACCCTCGATCGGATCTGGGCCGGCTCCCGAGCTCGAGCCCGAGCCCGACGGCGGCGGGGCAGGGACCGGCGGTGGCGGTCGCCGGCGGTGGAGGAGGGCCCGGAGGGCGGCGGCGGCGGGCGGCGCCGGTGGCCGGAGGGGAGGCCGGCGGCGGGCGGCGGCGGGCGGCTGGGCCGGCCGGCGGGGGCGGCGGCGGCCGACGGGAGGCGCGGGCGCGGAGGCGGGGCCCGAGGCGGCGGCGGCGGGAGGAGGCGGGCCGGAGGCGGGGCCCGAGGCGGCGGCGGCGGGAGGAGGCGGGCCGGAGGCGGGGCCCGAGGCGGCGGCGGCGGGAGGAGGCGGGCCGGAGGGCCGGCGCGCGGGCCCGGCGGGCCGGCGGGAGGAGAGAGAGAGAGATGGTGACGTGTCGACGGCGGATTCGCCGGGACGCGGCGGCGGACGTGTCCGGCGCGGACGGACGCGTCCGGCGCGGCGCGGAGGGAGAGGGTTAGGGTTTCGTCTGAGATTTCGTTTTTCGGGATGCCCACTCATTTATAGGTAGAGGGAGCTAGGAGACTCCAAATGAGGTGCGGTTTTCGCCCACACGATCGTGATCGAACGACCTAGAGCATGGAAGAGAGTTTGGTGGGCTTTGGGCTGGTTTTGGAGGTGGTTTTTGCTGGATACTCAAATGGACATTGCGGAGGCCCGGTTAACCGTTGGAGTACCAAACGACCTCCGAATGGAACGAAACTTGACCGGTAGTCTCCGGGTGGTATATTAAGACCACTTGACAAGCCTCGGTCCATTCCGAGAAAGTTTGACACACGCACACGAAAGAAAGCTAGAGGGGTGCACCGGAGGAGATAGGAGCGCCGGATTGGAAAACGGACAACGGGAAAAATGCTCGGATGCATGAGACGAACACGTATGCGAATGCAATGCACATGATGATATGATATGAAAATGCAAGACAAGACAAAATACAAAACGAAAGACAAAACCCGACAACGGAGGAAAACACAAAACACATAGCCGGAAATGGCAAGAGTCGGAGTTACAAATATGGCAAGTTACATGCGGGGTGTTACAACACTCCACCACTACGAGAGGATCTCGTCCCGAGATCTAGGACTGAAAGAACTCCGGATATTCGGAACGGAGATGGTCCTCGCGTTCCCAGGTGGCTTCCCGGTCGGAATGGTGCGACCACTTCACTTTCAGGAATTTGATAGACTTGTTGCGAGTCTTGCGCTCAGTCTCTTCAAGAATAGCAACGGGGTGCTCATGATAAGACAAATCTTCTTGAAGGTCAATCTCTTCGAAGTTGATAGTGCGCTCAGGCGCCTTGAAGCACTTGCGGAGCTGTGACACGTGGAACACATCGTGCACGTTCGCAAAGTTGGAAGGAAGTTCAAGTTGATAGGCTAGGTCGCCTCTTTTGCCAATGATCTTGAAAGGACCCACGTATCTAGGGGCAAGCTTTCCTTTGATACCGAAGCGACGAGTGCCTTTCCTTGGAGAGACACGGAGGTAGACATGGTCTCCGATCTCGAAAGCCAAATCACGATGCTTACTATCATAGTAACTCTTCTGGCGCGATTGCGCGGCTTTGAGATTATCACGGATGACTTTACACATTTCTTCAGCTTCAGTGATTAAGTCATTGCCAAGAAGTTGGCGTTCACCAGTCTCTGACCAATTGAGAGGAGTACGGCACTTTCTGCCATATAGAATCTCGAATGGGGCTTTGCCCGAACTCGCTTGGAAGCTGTTGTTGTAGGAGAATTCAGCATATGGAAGACAATCTTCCCATTTCATGCCAAAGGAAATGACACAAGCCCTGAGCATATCTTCAAGAATTTGATTGACTCGCTCGACTTGGCCACTAGTTTGAGGATGGAAAGCTGTGCTGAAGCGAATGTTTGTGCCCATGGCCTTCTGGAAGGAGTCCCAGAACTTAGAGGTGAAGATACTTCCACGATCCGAAGAAATCAATTGTGGAATGCCGTGCAAGGAGACAATTCTGGAGGTGTAGAGCTCTGCCAGCTGAGCTGCTATGATGGATTCTTTGATTGGGAGGAAATGAGCCACTTTGGAGAGCTTGTCAATGACAACGAAGATAGCGTCATTTCCGCGCTTGGACTTTGGAAACCCAGTCACGAAGTCCATTTCGATATGATCAAACTTCCATTCCGGAATAGCAAGAGGTTGGAGGAGACCAGCTGGTCGTTGGTGTTCTGCTTTCACTCTTCGGCAGACATCACATTCATTCACGAATTGCGCAATTTGTCGCTTCATTCGAGTCCACCAATACGACTGCTTGAGGTCATGATACATCTTCGTACTTCCAGGATGAATGGAAAGGAGAGAATTGTGCGCTTCGTTCATTATGACTTTCCTTAGATCACCTTTCGGAACCACAATCCGGTCCTCGAAGAACAAAGTGTCTCTGTCATCAATGCGATAGCACTTGTATTTGGAAAGACCCTTGTCGATACCACGTTTCACCTTCTTCACCATGGCATCAAGGAGTTGTGCCTCACGAATTTGATCTTCCAAAGTAGGAGATACTATGAGGTTGGCAAGAAAGCCTTGAGGAACAACTTGGAGATTCAGCTTGCGGAAAGCTTCACAAAGATCCGGTTGGAACGGCTTGAGAATTAAGCTGTTGCAATACGCTTTCCTGCTTAAAGCATCTGCAATGACATTTGCCTTGCCTGGAGTATATTCAATACTCGGATTGTACTCTTGAATCATTTCGACCCATCGAGTCTGCCTGAGATTGAGGTTGGGCTGAGTGAAGATATACTTGAGGCTCTTGTGATCAGTGAAAATGTCCACTTGTCTTCCCAACAAGAGATGTCTCCATGTAACCAATGCATGGACAACTGCCGCCAACTCAAGATCGTGAGTGGGGTAGTTCTTCTCGTTGGGCTTCAACTGCCGAGAGGTATAAGCTACAACTTTCTTCTCTTGCATTAACACAGCACCGAGACCTTGGAGAGAAGCATCACAGAAAACTTCATACGGCTTGGATTCATCAGGAGGAGTCAAGACAGGAGCTGTGACTAGTTTCTGTTTGAGAGTGTTGAAAGCGACTTCACACTCAGGAGACCAGACATATTTCACATGCTTCTGTAGGAGGTTGGAAAGAGGCTTTGCAATCTTGGAAAAATTCTCAACGAATCTTCGGCAATAACTTGCAAGACCCAGAAAACTGCGGAGCTGCTTGACATTTTGAGGAGGTTCCCAATCCAGAACTGCGGACACCTTCTCGGGGTTAACAGTGATGCCTTTGGCGGAGATGATGTGACCAAGGAAAAGAACTCCATCGAGCCAAAACTCACATTTGGAGAACTTCGCATAGAATTGATACTCTCTGAGCTTGTCGAGCACCAATCGCAAATGTTTGGCATGATCCTGCTTATTCTTGGAGAAGACCAAGATATCATCGAGATACACCAGAACGAATTCATTGGTGTAGGGGTTGAAGATGAAATTCATCATCCGAGAGAAGACCGGAGGAGCATTGACAAGGCCGAAAGACACGACAGTATATTCATAAGAACCAACGCTTGTTCTGAATGCTGTCTTGGGAATATCTTCTTCACGAATGCGAATCTGATGATAACCCATACGAAGGTCAAGCTTCGAGAATACTTTAGCACCTTTGAGTTGCTCGAATAGCTCATTGATGTTGGGAAGTGGGTACTTGTTCTTGATTGTCTTCTTATTCAATGGACGGTAGTCGACACAAAGTCGGTCCGTGCCATCCTTCTTCTTGACAAAAAGAACACCACAACCCCATGGAGAAGAACTCGGTCTGATCAAACCCAGACGTTCTTGTTCATCGAGCTACTTCTTCAATTCCTTCAGCTCGTTAGGTCCAAGCTTGTATGGACGCTTGCAAACGGGTACAGTACCAGGCTCTAGTTCGATAACGAACTCAACTGGCCGGTGCGGAGGCATACCCGGAAGCTCTTCTGGAAAGACATCTTGATACTCGCCAACGACTGGAATTTGAGATATGGCATCCAATTCGCCCTTCTCATTGAGAGAGAAAAACCGAATGGTTTCATTACGAGCGGCAAAAATAATCACATCCTCAGACGAGTGTGTCAATTGAATTTCCCTGGCAGCACAATCAAGTTGAGCCTTGTGCTTAGAAAGCCAGTCCATCCCGAGAATAAGATCAATATCCGAGTCACCAAGGACAATTGGAGAAGACTGAAATCTATAGTCGCCCAACTTGATGGAAACATCTGGAGCAACCAAACTAGACGACAAAAGCTTACCCGGAGAAACAACTTGCATAACTTTGGATAAAATCTCTGTGTCAACATTGTGCTTCGATGCAAATGGGTATGACAAGAAAGAATGCGATGCACCAGTATCAAAAAGAACTTTTGCAGGAATATCATTAACTGAGAGATTACCCATTATCACATCAGTAGATTCCTCCGCTTGAGCTGCATTCATCATGTTCACCTTAGCAGACTTTGGATTATGCTTGACCACTGCATTGCTGGAAGATCTGACAGGAGGAGGAGGAGGAAGACGCCTCTGGTTGAAGCACTTGTTAGCATAGTGACCTTTCTGCTGACATTTGTTGCAAGTCACCTCTGATAGTGGACGGTGATAAGGAGCATTGGACTTGGGAGCTTGATTCTGAGACTTGTTCTGATAGCCAGAGTTGGAAGAGTTGGAAGAACTATGGCCACCTTTGTTCTTCTGCTGGTAAGACTGACGAAACGGAGGAGGAGGCAACCAGAACTTCTGTTGCTTAGCTGACACAAGTGAGGAAGAAGAAGACTGAACTGCATCCCTGACTCTCTTCTTAGAAGCCTCACACTTGAGCTGAGCAGCCTCTTGCTTCAGTGCCATATTGTAGAATTGATCAAACTGAGTAGGCTCAACAAGAACGAGAGCTAACTGCAGATCCTCTTTAAGACCACCTCGGAAGTGATAGATCATGCTCTTCTCATCAGGAACGTCTTGCTTAGCGAAGCGAGCAAGTTTCTGAAACTGAATGTTGTATTGATACACAGACATGTTTCCTTGCTTGAGATTGCGGAACTCCTCACGCTTGCTCTCAACAACACTTTGTGGAATGTGGTGCGCTTTGAAGTCCCGACAGAAGTCAGTCCAAGTAATCACACGACCTCCTCTGGAATCTTTGTATTGCTGAAACCAATCAGCGGCTTGGTCCTTGAGCTGGAAAGAAGCGAACTTGACAAAGTCCTCAGGCCTGACATTGCTACATTCAAAATGCTTGTTGATGTCCACGAGCCAATCATCGGCATCCGTGGCCTCGGCACAGTAGCTGAAAGACTTGGGCTGATTTGCGAGAAACTGGTTGAGAGTGGCAAAGTGAAACTGATTGTTGCCTTGACCTTGATTGCCTTGATTGCCTTGCCCTTGAGTACGTTCTTGCAAGAGTTGCAGAATCATCTGAGCATTGGCGTTGGTGGCTGCCATGATTGATTGCCATGCCTCCGGAGGTGGAGGTGGTGGCGGAGGGATCGCTTGACTCCCTTCATTTCGATCCGGATTCTGACGCGTTGGCGGAGCCATCCTGAAGAGGGTGACATCCGTTAGCATCTTGATAGACAAAGATAAGTAGAATCAACGGATAGAAATTGCAACATATAGTCTTCACAACAAACATTCGAACGAAGATGAACGAATGACTTCCGTAGTAAAACATCACACTTCCATAAGTTGAGAAGCCACTTGCAAAAGATATGGAATGAACATATGAATTCGAAGGGAACTCGAATACCACAAAACAAAATAAAACAAAGTATTGGCTTGCAGAATAAGCCGGAACAAACATATGATAGAAATTTCGTCCGAAGTTTTCGTGGTGGGGCCCACACGGGCTCAATCGTACAGCACCATCATGTACAAGGCTGTGCACATGACATACGAAGCGTCCCCGAGTCGGCAAAGCCATGGACTCTTTAAGACACAACGAGACCACTGTAAAATCAACCGTATACAGGCGGACCACTAGACGTCGAACCCCAATCTCATATCATGCGTCTGTCGGAAAGAATTCCTAAGGCTACTAGAATTCCCACTTATAAACTCCCGAAACTTTCTGGTTATGCAATCTGGTGTAGGGGATACAGGGGACACAAATATATATCACCCAAACTAACAATCCCTAGATCCAGCTGTATCCATCCGTCAACACATAACCAAGAAACCTTCGGAAATCGTTTACCTCAACCTTCGAAAAACATCCGTTATACAAGTTATGGCAATACTCCCGAACTCCCGCCCCAGTACTGGGTGGCGTCGAGGTGATCTCACCAACAACTGCATAAAGGAGATTTCGATGTCGGCGAAACTCAGGTATTCCAGAACTGCAACGATAAAATTGTGACGACAACACCTCGGAGCTCAACTCCCCGGGACACTGCCACAACCCCTAAATGACAGGAGGCACCAAGAACAATGTTCTCATCACAAATCGATCGGAACGATTCCAAGATACCCGCGTGATCCTAAAAAAAATTTCAGTGAAATTTGAGGAGAGAATAGTCAAAACTTCTACGTCAGGAGACCTCACCAGAGCGACGAAGGGACTGAGGAGTAAAAAGAATCCTACTCTCCGATATATATAATCCTAAGACTCAAAACATTTTTGTTCTAGACTCAACAACGCCAGCGATTCGATCAAGCAGGGGGCTCCTAAGTCGGGGATGGCTCTGATTACCAACTTGTAACGCCCACGATGCGGCTATATCTCCCACGTGTCGGGGCACGACTTAGAGGCATAACCGCATAGTGGTTTTGTCGCAAGAAGGGTCATCTTCACACAATCCCATGTAATGAACAAGAATGGGATAAAGAGTTGGCTTACAATCGCCACTTCACACAATACATAAATATCATTCATACATCATCCAAAATACAATCATGTAGAGCGAGTACGGTCAAAATCCAGATGAAAATAAGACAACCCCAAATGCTAGATCCCCGATCGTCCCAACTGGGCACCACTACTGATCATCAGGAAAAGACACATAGTAACGACCACGTTCCTCGTCGAACTCCCACTTGAGATCGACGCCATCATCTGCACTGGCATCGTCGGCACCTGCAACTGGTGTTGGAAGTATCTGTGAGTCACGGGGACTCAGCAATCTCACACCCGCGAGATCAAGACTATTTAAGCTTATAGGACAAAGAGGTGCAAAGAGGTGGAGCTGCAGCGGCAAAAGCATATATGGTGGCTAACTTGCGCAAATGAGAGCGAGAAGAGAAGCAATGGAACGAGCGTCATCTAGTGATGACCAAGAAGAGGTCCTGAACACCTACTTACGTCAAACATAACACAGACCGTGTTCACTTCCCGGATACTGCCGAGAAGAGACCATCACGGCTACACACGCACTTGGTGTATTTTAATTGGGTCAAGTGACAAGTTGTCTAAAACCGGACATTAACAAATTCCCATCTGCCTCATAACCGCGGGCACGGCTTTCGAAAGATATTACCCTGCAGGGGTGTCCCAACTTAGCCCATCATAAGCTCTCACGGTCAACGAAGGATAAACCTTCTCCCGGAAAGACCCGATCAGTCTCGGAATCCCGGTTTACAAGACATCTCGACAATGGTAAAACAAGACCAGCAAAGCCACCCGAATGTGCCGACAAATCCCGATAGGAGCTGCACATATCTCGTTCTCAGGGCACACCGGATGAGACATCCTACGAGTAAAACCAGACCTCGAGTTTCCAGGAGGTGGCCCCGCAGTCTGCTCAGTTTGGACCAACACTCGAAGGAGCACTGGCCCGGGGGGGTTAAAATAAGATGACCCTCGGGCTCGCGAAAACCCGGGGGAAAAGGCTTAGGTAGCAACTGGTAAAACCAAGGTTGGGCCATGCTGGAGGAGTTTTATTCAAGGCGAACTGTCAAGGGGGTCCCATAAATCACCCGACCGTGTAAGGAACGCAAACTCAAGGAACATAATCCCGGTATAACAGTAACTAGGGCGGCAAGAGTGGAACAAAACACCAGGCATAAGGCCGAGCCTTCCACCCTTTACCAAAATATATAGATGCATTAATTAAATAAGAGATATTGTGATATCCCAACATATCCATGTTCCGACCTGGAACAAACTTCAACTTCACCTGCAACTAGCAACGCTATAAGAGGGGCTGAGCAAAAGCGATAACATAGCCAAACAACGGTTTGCTAGGAAAGGATGGTTAGGGGCTGACATGGCTGAAATAGGAGACATGATATAGCAAGAGATAGGTAGCGAGCATGGCAATAGAGCGAAACAACTAGCATAGCAAAGATAGAAGTGATTTCGAGGGGTGGTCATCTTGCCTGCAAGATTCTCAGAGTTGTCGAAAGCTTGATCCTCGTAAGCGTACTCGACAGGTTCCTCGTTCACGAACTCGTCTCCCGGCTCTACCCAAAACAAGAACACAAACAAACGGAACCACAATCAACAACGAGATATGCGCAAGCAACATGATGCAAAACATGTGTGATATGCAAGATATGATATGCGATGCATATGCGTGCTCCGGAAGGGAAATGATGAACATGGCAGTAACTTGGCAAACCAAGCATGCCACTGGAAAGATGAGATGATTTCGGTCGAAATCGATATAAAGATCACCGGAATCGGATGCACGGTTTGCAAATGACAAGCAAAACAAGAATGACACGAATCTGCGATAAACAGCAAGATAGCACTTAAAATACAACAAGTAACAATACTACAGCATCCCAACGTAGCAACAAAGCACATGGAAGTAATCTACAGGAGATGCTTGACAAAAGATGAACACTGAGCTACTGCTAGTTCACAACATATCCAGATCAAACAAGCATGGCAAAAGTGCAAAAGATTACAGGTTCACAGACTTGGTGAAAACTGGACATGGCAGAAATCAGCATCAGGTAGCAATGTTCAGAGCACGAAATCAATATGCTACAGAAACTTAACATAGCAAAACAAGGCATGGTAGTGTTCTACTAAATGCACATGACAAAAGACCCTTACTGACCATAAACCAAAAAGGACCAGAAGATATGATGGCAAGTATGTAAACATAGCAAGTTTCGTTGTCAGGTTTCAGACTTAGCAGAAAACAGAGCATGGCAGAAATATTAATATGTAGGCCTCTTTGTGAGCTTGATGCACTCACTACAGAGCAATGCATGACAAACCAAGCATACCTACAGCAAGATGGCATGTTTAAGAAGCTATCCACGGCAAGAACAATTACATGGAATGTATGGATCAACTACAATAAGCTTGGCAAAAATGCATGTCATGTTAAGAATCTGCCAGAAATATTTTATAGCAAAAGTAGAGCAAGATTGAGTCATGCTATGGTACTTTAAAATTGCAAACAATTGCAGGAATGGATCAATTACAACTATAGCTACAAAACATCCTTACTGAACATCTCCAAAATATGCATGGATCTCCCTCTAGCATCAAGTTTACATGGCAACAAAATTACAGCAGACAAAGACTTAGAGAAATCACCAAGTCCCTGAAATCAGAAATATTACGGGGCCTACTTTGCATGCTTGTTCTAGTCACCACAAAGATCACAAAAATACATGGGCTATACCACTGGAAAGATGGCATGGCATACTTCAAAACACATGTAGAGCTCATGCTCAAAAAATGCACAGAATAAATGATACAAAAATGACAAATCTCCAAGTTCTGATAAGAACCAGAGATTAACAGCAACTAGCCCTCTTCCAACGAAGATTTGGGTATCAAGATGACCTCTAATGAAAATGGTGCAATTGAACAAAATGAAGAGCATCACGAGACGAACATTTTGACATATTATACGCACGAATCGGAGCTACATGCACAAAGTTATCGCATCGGGAACAGGAGCATATGCTGAGAAAAATCTGGGACTTAGAAAATATTAGGGCGAGAGAAAGTCAACGGGGCAGTACCCTCGATCGGATCTGGGCCGGCTCCCGAGCTCGAGCCCGAGCCCGACGGCGGCGGGGCAGGGACCGGCGGTGGCGGTCGCCGGCGGTGGAGGAGGGCCCGGAGGGCGGCGGCGGCGGGCGGCTGGGCCGGCCGGCGGGGGCGGCGGCGGCCGACGGGAGGCGCGGGCGCGGAGGCGGGGCCCGAGGCGGCGGCGGCGGGAGGAGGCGGGCCGGAGGCGGGGCCCGAGGCGGCGGCGGCGGGAGGAGGCGGGCCGGAGGCGGGGCCCGAGGCGGCGGCGGCGGGAGGAGGCGGGCCGGAGGGCCGGCGCGCGGGCCCGGCGGGCCGGCGGGAGGAGAGAGAGAGAGATGGTGACGTGTCGACGGCGGATTCGCCGGGACGCGGCGGCGGACGTGTCCGGCGCGGACGGACGCGTCCGGCGCGGCGCGGAGGGAGAGGGTTAGGGTTTCGTCTGAGATTTCGTTTTTCGGGATGCCCACTCATTTATAGGTAGAGGGAGCTAGGAGACTCCAAATGAGGTGCGGTTTTCGCCCACACGATCGTGATCGAACGACCTAGAGCATGGAAGAGAGTTTGGTGGGCTTTGGGCTGGTTTTGGAGGTGGTTTTTGCTGGATACTCAAATGGACATTGCGGAGGCCCGGTTAACCGTTGGAGTACCAAACGACCTCCGAATGGAACGAAACTTGACCGGTAGTCTCCGGGTGGTATATTAAGACCACTTGACAAGCCTCGGTCCATTCCGAGAAAGTTTGACACACGCACACGAAAGAAAGCTAGAGGGGTGCACCGGAGGAGATAGGAGCGCCGGATTGGAAAACGGACAACGGGAAAAATGCCTGGATGCATGAGACGAACACGTATGCGAATGCAATGCACATGATGATATGATATGAAAATGCAAGACAAGACAAAATACAAAACGAAAGACAAAACCCGACAACGGAGGAAAACACAAAACACATAGCCGGAAATGGCAAGAGTCGGAGTTACAAATATGGCAAGTTACATGCGGGGTGTTACAACGTCGTGGCGGGACGACACCACTTGACCGGAGCGCATGGCCCACCGCTCGACCAAACGAGGATGGGACATGGTTGGTGATGAGGAAAGGCTTCGACACGCCCCTACCTGGCACGTGCTATCTCTTGAGCATGCTTTGGATTTCCCTTGAAGAGGATAGGGTGATGCAGCAAAGTAGCGTAAGTATTTCCCTCAATTTTTGAGAACCAAGGTATCAATCTAGTAGGAGACTACACGCGAGTCACCTAGTACCTGCACAAACAATCAAGAACCTTGCAACAAATGCGATAAAGGGGTTGTCAATCCCTTCACGGCCACTTGCGAAAGTGAGATCTGATAAAGATAATAAGATAAATATTTTTGGTATTTTTGTTGTATAGATTGGAAAATAAAGATTGCAAAATAAATAGTAAACTAGATTGTAGATTGGAAACTTATATGATGTAAAGTATACCCGGGGGCCATAGCTTTCACTAGTGGCTTCTCTCATGATAGCACGTATTACGGTGGGTGAACAAATTACTGCCGAGCAATTGATAGAAAAGTGCATAGTTATGATGATACCTTAGGCCATGATCATGAATATAGGCATCACGTCCGTGTCAAGTAGACCGAAACGATTGTGCATCTACTACTATTACTCCACACATCGACCGCTATCCAGCATGCATCTAGAGTATTAAGTTCATAAGAACGGCGTAACGCATTAGGCAAGATGACATGATGTAGAGGGATAAACTCAAGCAATATGATATAAACCCCATCTTTTTATCCTCGACGGCAATAATACAATACGTGTCGTTTCCCTTTCTGTCACTGGGATCGAGCACCGCAAGATTGAACCCAAAGCTAAGCACTTCTCCCATTGCAAGAAAGATCAATCTAGTAGGCCAAACTAAACCGATAATTCGAAGAGACTTGCAAAGATATCAAATCATGCATATAAGAATTTAGAGAAGAACCAAATAATATCCATAGATAATCAAGTTCATAAACCCACAATTCATCGGATCTCAGCAAACACACCGCAAAAGAGTATTACATCGAATAGATCTCCAAGATCATCGAGGAGAACTTTGTATTGAGATCCAAAGAGAAAGAAGAAGCCATCTAGCTAATAACTATGGACCCGGAGGTCTGTGGTAAACTACTCACACATCATCGGAGAGGCTATGGTGTTGATGTAGAAGCCCTCCGTGATCGAATCCCCCTCTGGCAGGTTGCCGGAAAGGCCCCAAGATGGGATCTCACGGGTACAGAAGGTTGCAGCGGTAGAAAAGTGGTTTTGCAGCTCCCCTAGATGTTTTCAGGGTATAAGAGTATATATAGGCGAAAGAAGTAGGTCGGTGGAGCTACGAGGGGCCCACGAGGGTGGGGGCGCACCTACCCCCCGGGCGCACCCTCCTGCCTCGTGGCTATCTCGTTGCTTCCTTGACTTCCACTCCAAGTCTCCTGGATTGCGTTTGTTCCAAAAAAGATCCTCACGAAGGTTTTCATTCCGTTTGATATTCCTTTTCTGCAAACACTGAAATAGGCAAAAAAAAAGCAATTTGCACTAGGCCTTTGGTTAATAGGTTAGTCCCAAAAATAATATAAAAGAGCATAGTAAAGCCCATTAAACATCCAAAATAGATAATATAATAGCATGGAACAATAAAAATTATAGATATGTTGGAGACGTATCAAGCATCCCCAAGCTTAATTCCTGCTTGTCCTCGAGTAGGTAAATGATAAAAACAGAATTTTTGATGTGGAATGCTACCTAACATAATTTTCAATGTAATTATCTTTATTGTGGCATCAATGTTTAGATCCAAAAGATTCTAGACAAAGTTTTAATATTGACATAAAAATAGTATACTTCAAGCATGGTAACCAAGCAATTATGTCTTATCAAAATAACATAGCCAAAGAAAGCTTATCCCTACAAAATCATATAGTTTGGCCATGCATCATTTTCGTCACAACAAAATGCTCCCATCATGCACAACCCCGATGACAAGCCAAGCAATTGTTTCATACTTAGCCTTTTCAAACTCTTTCAACTTTTACGCAATACATGAGCGCAAGCGATGGACATAGCACTATGGGTGGAATAGCATATGATGATGGGGGTTATGTGAGAAGACAAAAAAGGAGAAAGTCTCACATTGACGCGACTAATCAATGGGCTATGGAGATGCCCATCAATTGATGTCAATGCGAGGAGTAGGGATTGCCATGCAACAGATGCACTAGAGCTATAAATATATGAAAGCTCATCAAAAGAAACTAAGTGGGTGTGCATCCAACTTTCTTGCTCATGAAGACCTAGGGCATTTTGAGGAAGCCCATCATTGGAATATACAAGCCAAGTTCTATAATGAAAAATTCCCACTAGTATATGAAAGTGACAAAATGAGAAACTCTCTATCATGAAGATCATGGTGCTATTTTGAAGCACAAGTGTGGAAAAAAGGATAGTAACATTGTCCCCTCTCTATTTTTCTCTCATTTTTTTGTTTGGGCTTCTTTGGCCTCCTTTTTTTATTTGGGCTTCTTTGGCCACTTTTTTTATTTTTTGTCTGGAGTCTCATCCCGATTTGTAGGGGAATCATAGTCTCCATCATCCTTTCCTCACATGGGACAATGCTCTAATAATGAAAATACTCACACTTCTATTTACTTACAACTCAAGAATTACAACTCGATACTTAGAACAAAATATGACTCTATGTGAATGCGTCGGGCGGTGTACCGGGATATGCAATGAATCAAGAGCGACATTTATAAAAGAAGTATGAAGCTGGCTTTGCCACAAATATGATGTCAACTACATGATCATGCAAAGCAATATGACAATGATGGAGCGTGTCATAATAAACGGGACAGTGGTAAGTTGCATGGAAATATATCTCGAAATGGCTATGGAAATCCCATAATAGGTAGTTATGGTGGCTGTTTTGAGGAAGATATAAGGAGGCTTATGTGTGATAGAGCGTATCGTACCACGAGGTTTGAATGCACCGACGAAGTTTGCACCAACTCTCAAGGTGAGAAAGGGCAATGCACGGTACCGAAGAGGCTAGCAACGCTGGAAGGGTTAGAGTGCGTATAATCCATGGACTCAACATTAGTCATAAAGAACTCACATACTTATTGCAAAAATCTACAAGTCATCAAAACTAAGCACTATGTGCAAGCTCCTAGGGGGATAAATTGGTAGGAAAAGACCATCGCTCGTCCCCGACCGCCACTCATAAGGAAAGCCATCAAAGAACACCCCATGCTTCAAAGTTGTCACACAACGTTTACCATACGTGCATGCTACGGGACTTGCAATCCTTAACACAAGTATTTCTCAATTCCACAATTACCCAACTAGCATGACTCTAACATTACCACCTTTATATCTCAAAACAACTATATGGTATCAAACTTATCATAGTATTCAATGCACTATATATGAAAGTTTTTATTATACCCATCTTGGATGCCTATCATATTAGGACTAGTTTTATAGACAAAGCAAATTACCATGGTGTTCTAAAATACTCTCAAAATAATATAAGTGAAGCATGAGAGATCAATAATTTCTATAAAATAAAACCACCACCGTGCTCTAAAAATGTATAAGTGAAGCACTAGAGCAAAATTTATCTAGCTCAAATGATATAAGTGAAGCACATAGAGTATTCTAATAAATTCTGATTCACGTGTGTCTCTCCCAAAAGGTGTGTACAGCAAGGATGATTGTGGTAAACTTAAAAACAAAGACTCAAATCATTCAAGACGCTCCAAGCAAAACACATATCATGTGGTGAATAAAAATATAGCCTCGATTAAAGTTACCGATAGACGAAGACGAAAGAGGGGATGCCTTCCGGGGCATCCCCAAGCTTAGGCTTTTTGTTGTCCTTGAATTTTACCTTAGGTTGCCTTGGGAATCCCCAAGGTTAGGCTTTTTCCACTCCTTGCTCCAAAATCCATCAAATCTTTACCCAAAAACTTGAAAACTTCACAACACAAAACTCAAACAGAAAATCTCATGAGCTCCGTTAGTGTAAGAAAACAAACCACCACTTTAACGTACTTTAATGAACTCATTCTTTATTTATATTAGTGCAACACACGGGCCTTTTTGCTAGTATACTTAAAAAGACAACATTGCATAACCAAATTAAGCATACAATTACACGAGTGACTACACACATAACATTTCCACACACCAAAGTAAGCAATTACATGCATACTAAACTAGGAGAAACGAGGATCTAATCATCTACTTGTTGTTGCGACGACGCTTGCCATTGCTCTGCTTCTGGCTGGATCCCTGGCCGTTTTGGAGAAGGAGGTACTTCCTCATGTCAACCATCCGCCTGTATATGTTTTAGCTCGTGTGTGCCTCCTTGGCCGCGTACATGACGTGAGATTTGTCGAGTTTCTCCATCCAGACCGAGTGCCAGGCATGCTTGTCCTTGTTGCACAAATCCTTCATGTGTCTCTAGTGGGGTCGATGAGGGCCTCGACGAGGTGAACCAGTGAGTCCTTCTCATGCTCCCTGCTGCCCCAGATCTTGTATTGGCCCTGGATGTCGACAAGATTCTGGCAGGCGATGCCCGAATTCTCCAGCGCCTTTACATCGTTGGTGATGTCCATCATAGAGAACACGTAGTGGGGGCTGTTGACAAACCTGGTGAAACACTCGCAAGGCCTTGTGGCCAGGCAATAGTGGTAGACGAGTACATGGTGGTGCATGCACATCAGGGCGACGACGACCTTGGGAAGAGACCCGGGACGAGCGTGGGTGTACTCGAGGTCGTACTCGACCACCTTGTACTTCTTCTTGGCAAGCAACAACTCCATGATGTGGATGGAGTGCTTCACCTAGACCGGGTTGTTGGTGTACACCACCGAGAGTTCCATGAACCTTCTATGGGTGTCCACCACGGCAGGAATGGTGAACTGTTGCTCTTCGTCGGCAGCCGCTCGGAGCGCCATTGGAGCCGCGCAGGATAACCTCTAAGAATTTCTCGTGGTGGGTGTGCTTCTTACAATGGTGGGGCGTGATCGAAAGGTTGAAGAGACACAACGGTTAAATGGCCGCTATAATAAATGGGGACCGGCCGGCTGTAAGTGCATCTAGTGCCCCTTAGTGATTTTGGTGTATTGAAGACTTATAGGTTATGGGACTGATGCGTTTGTGAGTGTAAACAGGTCTATAAGTCTATGAGGAGTGTGATAATTACAGAGAAAGTCGACCCCTAAAAATGAATGTCTTCAACTGAAGACTTTGGATTTCTGAAGACTTTCTGAAGTCTTTGAAAGTGAAGAAATTGGTGTGACCGTGAGGACTTGATATTCATGCGAGGAATATGAAGCGTGAAGACTTTTGTTTTCGTAGTTTCATTTTCTCTTTCTTGAGTCATAGGAAACACCGTACTGTTAAAGGGGGTCGAGGAAAAACTAAGGAAAAGTTTCCAAGTGATGCTCATCTCAAAATTCTACACCTACAAATCCTTTCGAGTGAAGCCATTGGAAATCTCATGCAGTTCAGTAAATTTCTTCAGTGATAGAGACGAAGTTCTTCTGGTCTCTCAGGAATTTGTTCTGACTGAGGAGTTAGGAATTCGCCAGCGCGGATTGCCTACAAGCGAGGATCATTATAGCCCTGAGGAATTTGGTAGTCAAATTTCTGACCGTTGCTGCGCTATGCGCCAGCTGTCCCAAAATATCTTCCCACCTAACGGTCATATCGCTTAAGGGCATTTATGTCTTATCATGTCAGGCTGCTCCCTAGGCTATAAATAGCCGCCCCCTACAACCACTAGCTTGTTGGCTGCTCCGGGAGAAACTCACACTTGTCATTGAGAGCATCCCATCCTCCGAGAACTTTGAGCGAAAATCATCAAGTGAGGAAAACCCAAACCCAAACACCTACAAACCCATGTGATTGAGCATGACTGAAGAAATTTTTCCTGTGTGGATCTGATGCTTGTTACCTTTGAAGACTGTGCATCTTCCAGACGGTTAGGCGTCATGGTCTAGAGCATCAAAGAGGAAATTGTGGATCGCTGAGTGACCGAGTTTGTGAAGGTTTGGAAGTCACCTGAAGACATACCACGAGTGATTGGGTGAGGTCTATGTGACCTTAGCTCAAGGAGAATACGGTGAGGACTGTGTGTCCGGGACTGTGTGTCCTCAAGTTTAAATACCTAGCTGCTCCAACCAGACATACAACTGTCACAACAGTTGGAACTGGTCTACCAAATCATTGTCTTCACCGAGCTAACTGGTTCTATTTCCTCAACCCTTCCATTTCCTCATTACTGTGTTGTGTGCTTGTTCATATCTGTTTGAAGACTTCGACTGAAGACTTTCTCAATTTCCTCACTTCAATTTCTTCAGTCTTATTGTCTTTATCCTATTTTATCCTGTGCTTACGCTTTCTGTACTCTGTGTCTGTTTTCATTTCATCATGATGTCCATGTTTATGTTATGTCATGTATGCATCTGAGTACTTATTCCGCTTCAAGTAGTTCTTCACTTAGGAATTTCCTCACCCTGAAATTCCTCAGTGAAGAATTTATAAAAATCGCCTATTCACGCCCCCTCTAGTCGACTTAACGCACTTTCTGGAAGAATAAGATGCGCATGCATCTTGAGGCAATTGATAACGATCTCTGGTATGTTGTGGAGAATGGTGTCCTCTATGTCACCCCTACCATTAACGCTGCTGACGTGAAGAGATTCAAGCAACTCGACTATCAAGCGAAGAACATAATATGTGGCCATCTGCGCAAAGGGCAGTATGGTAGAGTGAGTGCTTTGGAGACAGCTAAGCTTATCTGGGATAGGATGCCCAAGGTCAATGAAGGAGTCTCAACACAGCGTGACTCCCGAGTTGACGTTCTTCGCTATCTCTTCAACCGCTTGAAAAGACTCGACAATGAAAATGTTCAGCAAACCTTCGATCGCCTCACTGACATCTCAAATGAGCTTCAAGCACTTGGTGCCACTGACATCACCGACCATGAGGTGGTGAAGGAATTGCTGAGATCGCTTGATTCCTCATTTGGTACTCTGGCATTGATGATACAAGAACGTGGAGACTATAAGTCACTTGATCCCGCTGATATCCTCGAGAGGCTAAACACTCATGAGTTCCAACTTGCTGAGAAGAGAGATCTCTATGGACCGAGCTATGGCAGATCACGTGCTCTGAAGGCCAAGGCAGTGTATGAATCTCAAGGTGAAGATTCTGGTAGCAGTCTTGGTGATCCTGAAGAACTGATTCAGGAGCTAGCAATGCTCGTGAAGAAATTCCAGAAGTTCTCAAGACATGGTCGCTTTGGAAAATCCTCAAGAAGTGATGATTCCTCATCCCGTGACTACAAGAAGAGACTGTGCCACAAATGCAAGACACCCGGTCACTACAGTCAAGACTGTCCTCAGTGGGAAAATGAATCAAAGAAGAAGAAATACAAGGATTACAGTTCTGATAATTCAGAGAAGAAGAATATATCTTCAAAATGTTCATCATCAAAATCCTCGAAGCCTTCATCTCACAAGAAGAGCATCTCCAAGAAGGCTTGGGCATTCATTGGCAAGGAAATGGACTCTGAGGCTGAGTATGAGGAACATGAGGAAGAGGAGGCATCCGAGGAGTCAGAATCTGGTGTGGCAAGCCTAGCCGTCGCTACTGCGTTCGTCAGCAAGTCCAACTTCAACACTGATGAAAATGGCTTCCACAACAAGGCTGATGACGATGATGATGACTACGCTCCCACCTATTGCTTCATGGCAAAGGGTGCCAAGGTACTCAAATATCCCTCCTCTTAATCAAGTGAGGATGAATCTGATGAAAACCTCAAGCCTAGCTACTCTAAACTTGCTAAGATTGCTGTGGAACAACAAAGGGCTTTTGAAAAGGTTCAAAATATGTTAGATAAAAGTGAGGATATGTTGGGTGAAGAAATGGATCGCACTAAAACTTTGACTGAAAATCTTCAGAGACTTCAATCTAAGTTTGACAACCTTCAAAGTCATCATAACACTCTCTTATCTGATCATGAGAAGCTTTCTTATGAATTTCTTCAAAGAAGGAAAGATCTTGAGAAGCTAAGGGTGAGTTATGAATATCTTCAGAGGAGCGTGATTCATTACTTGCTCAACAAATCAACGCTGCTCAGGAAGAACTCATTCCTCCATGTTTGAAGTGCATTAAACGTGAACATGCTAATTCTTCACCTGAAAGTTCAAATGCTTCTGTTGCTGCAAATTCTTCACCTGTCTCTGCTATCACTAATTCCTCATCTGAGGATATTGCTAGTATCACTGACAATGCAGGGCTGAAGGAATTGTATATGACAGGAATGTAAAAAGCCTCAAAGGGCATCAGGCTCTTTGTGATGTGCTTAAAAAGCAGATCCTCAACAGGAACCCTAGGAGCCTTTGAGAGGAAACTCAATGCTGATGGAACATACTGGAAGCCTAAGCAGTACCCCAAAACCTCATGGCTTGCCGCAAAGGGACCTCCAGTTGATCCATCTACTTTATCTGGCTTTACATGTGAATCTCCTCATTCTTCTGATGAGTCATTTGACTCCAACTGTAAGCTGTTCAAAAATCAGAATGGTGAAGTATTTGCTAGATATATTGGCACTAACCGCAGGAACGGTTCTCCTATGAAGAAAATCTAGGTTCCCAAAAGGTGGCTTGAAATTCTTCAGGTGAATGTCATCATGACACCACCTGTGAAGAATAGGAACCCCAGATCAAATTCTTCATATGGATCCAAGTCCTCACGTGGATCAAATTCCTCAACATGATCAAAATCCTCATATGAATATCATCGTGCTAACACTTCTGTCTCACAGGGAAGATCTAAGGGCTATGAATATGAGCATTATTCTTCTAACCATTATGTTCATAAGTCCTCGAAGAATTTCTCTGCTTATTCATATGCTTACCCTGACTCCTCTTATGTAAAACGAAGTGGACTGGCTTCTATGCCACCTTTCTCTTATGGAGCTCGCAGAATGATTAACTCTTTGCCAACCCTTAAAATTTGGGTGGTGCGAAAAAGAACTAATCTCTTATGCAGGGTCAGGTCTCCAGACATACTTAAACATCTGAGGAATTTGCTGGAGACCTGAATATGCTTGAAAGGAAGCAAGCTAATCATGAAGAAATGAACTTTCATTTCTCATGTCCTCATACTGCTTTATCTGTTCTATTGCTTGATGAAATTGATCTGATGAAATTGATGTAATATTCTTCACTAATGAAGTATATGAGTTCGTAGGTTGCACTACTTCATCTGCAGGATGATCAACCCAAAGCCACTTAGTGGGTCCTCAATAGTGGATGTACAAACCACATGACTGGTGACAAGAATCTACTGATGGATGCTCCCTTATCTCCATCGCATCTGAAGCATATCACCTACGCTGACAAAGGAAAAAGCAAGGTATTGGGCCTAGGTAAGGTTGCGATCTCAAATGATCGACACATGGACAAAGTCATGCTTGTCGAGTCCTTAGGATTCAACCTCATGACAGTCTCAATGCTTTGTGACCTTGATATGGTTGTTATCTTTGGCAAGTATCATTGTGTTGTGATCATGGAAGCTGACCATTCCAAAGTCTTTGAAGGCTTTAGGAGAGGAGACCTATATATTGTTCATTTCTCTACAAGACCACAGCCCGCTATATGCCTACTTGCAAAAGCTTCAGAAGGCTGGCTATGGCATCGAAAACTTGGTCATGCTGGTATGAGGAACTTGCACACGCTCGCGAAGAAGAAGCATGTCATTAGCATTGAGAATGTCAAATTCCTCAAGGATCACTTGTGCGGAGCCTGTGAAGCTGGAAAGATGACCAAGGCCAAGCATCCAACGAAGACTATCATGACTACCACTCGCCCATTTGAATTGCTTCACATGGATCTCTTTGGTCCTAACCATTGTTCTGCATTCACCAATGATGCATCTTTATATGGCTTTGTCATTATTGATGATTACTCTCGTTACACATGGGTACATATCATCACTTACAAATGTGAAGTGCAGGAAGTCTTCAAACGATTTTCCTCGAGGGCTTCGACCAACTTTGGTGTGAAGATCAAGCACATCAGAAGTGACAATGGAACTGAGTTCAAGAATACTGGTCTTGATGACTATCTTGATGAACTTGGTATTACTCATGAGTTATCTTCTACTTATACTCCTCAGCAAATGGCGTCGTGGAGCGCATGAATAGGACTCTTGTTGAGATGGCTCGCACTATGCTTGATGAATACAAGACACCTCGTCATTTCTGGACTAAGGCAATTGATACCGCGTGCCACATCATCAACAGAGTATATCTTCTTAAATTCTTCAAGAAGACTGCATATGAACTCCTCACTGACAAGAAACCCAATGTGAGTTATTTCAAAGTCTTCGGTGCTAAATGTTGTATTAGAGATCCTCATCACAATTCTAAATTTGCACCGAAAGCACATGAAGGTTTTATGCTTGGTTATGGAAAGGACTCGCACACCTACAGAGTTTTCAACACCGTTCACCACAAGGTTGTTGAAACTGTAGATGTGCGGTTCGATGAAACTAAAGGCTCACAAAGAGAGCACCTACCTCCTGTGCTAGATGAATAGTCTCCTGAGGAAACCATCAAGCTCAAGCCTACACACATGTTTTGAGGATCCAAAGCATCCTGACAAGGTCTTGAGACTCAATAAGGCCGTCTATGGCCTCAAGTAGGCCCCTCGGGCGTGGTATGATACTTTGAAGGAATTCCTCATGAAGAAAGGCTTCAAACCCGGTTTACTTAACCCAACTCTTTTCACCAAAACCTATGATGATGAATTATTCGTGTGCCAAATATATGTTGATGATATTATCTTTGGTTGTACTGACCAACGTTACAGTGATGAATTTTCCTATATGATGAGTGAAGAATATCAAATGTCTATGATGGGAGAATTGAAATACTTCTTAGGTCTTTAGATACGTCAACAATGCAATGGCATATTCATATCTCAGGAGAAATACCTCAAAAGATGTACTGAGGAAATTTGGCATTGAAGATTGGAAAGGCGTCAAAATCCCTATGCCCACAAATGGCCATCTATGCACTGATGAAAATGGTATTGACTTCGATCAAAAGGTATACCACTCCATGATTGGTTCATTATTGTATTTATGTGCATCTAGGCCGGATATTATGCTTAGTGTTTGCATGTGTGCACGCTTTCAACCTACACCGAAGGAATCACACCATAAGGCTGTGAAGCATATTCTTCGATATCTAGCTCACACTCCAACACTTGGATTATGGTATCCCAAGGGCTCCGCTTTTGATCTCATTGGATATTCAGACTCTGACTATGCTGGTGATCGTGTGGACCGCAAGTCAACATCAGGCACATGTCATTTCCTCGGACGATCCTTGGTATGTTGGTCCTTGAAGAAACAGAACTGCGTATCACTCTCTACTGCTGAAGCTGAGTACATTGCTGCTGGTTCGTGCTGTGCTCAATTGCTATGAATGAAGCAAACCCTCAAGGACTACGGCATCAATGTGAAGTCTGTGCCACTCTATTGTGACAATGAGAGTGCCATCAAGATTGCTCATAACCCAGTTTAGCACTCGAAGACTGTCACACCCTGATTTTCATGCCACAACACTTAAGCTAATAAATCATGATAAAGTGTGGTTTGACAAAAACTTTTGCCTTATTTGGCTTTTATTTGGAGTTGCTTTTCTCTCTGTGTTTTTCAAGTGCTCTTTAAAGTCAACACAACTCCACCTTCTATACTTCATCTCTTGCCCCAAACTTCTGCCCAATGATCATTCCATGTGTATAGAACAGTATAGTATTTTCTTACAAAAATAATTTGGCCAAATAGTAGTTTCAAAAATTAGTTTTCCAAAAACCCATGAATTGAGGTTTGCACTACAAGTACTTGATTTGGGGTACGAAAATTATTTCAAAGAGTATATTTGAAACTTATTAGATATAGGACTCCCATAAACCACAAAAATATAATTTTAAAAGTAATTTTCCTATTTTATTTAAAGGCTTTTTCTATAGGCCAGAAATGGTCTTTAATAGGTTAAAATTATTTAAAAACTTCAAAAGTATTTGAGAAAAATCAGGGAAACTCAGTGGACATATATTTTCCATATATAAGAGTTTAACCACATGGTCATGTTCAAAATATTGGGCAAACCCTCCAAAACCATTTCTGTCCATTCCAAGTATTTGAAATATGTCTACAAACAATATTTTCCAATAAATCCAGGAAAATTATAGCAAGTCACATATACATAATATGATGACCTTGCAAAGTTTCAGCTCAGTCCAAACTATTTTGGTTCACCAAAGTGCCCCAAAATCATCTCTGTCCAGATTCAAGTTTGAACAAATTTACGTTGCCAACTTATTCCAAATGCCCCCAAACTTTGTGGTCATACTCAAAATCCCAAATGATGACACTACACCAAGTGGTGCATCAAGGGGAATGGTTTTGCATGACTTGATCTTGGTAAATGCATTTCTGTTGATTTCTAGGGTTTACAAAAGTTGCATTGGCGACTTTGCGCAAATGAGCTGAAAATTGGTGGAAGGCCCTAATTATATGTGCCATTTCACCCTGTGGAGTCTCATGCCAAATGGAGTTCATTTGCTTACCCAAACAAGCATCAAACACCTTCTGCCACTTTACCAAAATTCCATTTTTGACCTCTTCCACTAATCTACATGGGCTCAACTTTGTATCACGGCTGCTCCTGACCCTCTTCTACCTCCAGTAACTATGGCTTCATCTCAGCTCAATGATTGAGGGGTGAAACCACCTCAGTTACCCCTCTGGATAGCCCATTTCCAACTCTCTCTCAACCCCACTCTTCTCCTACTGGCCATCCATGGCATCCAAGGCCCCTCCCCCTTTCTTTACTCCCTCCTGGACCTGCTGGACATGCTTGGGGGCGCCCACACTCCTTAGAAAATGGCGTGCCAAGCCATTTGGGCGCTCTGGAGTGCGCTACAGTGTGGCCAGGCACCGTAGCCGCCCCTTCCAACCGCCTCCGGCCACCTCGGGCCTCCCCAGCTCGCCCGACGAGACGCCTCGACATCCGCAACACGGCAGCCGGTCGGCCCCCTCCTTCTTCTCTCTCCCCTGCCCGTCCTACACATGGACAGAGTGCCGCCCAGCTCTGCCACTCTCTGTGCTTGCTCGGGTCCCGCCTCGATCTCGCCCCGCTCCTCCTCTCTCCTCCCAGGGCCTTAAACTAACCCCACGAGCACCGCAGAGCAGCCCCAGCTCCACCCCTTGGCCACCAGAGTCGTTGCCGCGGGCACCCGTGAGCTCTGTCCATGGTGAGCCCCGGGCCGGCTAATTAAGGCCACCCCGAGACCCTTTCTCTCAACCCCTTGCTCTCTACCACTCCCTATCGACTGCCCGAGCCACCCACTCCTCCTCGGAGCAGCCTGAGCTCGAGCTCCGCCACCTCGGGTCGCCGTCGATCTCGTGGTACATGCCTCCTCTTCCCCCGCTCTCTCCTGATCTAGAACCGCCTAACCTCACCGACCTTTTCCCCTCTGTTTCCCCTCCCTATTGTAGCCAGAATTGACCGGAGCAAGCACCTTCCGAAGCCTTCCGCCGGCTTCCTCGTCGCCGGCGAACCCCTATACTCCGGCGACCGCCTCCACCTCCACCCGAACAGCGACTCCGCCCTGAGCACGCCGGTGCCTTTGGATCGCCTCACCGTCGACCACAGTGACGCCCGTGAGCTCGCCTCCCTCTCTGGCCCGAGGTTGAAGACGACAGCCGTGGGGCCCGTCGATCAGCCTCACATTCTGACGGGTGGGCCCCACCCGTCAGGTTTAAACACCCACGCGCGCGTACCGGTTCGCCCGTCGGCTGAAGGCGTATTTTGTATTTACGCCTTTGACGTGGTAGCCTCGCGCGGGCTGGATCCTCTCTGGGCCTGCTGCACTGTGGTCCTTCTAGCCCAGTTGCACAGTGCTGCTTCTCCTTTTTCTTTTCCCATAAATTTGCAAACATTCCTCAGGATTAAATATTAATCCAAATGCAATAATTCCAGTTCCTGAATTCTTGTAAAAATCCTAACTATTTAATGGTATAACTTTCACGCATGTCCAAACAACTTTTATGTACTATTCATATTCAAATTCAAATTTGAATATATTTAAACCTCTCTAAAAATCCATTCCTCATATTCTACCACTCCAAATCCAAAACTAGGAATTTTACCCTTTTTGTTTTCACCCTAGTATTTATTAAAAATAGGTTGACATTTTTCTGAGCACTTTGTTTTTTCTGTTTTGCTATTGCCTTATTTTCCCGTCATTTCTTTCGCGACGAATAGATCCCGTATTTGAAGAAGTAGTTGAATAAGAAGAAGGAGAAGGACTTGAAGACTTTGAAGACCAAGGCAAGCAGCCCTTTGACCATGTCTATGAAACCTTTTTTTATGCATGTCATATAGCACTTTTATTGCTTGCATCGGAGACATGATGATGAGGTGACCACATGGGGTGGTTTTCCACCGTTACTTCCTCGTTGATACTTGCATGGTGCATGACCCTACCTCCTTATGAGGGTTATGCCGGTGGGAGTAGATAGGATGCTAAAGTAGTTGCTACGCAAAAAGGGACGGGAATATGCATGGTGATGGAGGCAAAGTATTTTCAAAAGACTTTTCGAAAACCCTGTCGGGTGCCACTTATGCCCGAGGTAGATAATGAGTTGGGTAACCACTTGATGACAAAGTGGTGTACCGAGGCAAGTGTGTGTGTTGTTTTCAAAACGGAATGGTTTAAGTTGCGATCGTTATTCCAACCTTACATGCGCAACCACTCTACCCTTATATGGGAAAGGGCATTATTGATTACCTAGACCGACACTAGCATGGTGCCTGCATTACTAGTGATGGGGGTGACACGAGGTCACTCTCGGGACGGGGTCGTGCCAGGTAGGGCGGCCATGACTGTTTTTACAGGGCATCGAACACACCGTTGGTACCCCGTGCTTGTGGTATGTGATGAATATTAGAGCGTGGCTCCACAATTTTAAGATGTGAAATGTTGGGCACGGGGGTTACTACCAATCGAGTGGACTCTATGTTAGTGTCGACCAGGGAAAGATAGTGATCGGGTGCTTACCCTGGGTACTTGAGATACCGCAGGGTCGTGGATGACATGGATGTTCCCCCGATCTTGTGGGTAAAGTGTGCAACGTCTGCAGAGTGTAAAACTATTTGAATAGCCGTGTCCACGATCAAGGACAGTTGGGTAACCGCTCTTGGGCTACGTCCACTTGTTTACAAACCAGTGTGGGTGTTTGGATAAGTGGGAAGAACTACTTGGGTCAAGTCAAAGGACTTGACATGATTGAGTTGGGTTGAAGCCCACTCCCTTTACGTTGATATCTGTAACCAGTCCCTATGGTTAATTGAATTCATATGATGCATGATTTACCGATTGTTTAACATGTCATAGCAAAATTAAATTAGCTTTCTGCAAAAATTTACATATGTCATGCATTGTTGTATCTTGAGCCAAAACATGGATTGCTTGTGAGTACATTCAAAAGTACTCATTGGCTTGCCAATGGTTATTTAATTGGCCAGGCATGGAAGAACGTGAGTTCAAAGAAGAGTTCTTTGGAGACGAACATGCGAACTAGGATGTTTCCCAGTTAGAATGCGTGTAGGGTTAAAGCAGATGGCATGGGTTCTACTTATCGACGAAGATTTCCGCTGCTTAAGTTTATTTGGTATTCAGCCCTTGTGGCTTTAGCTATGTAAGACTTGACCATAATGGTCATAATTTTTGTAAGACGGTATGTATGGATGTAAGACTCCTGTTATTCAGCTTCTATGTGTTCAGTGAGCATTGATATCTGGGATCACTGTACACGTGCATTCGGTGATCGCGACTTATGAGTTGGGGTCCCCACAGAGCTGGTATCAGAGCCATCCCGATTGTAGGAAGCCTTAGTTAGCATGGGCGTTAGATAGGACAAAATCTGTTTTTGCAAAAACCCTCTATACTCCTCTTCTTTTCTAAAGCTTACCAAACCCAAGATGAATTTCCCATATTGACCTTCCCTATTCAACTTTTGTAGATGGCCTTCGCCCCCTTGAGACTACTTACGACGGGATTTCCATCACTCCTAAGAGATTGGCTCCTACAATGCCGTTATCCCTTGCTACCCATGTACACCCTGCATGAACTAGAAAATGATGTGTTCAACAAGGAGTTCTACGCCAAGGTTTTTGTGCCTGCCAAGAGCTCACCCCAGGGGTGGTTCTTCATTGGACCGCCCATGCCAACAAGAGACCTGGCCATTCAGCAAGTGGCATATGAAGCGCTCCTCCATCTTCGAGACCTCCTTCCAGAAATGAAAGAAGAACACGCCACCCGCTACCTACCTGGCAAGAACGGATTTGGAGCCCCAACTCAAGTGATGATTTCCCCAGAAGATGAGGATCCAATCCTCAAGTACCAGATCGCTTCATCAACTCTGGAGACTACCTTCTATGTCACCTTACCGAAGCATTCCTTAAGGCTCGCCAAGACCTCCCTTCACTTCTGCACCTCCACTGCCTCGAGAAGAAGAAGGTGGCCGAGCAAGGACAACAAATCACTTCCTTACAAGCCCACATTGCCAATCAGGAGCAACAAATCGAGGAACTTCGGAAAACCCGCAACCAAACCCCACGCAGGAGGCATAGGAATGAATTTCGATATCCACCTCGTAGAAGATCATCGTCAGGCCACCGACCACATAACCCAAGACTGAATGACAACCTTTTTGCTTCCGTCACTTGTCACGGGTGTGGTGAACTTGGGCACATTAAATGGATGTGTCCCAACAGGCGGCCGACTGTCGCATACCCATTTGCACCACAAGGGGAACCCAGAAACTGAAGACTGAACGCCCTTCTCTCCGAGCAAGCACGACTAACGAGTCCGAGAACCCCTAGGGTAGGATGAGTCGTGTACCCCCATATGCGTAGTCGAGTCCGTGTGATGGTTCGAATGGAACCATGTTCTGTGTTGCTTGTTTTTATTTGTTTGTGTTTTGGTATAAGTCGCACATCTGCCGTAGGCAGCTTGTACGCGACTATATCACTTATCATGTCTTAATGGAATTGTGTGTGGCCTTTACGGCACTTGTTTGTTTACACTTGCACCATAAAACCCCCTTTAGGCATCCCCCTTCTATGCTACTTCTCCCTCCCATCTCTGAAGACCAGCAAAACAAAATGCACCAAGGATTCCACCTCGGCAAGCAACTGACACTGAAGACTTTTGCTACAGCGTCCATGACCAAGTGCAATCCCGTAGTATTACCCCTCATGACTGGAACCCCATCCCTAGACCCTTCAAGACTTGATGAGATAACCCATCTAGAATCCTTAACCATGTGCTTAACCCACAGAATTGCAAGAGAACCAGTTAAGCCTCCGTAACCTCGCTCAACATTGGGTTCATTATGGAACTAGTGGACATAGGGAATGAGCACATTATGATCCTAATATAGCACAAGAACTGACGATGCCATAGGGAAAACCTATTTGAGGATATAGGAATAGAGGACAAATGACTTCATGAGTTTGTATCAGTGACCTTGAGGAATTATCTGAGTCTTAGATCATGAGGCTTTCATGTTGGTAGATGAACTTGGTGGGATCATTTTGATGGAGTAGCATAACTTTCATTACCCTTGAGTAAAATGGATTTAGTAGGACAATTATGATCGCAAGCTGGAATTCTTGGAAGTATATGGATGTAAATTAGCCATGGGATATTGATAGGAGACAGTTGATATTACGTAAATGACTTGGGGGAAACATGTAGGAATTCTCGTTGGACATGAGATTTGGATTTAAATAGGTGATCCTAGTGGAGTATAGGTGGTGAGTAAGTCTACATGGTTCGGAGTAAATTGGATTTAGACTGATGATCTCGATCATGATACCATGTTTCTCAGTGGACGATAAACTAGGAGATTGGATTAATTGTCGGAGTAGATAATGAAAAATTGGTGGAATGACTATAGTAAGGTAGCCCTTTCAAGTATTTGGGGATTATAGGGACTTTAGGAGATCATGTGGAACACCATAGACAGTGGATTTGTAGAATTAAAGGATTATGTAGTGATTAATGGAAGTTAACGGGTTGATGGAGTTGATTCATAGGAAGGAAAAAAGACTTTGGAGTGGCATACGACATGTTTCCTTAGGATAGAGATACACTAACATGGACCTTGGAAGAATAGGATGAGCACTTGGATTGTCGTGTTTTATTCCCGCTTGGAAGCTTGTATGCTCTACCCATGGATTTTTAGGGGTAGCCATACATATGAGTTTGGGGATCCTAGACATATATGATTTGGTTACACCTCCTCGTGGGAGTCACGAGAATATGGATCACATGAGTGATGATTGGATTTGACCTATACGAAATGATGCTTTCGGTGGTATAAGGTTATTTGTGTGAAGGACTAGATAGACTATTGGCATCTCAGAAACCGTGCTTAAAGATAAGATGATAAATGTTCACTCGCACACTAGAATCCTTGAAACCCTTATGCCCTACCAAGCCACAACATGGTCGGATCATGACCATGGGCATTGGGTCTAGGTCAAGTAGACCCTAACCAACACTCAACAGTGACCACCACCAATTCCCCAGCCTACTTTATGTACCCCGTGAACAAAGTCTTCATGGAGTACTTAGACAAGATAGTTGTCATCATTATTTGGTGACCTACTTGTCTACCCGAAGACGGAAGAAGAGCCGTGTAACGCCCCGAGACCGACGCTCCGATTGCCTTCCTTGTTTGGCGAGTCAGCGGTGTTTTATTTGTGTGTTGCATTCATCATCGCATCATTTGCATTGCATCGGCACTTCGTTGCCGCCATGTTTTAAAACTTGCATCCCCTCGTAGTGGCCGCGCCCCCCTTGCTTCCGCTGACCCTTCCGAGACCAACCTCGTTCTTCGTTTTCCCTCTTGCTTAAACCGGAGTCCCTCTTTGCACAGTGCATCGCCCCCTCGCGCGCGTCCGAAATTTGTCCCGAACCCGAACCGGATTTTCGTTACCGTTGCGTCCGGAACATCCCCTAACATCTACAAAACATCTCCGTTTTCTTAATTGGGCTCCCTAACCTAATTTTCCCGCACTGTCCGATGATGAACGGAGGGACCGGATACCCCTAAGCTATCCCCTACCTATACAAATAGTGGGAAACCCTAGATACTAGGGATCCTGTCCCATCCATCCATTTCGTGCCGCCGCCACCCACTCACCAAATCCCCATCAGGATCCCCTCCCGATCCAGCCAACCACCTCCCTCCTGTTTTCAGCCACCACCCAAATTCCTTCGATCCAACCACGGGGCACCTCGGCCACCTCCTTCCTCGGCCCCTGCCTGGCGCTCCACCCCCAAGAAGCAGCCGAACAGGAACCGAGCGCCCCCGAGCCCAGTCCCCGTGCTGCCTCTCCAGCCGCCGCCGACCTCCTTCGCCTCGTCCGCGGCGCCCGAGCACTGCCTGGAGCCGCGACTCCCGTCGGACCTCCTCACTGCCCGAGGCTGCTGCCTCCCCGTCGTCTTCCTCGAGCAGGAGCTCACGCCCGAGCTCCATCGCCACCCGTTGCCCCTCGCCGGAGCAACACCAGCAGGACCCTGCGGTCTCCTCTGCCCTCTCCTCGAGCCGGCCGCAAGCTGCTCCATCACCAGGCTGGCTCCATCGCGCCTTCTCCCTGGGTCCCTCCTCCTCGCTCTCTCTCTCTCTCTCACACATCTCTCTCTCTGTACTTGCCGCAGCAAGGAACCGCTGCCGCCAAGTACTTGCCGGGAGCGATGCCATGGCCTCGGATCTAGCCGGTTCCCGCGGTCCCTCGCCCCGCCAAGTCCCTCGCCTCGCCGCCCCTTCGCCCGCTCGTCGGAGCTCTGCTCCAGGCGCCGCCCGCAGTTCCCTGCTTCGAACAGGGGAACGAGCGCACGAGCAGCGTTCGCGTTGACCGCGGCCCCGCGCCTCCTCGTTCGATCCAGCCTCCTGGGCCGCAAGCAAGCGCCAAGGCCCAGCGCCCCTTCCAGCCTCCCTCTCCACCGAGTGGGCCTTGACCCATGGTGAGGCCCCCCCCCAGCACCCCTTTGTTATTCTTCTTTTGGGCTTGCTCTGGTTTTAGATTCGGCACAGTGTAGTTTTTTTCCATGTCTGCGATTTAGCTATTATCCAGAGTATTGCAGTTTTACAGAAAAGTCCTTCATGTTAAAATAATTTATATATGTGAAATGCTTAGAAATTTGTGTAGTTTAATAATATGCCACTTTCAACCATGTTAAAATTGTTTAAAATGTTGTTTGATTAAATTTGCTCAAATAACATGTTAAAATGATTTATTTCATAACTAAATAACCGTAACTCGGATTTTAATAAATTATATATGTAAATGGGGTAGAAAAATGCCTAGTTTAAGTTGGTGCACTTCATTTTGCTGTTAAACAATATTAAAATTGCGTTTATGGCAGAACAGTACCAATCCCAATATATGGACATGAGGATTTTCCGGAATTGTTGTTGTTTGTTTCTGGCCTCATTTAACTTGCTTAAATAGGTAGTTTGATTATGCTTCACCCCTTGCCATGGTTAACAACATTTAATATTGTTGGTTACTTAAACAAGAGCGTACTAAATAATTAAATGTGGTGTTTCTTCAATATGCAACTCGTTGCATATTGAGCTCCACTTAATTTGTAGTATTGTTTGTTGCACTTTGCCATGCCATGCCTCATTAAACCGGACATGCATCATACTTGTTTTTTGCATCATGCCATGTGTATGTGGTGGTTGTTTACTATGTTGTTTGTTTCTTTCCTGTTTGCTTCTCTCGTTAGCTTCGGTTTCTTTCCGGAGTTGTGAGGATTCGTTCGACTACATCCGTTTGTCTTCTTCATGGACTCGCTCTTCTTCCTTGCGGGATCTCAGGCAAGATGACCACCCCTCGAAATCACTTCTATCTTCGCTTTGCTAGTTGCTCGTTCTATTGCCATGCTGTGCTACCTACCACTTGCTATATCATGCCTCCCATACTGCCATGTCAGCCCCTAACCTTTTCACCCTTCCTAGCAAACCGTTGTCTGGCTATGTTACCGCTTTTGCTCAGCCCCTCTTATAGCGTTGTTAGTTGCAGGTGAAGATGAAGTTTGTTCCATGTTGGAACATGGATATGCTGGGATATCACAATATCTCTTATTTAATTAATGCATCTACATATTTTGGTAAAGGGTGGAAGGCTCGGCCTTATGCCTGGTGTTTTGTTCCACTCTTGCCGCCCTAGTTTCCGTCATACCGGTGTTATGTTCCTTGATTTTGCATTCCTTACGCGGTTGGGTGATTTATGGGACCCCCTTGACAGTTCGCTTTGAATAAAACTCCTCCAGCAAGGCCCAACCTTGGTTTTACCATTTGCCTACCTAAGCCTTTTTCCCTTGGGTTCTGCAGACTCAAGGGTCATCTTTATTTACCCCCCGGGCCAGTTCTCCTTCGAGTGCTGGTCCAAACCGAGCAATATCCGGCGCCCCCTGGGCAACCAGGGTCTATGCCAACCCGACGTCTGGCTCATCCGTTGTGCCCTGAGAACGAGATATGTGCAGCTCCTATCGGGATTTGTCGGCACATTCGGGGGCTTTGCGGGTCTTGTTTTACCATTGTCGAAATGTCTTGTAAACCGAGATTCCGAGACTGATCGGGTCTTTCCGGGAGAAGGTTTATCCTTTGTTGACCGTGAGAGCTTATGATGGGCTAAGTTGGGACACCCCTGCAGGGTATTATCTTTCGAAAGCCGTGCCCGCGGTTATGAGGCAGATGGGAATTTGTTAATATCCGGTTGTAGAGAACTTGACACTTGACCTTAATTAAAATGCATCAACCGCGTGTGTAGCCGTGATGGTCTCTTCTCGGCGGAGTCCGGGAAGTGAACACGGTTTCTGGGTTATGTTTGACGTAAGTAGGAGTTCAGGATCACTTCTTGATCATTGCTAGTTCACGACCATTCCGTTGCTTCTCTTCTCGCTCTCATTTTCGTATGTTAGCCACCATATATGCTAGTGCTTGCTACAGCTCCACCTCACCACCCCTCTTCCTTCCTATAAGCTTAAATAATCTTGATCTCGCGGGTGTGAGATTGCTGAGTCCTCGTGACTCACAGATACTTCCAAACAGTTGCATGTGCCGATGAGACCAGTGTAGGTGACGCAACTGAGCTCAAGTGGGAGCTCGATGAAGATCTTGTCCGCTGTGTTGTTTCTTTTCTTATTGATCAGTAGTGGAGCCCAGTTGGGACGATCAGGGATCTGGCAGTTGGGTTGTCTTCTTTTCTTTTGGTTCCGTAGTCGGACCTATGTGTGTACTCTGAATGATGTATGTTTTATTTATGTATTGTGTGAAGTGGCGATTGTAAGCCAACTCTTTATCCCATTCTTGTTCATTACATGGGATTGTGTGAAGATGACCCTTCTTGCGACAAAACCACAATGCGGTTATGCCTCTAAGTTGTGCCTCGACACGTGGGAGATATAGCCGCATCGTGGGTGTTACAAGTTGGTAATCAGAGCCATCCCCGACTTAGGAGCCCCCTGCTTGATCGAATCGCTGGCATTGTTGAGTCTAGAACAAAAATGTTTTGAGTCTTAGGATTATATATATCGGAGAGTAGGATTCTTTTTACTCCTCAGTCCCTTCGTCGCTCTGGTGAGGTCTCCTGACGTAGAAGTTTTGACTATTCTCTCCTCAAATTTCACAAAAAAAAATTTAGGATCACGCGGGTATCTTGGAATCGTTCCGATGGTTTTGTGACGAGAACATTGTTCTTGGTGCCTCCTGTCATTTAGGGGTTGTGGCAGTGTCCTGGGGAGTTGAGCTCCGAGGTGTTGTCGTCACAATTTTATCGTTGCAGTTCTGGAATACCTGAGTTTCGCCGACATCGAAATCTCTTTTATGCAGTTGTTGGTGAGATCACCTCGACGCCACCCAGTACTGGGGCGGGAGTTCGGGAGTATTGCCATAACTTGTATAACGGATGTTTTTCGAAGGTTGAGGTAAACGATTTTCGAAGATTTCTTGGTTATGTGTTGACGGATGGATACAGCTGGATCTAGGGATTGCTAGTTTGGGTGATATATTTTGTGTCCCCTGTATCCCCAACACCAGATTGCATAACCAGAAAGTTTCGGGAGTTTATAAGTGGGAATTCAAGTAGCCTTAGGATATCTTTCCGACAGACGCATGATATGAGATTGGGGTTCGACGTCTAGTGGTCCACCTGTACACGGTTGATTTTATAGTGGTCTCGTAGTGTCTTAAAGAGTCCATGGCTATGCCGACTCGGGGACGCTTCGTATGTCATGTGCACAGCCTTGTACATGATGGTGCTGTACGATTGAGCCCGTCTGGGCCCCACCACGAAAACTTCGGACGAAATATCTATCGTATGTTTGTTCCGGCTTATTTTGCAAGCCAAATCCTTTATTTTGTTTTGTTTGTGGTATTCGAGATGCTTCGAAGTCAAATGTTGAATCCATACCTTTCCTAAACGGTGTTCTCATATTGCTATGTGAATACTAATCCTTCTTGATCATCGAGGTCGTCATGGTAATTTCTTTTTCTACCGGCGTGCTTCTCTTCAAGTGGATCCAATCATTTCAACATTCGCAAGATCACCTCTCAGTTTCCCAACATTGTTCGTTTAATCCGTCCCCAAGTTGCCTTTGTTTTTCCCGCCCTCCCACCCTTTTTATTCAAGGATTCAGATTTCTTAATCAAGTATCCATCTTATGGATGTGAAGTCTCTTCATTCTTTTCCTCCATGTTCTTAACCGGTGATTTCTCATGAAGATGCTCACGAAGCTTCAAGTTTATTATTCTTCGTTCTTTTTCTTCTCCGGTGGATTCAATTCAAGCTTTGTTGATCATGTCCTTTCCTCGTTTCAAATGTTTTCTCATGCCGGTGCAACTCTTAATCATTCCCCGCTTGCTATTCAATTGTTCCGGAGTGTACAAGATATCTCAGAAGATTTGTGTCTCCATTATCAATCTGTTCAAGCTATTTTGAGGTTGTTATCTCATTAAAGCCATTTAATTCAACCGGTGTATTCTATCTTTCAAGTAATCTTTTCAACGGTGTATCTTTTGAGTGGGCCCTAACCCACAGGTCTTTTCCCAGGATCTTACCTGACTCTTCTAATTTTTCTGGAGTTATTCCCAAATTCTTTTCGAAGTTTGACGTAAGAATGATTTAACATCGGTCATATTTCTTTCTCCAAGATCTTTCAAATTCTTTTCATCGTTGGTTCGACCTTTCTAATTTTTCATCCCGGAGTACCTCAATAATTCATGGTGGTGTTTCTCATCATCATTCTCCACATTTGAAGACCGAAGAAGAATTTCTCCTAAATCTTGATCCGTTCTCTTGAAGATTCATAGTTCTAGCTTATGCCATCCTCTCATAATTGTTTTCGATTGCGAGAATTCTTTTCTTTCCCATCCGGAGCATTTCAGGAGTCTTTTCAGTTTGATTCTCCGAAGGCCATCATTTCAGAAGATTTCTTCGTTCTCAGCTTTCAGCTCTCGTTCTCGAATTCTTCCGGTGCATCGTTCAAATATCCTCTAATCAGTTCACGATCTCTTCGTTCTCGTGTATCTAAATTCTGTCAAGTATCTTCATTCATTTTCTAATTCTTTCCATTGAATTGTGCCTTTGCTACTTTCATTTCCAATTCTTACGGTGGTTCGTTCAAGATTTCTCTTCCCTCGTTACCATATCAATTCATTCCTTGTTTCCAAATCCTACCGGTGTTTCGATGAAGACCTTCACTAGTTTGCGCAATATCTATCTTAATCCTTCCTACGAGAATAAGTAGTATGCAAGATCCGTTGCTTGTCATCAATTTAAATTGGTGAAGGATACGCATAACATAATTCTTATCCTTGTTTCCTCCAAGTGATTTATTCCTTTCTTTTGGAGTTCGTTCATGATATCAAATTTTCGGCGCCAAGTTGTTCATCTTTTCTTTCTAGAGCTTCAAGTTATTTCAATTTTATCATTTCAAAGCTTCATCTAATCATTGCAAGGCTTCTCCCAGAGTTCTTTTCAACTTTCCCTTTCGTTTGATCATTCTTTTATTACCGGAGTTCTTCATCGAGGCTCTACATGGTGGTTCATCAAGGATTTAATTCATTCCCGAATTGTTCTTCAAGATTTCTCTCGGAGTTAAGATCCGCCAAGCTATACTCTAAAATAAACATGGTGCTCAACACATGTTTGTTTTGAGGAGTTCAAGCATTTCTTTATCTTGCATTCCGAAGTGCAATTCTTTCTCTCTTATCTTTTGAGGTGGTGTTATGTCATTCTTGATTATTTCTTCATGTTTCATGATTCACAAGTTGTCGGTAATGAGATAATTAAATCCATCATTTTCTCTTCGTTCAAGAGATCTTTTCAACCAATCAATCTTTTTGTTGGAGTTTATCTTGGGTTATATTTCACCTACAGCCTTCCCTAAGGAATGTTGCTAATTGTGGTGTCTATCAATGATCCAAATTTTCTCCTATCCTCCCGGCGAGAGAAGATTTCATCTCTTCGTTGATCTCAAGCAAGCAATTGTTTTTGTTAGTGGCAAAATTTTCACCTCATGTTTTGAGATGTCTCCATAAGCCCACGAGGATCATATCCTTTTGTTGTTGGTTTTTTCCAACAACTCCGTTCTAACCTTCTTGCAAGGATACTTTCCAAATTCATTTGTGGAAGGTGTTGTCATTTTCTTCTCCATTCTGTTATTCCATTGATCTATCTTCTATTCTTTCTTCCGGAGGCTTTGTGATGTTGCTCTCTTTGACCAATCATCTTGTTTTGTCAAGATCATGTATTTTTTTCCTTTCTTATCCGTTTAGCCGGAGAGTCGTGTTTTCATTCGAGTTCTCTCATTTTATCAAGTTTTGCCTCCTTCCTCAACCGGAGTGCTGTCTGAAATCTTTCTTACCCCTTGTGCCATTCTTTCATTAGTTCCGGAGGTAATGTGTTGTTAATTTCATCGAGTATCCTCTCATCTTGTCAAGTTCATGTTCAATTTCTTCCATTTACAGTCGGAGTGCTGCCCAAATTATATCATTCTCATTCCTTCTTTATCTTGTTTTAACTGGAGTGTTGGTGTCTATCATTCCTCTTCTAACCGGAGTCTCATCCAAGTGCTTTCATTTTGCCAAGTCCATATTGTACCCCTTCCATTTTCCAACCGGAGCGTTATCGTAATTGATCTTTATAGTTCCTTGTACATCTCGTTTCAACCGGAGTGCTTGCATGTATTTCTCGTCCATTGTTCTCGTCATTCATAGCTTTGCAAACTCCAAAGTTCACTTGGTGTCCCTTGTTTTCCGTTTACTACGGAGTGCTCTCAATTCACTTATCTCCGTTGTGTCATTTCTTTCAATTTGTTCAACCTCGCAAGGTTCTTTGGTTTCACTCGTTTGTCAAAGAAGCAATTTAGTTTTACCTCTTCTCCTCATCTTCCATTTTTCTCTCCGGTGCCATCCTAGATCTCAGGACGTGATCCTCTTGTAGTGGTGGAGTGTTGTAACGCCCCGAGACCGACGCTCCAATTGCCTTCCTTGTTTGGCGAGTTAGCGGTGTTTTATTTGTATGTTGCATTCATCATCGCATCATTTGCATTGCATCGGCACTTCGTTGCCGCCATGTTTTAAAACTTGCATCCCCTCGTAGTGGCCGCGCCCCCCTTGCTTCCGCTGACCCTTCCGAGACCAACCTCGTTCTTCGTTTTCCCTCTTGCTTAAACCGGAGTCCCTCTTTGCACAGTGCATCGCCCCCTCGCGGGCGTCCGAAATTTGTCCCGAACCCGAACCGGATTTTCGTTACCGTTGGGTCCGGAACATCCCCTAACATCTACAAAACATCTCCGTTTTCTTAATTGGGCTCCCTAACCTAATTTTCCCGGACCGTCCGATGATGAACGGAGGGACCGGATACCCCTAAGCTATCCCCTACCTATACAAATAGTGGGAAACCCTAGATACTAGGGATCCTGTCCCATCCATCCATTTCGTGCCGCCGCCACCCACTCACCAAATCCCCATCGGGATCCCCTCCTGATCCAGCCAACCACCTCCCTCCTGTTTTCAGCGACCACCCAAATTCCTTCGATCCAACCACCGGGCACCTCGGCCACCTCCTTCCTCGGCCCCTGCCCGGCGCTCCACCCCCAAGAAGCAGCCGAACAGGAACCGAGCGCCCCCGAGCCCAGTCCCCGTGCTGCCTCTCCAGCCACCGCCGACCTCCTTCGCATCGTCCGCGGCGCCCGAGCACCGCCTGGAGCCGCGACTCCCGTCGGACCTCCTCACTGTCGAGGCTGTTGCCTCCCCGTCATCTTCCTCGAGCAGGAGCTCACGCCCGAGCTCCATCGCCACCTGTTGCCCCTCGCCGGAGCAACACCAGCAGGACCCTGCGGTCTCCTCTGCCCTCTCCTCGAGCCGGCCGCAAGCTGCTCCATCACCAGGCTGGCTCCATCGCGCCTTCTCCTTGGGTCCCTCCTCCTCGCTCTCTCTCTCACATCTCTCTCTCTCTCTCTCTGTACTTGCCATAGCAAGGAACCGCCGCCGCCAAGTACTTGCCGGGAGCGACGCCATGGTTTCGGATCTAGCCGGTTCCCGCGGTCCCTCGCCCCGCCAAGTCCCTCGCCTCGCCGCCCCTTCGCCCGCTCATCGGAGCTCTGCTCTAGGCGCCGCCCGCAGTTCCCTGCTTCGAACAGGGGAACGAGCCCACGAGCAGCGTTCGCGTTGACCGCGGCCCCGTGCCTCCTCGTTTGATCCAGCCTCCTGGGCCGCAAGCAAGCGCCAAGGCCCAGCGCCCCTTCCAGCCTCCCTCTCCACCGAGTGGGCCTTGACCCATGGTGAGGCCCCCCCAACTCCCCTTTGTTATTCTTCTTTTGGGCTTGCTCCGGTTTTAGATTCGGCCCAGTGTAGTTTTTTTCCATGTCTGCGATTTAGCTATTATCCAGAGTATTGTAGTTTTACAGAAAAGTCCTTCATGTTAAAATAATTTATATATGTGAAATGCTTAGAAATTTGTGTAGTTTAATAATATGCCACTTTCAACCATGTTAAAATTGTTTAAAATGTTGTTTGATTAAATTTGCTCAAATAACATGTTAAAATGATTTATTTCATAACTAAATAACCGTAACTCGGATTTTAATAAATTATATATGTAAATGGGGTGGAAAAATGCCTAGTTTAACTTGGTGCACTTCATTTTGCTGTTTAGCAATATTAAAATTGCGTTTTTGGCAGCACAGTACCAATCCCAATATATGGACATGAGGATTTTCCGGAATTGTTGTTGTTTGTTTCCGGCCTCATTTAACTTGCTTAAATACGTAGTTTCATTATGCTTCACCCCTTGCCATGGTTAACAACATTTAATATTGTTGGTTACTTAAACAAGAGCGTACTAAATAATTAAATGTGGTGTTTCTTCAATATGCAACTCGTTGCATATTGAGCTCCACTTAATTTGTAGTATTGTTTGTTGCACTTTGCCATGCCATGCCTCATTAAACCGGACATGCATCATACTTGTTTTTTGCATCATGCCATGTGTATGTGGTGGTTGTTTACTATGTTGTTTGTTTCTTTCCGGTTTGCTTCTCTCGTTAGCTTCGGTTTCTTTCCGGAGTTGTGAGGATTCGTTCGACTACATCCGTTTGTCTTCTTCATGGACTTGCTCTTCTTCCTTGCGGGATCTCAGGCAAGATGACCACCCCTCGAAATCACTTCTATCTTTGCTTTGCTAGTTGCTCGTTCTATTGCCATGCTGTGCTACCTACCACTTGCTATATCATGCCTCCCATACTGCCATGTCAGCCCCTAACCTTTTCACCCTTCCTAGCAAACCGTTGTTTGGCTATGTTACCGCTTTTGCTCAGCCCCTCTTATAGCATTGTTAGTTGTAGGTGAAGATGAAGTTTATTCCATGTTGGAACATGGATATGCTGGGATATCACAATATCTCTTATTTAATTAATGCATCTACATATTTTGGTAAAGGGTGGAAGGCTCGGCCTTATGCCTGGTGTTTTGTTCCACTCTTGCCACCCTAGTTTCCGTCATACCGGTGTTATGTTCCTTGATTTTGTGTTCCTTACGCGGTTGGGTGATTTCTGCGACCCCCTTGACAGTTCGCTTTGAATAAAACTCCTCCAGCAAGGACCAACCTTGGTTTTACCATTTGCCTACCTAAGCCTTTTTCCCTTGGGTTCTGCAGACTCAAGGGTCATCTTTATTTACCCCCCGGGCCAGTTCTCCTTCGAGTGCTGGTCCAAACCGAGCGATGTCCGGCGCCCCCTAGGCAACCAGGGTCTATGCCAACCCGACGTCTGGCTCATCCGTTGTGCCCTGAGAACGAGATATGTGCAGCTCCTATCGGGATTTGTCGGCACATTCGGGGGCTTTGCGGGTCTTGTTTTACCATTGTCGAAATGTCTTGTAAACCGGGATTCCGAGACTGATCGGGTCTTTCCGGGAGAAGGTTTATCCTTCGTTGACCATGAGAGCTTATGATGGGCTAAGTTGGGACACCCCTGCAGGGTATTATCTTTCGAAAGCCGTGCCCGCGGTTATGAGGCAGATGGGAATTTGTTAATATCCGGTTGTAGAGAACTTGACACTTGACCTTAATTAAAACGCATCAACCGCGTGTGTAGCCGTGATGGTCTCTTCTCGGCGGAGTCCGGGAAGTGAACACGGTTTCTGGGTTATGTTTGACGTAAATAGGAGTTCAGGATCACTTCTTGATCATTGCTAGTTCACGACCGTTCCGTTGCTTCTCTTCTCGCTCTCATTTGCGTATGTTAGCCACCATATATGCTAGTGCTTGTTGTAGCTCCACCTCACCACCCCTCTTCCTTCCTATAAGCTTAAATAGTCTTGATCTCACGGTTGTGAGATTGCTGAGTCCTCGTGACTCACAGATACTTCCAAACAGTTGCAGGTGCCGATGAGACCAGTGCAGGTGATGCAACTGAGCTCAAGTGGGAGCTCGATGAAGATCTTGTCCGCTGTGTTGTTTCTTTTCTTATTGATCAGTAGTGGAGCCCAGTTGGGACGATCAGGGATCTGGCAGTTGGGTTGTCTTCTTTTCTTTTGGTTCCGTAGTCGGACCTATGTGTGTACTCTGAATGATGTATGTTTTATTTATGTATTGTGTGAAGTGGCGATTGTAAGCCAACTCTTTATCCCATTCTTGTTCATTACATGGGATTGTGTGAAGATGACCCTTCTTGCGACAAAACCACAATGCGGTTATGCCTCTAAGTCGTGCCTCGACACGTGGGAGATATAGCCGCATCGTGGGTGTTACAAGTTGGTAATCAGAGCCATCCCCAACTTAGGAGCCCCCTGCTGGATCGAATCGCTAGCGTTGTTGAGTCTAGAACAAAAATGTTTTGAGTCTTAGGATTATGTATGTCGGAGAGTAGGATTCTTTTTACTCCTCAGTCCCTTCGTCGCTCTGGTGAGGTCTCGTGACGTAGAAGTTTTGACTATTCTCTCCTCAAATTTCACTAAAAAAAAATTTAGGATCACGCGGGTATCTTGGAATCGTTCCGATGGTTTTGTGACGAGAACATTGTTCTTGGTGCCTCCTGTCATTTAGGGGTTGTGGCAGTGTCCCGGGGAGTTGAGCTCCGAGGTGTTGTCGTCACAATTTTATCGTTGCAGTTCTGGAATACCTGAGTTTCGCCGACATCGAAATCTCTTTTATGCAGTTGTTGGTGAGATCACCTCGACGCCACCCAGTACTGGGGCGGGAGTTCGGGAGTATTGCCATAACTTGTATAACGGATGTTTTTCGAAGGTTGAGGTAAACGATTTCCGAAGATTTCTTGGTTATGTGTTGACGGATGGATACAACTGGATCTAGGGATTGCTAGTTTGGGTGATATATTTTATGTCCCCTGTATCCCCAACACCAGATTGCATAACCAAAAAGTTTTGGGAGTTTATAAGTGGGAATTCAAGTAGTCTTAGGATATCTTTCCGACAGACGCATGATATGAGATTGGGGTTCGACGTCTAGTGGTCCACCTGTACACGGTTGATTTTACAGTGGTCTCGTAGTGTCTTAAAGAGTCCATGGCCATGCCGACTCGGGGACGCTTCGTATGTCATGTGCACAGCCTTGTACATGATGGTGCTGTACGATTAAGCCCGTGTGGGCCCCGCCACGAAAAATTCGGACGAAATATCTATCGTATGTTTGTTCCGGCTTATTTTGCAGGCCAAATCCTTTGTTTTGTTTTATTTGTGGTATTCGAGTTGCTTCGAAGTCAAATGTTGAATCCATACCTTTCCTAAACGGTGTTCTCATATTGCTATGTGAATACTAATCCTTCTTGATCATCGAGGTCGTCATGGTAATTTCTTTTTCTACCGGCGTGCTTCTCTTCAAGTGGATCCAATCATTTCAACATTCGCAAGATCACCTCTCAGTTTCCCAACATTGTTCGTTTCATCCGTCCCCAAGTTGCCTTTGTTTTTCCCACCCTCCCACCCTTTTTATTCAAGGAATCAGATTTCTTAATCAAGTATCCATCTTATGGATGTGAAGTCTCTTCATTCTTTTCCTCCATGTTCTTAACCGGTGATTTCTCATGAAGATGCTCACGAAGCTTCAAGTTTATTATTCTTCGTTCTTTTTCTTCTCCGGTGGATTCAATTCAAGCTTTGTCGATCATGTCCTTTCCTCGTTTCAAATGTTTTCTCATGCCGGTGCAACTCTTAATCATTCCCCGCTTGCTATTCAATTGTTCCGGAGTGTACAAGATATCTCAGAAGATTTGTGTCTCCATTATCAATCTGTTCAAGCTATTTTGAGGTTGTTATCTCATTAAAGCCATTTAATTCAACCGGTGTATTCTATCTTTCAAGTAATCTTTTCAACGGTGTATCTTTTGAGTGGGCCCTAACCCACAGGTCTTTTCCCAGGATCTTACCTGACTCTTCTAATTTTTCTGGAGTTATTCCCAAATTCTTTTCGAAGTTTGACGTAAGAATGATTTAACATCGGTCATATTTCTTTCTCCAAGATCTTTCAAATTCTTTTCATCGTTGGTTCAACCTTTCTAATTTTTCATCCCGGAGTACCTCAATAATTCATGGTGGTGTTTCTCATCATCATTCTCCACATTTGAAGACCGAAGAAGAATTTCTCCTAAATCTTGATCCGTTCTCTTGAAGATTCATAGTTCTAGCTTATGCCATCCTCTCATAATTGTTTTCGATTGCGAGAATTCTTTTCTTTCCCATCCGGAGCATTTCAGGAGTCTTTTCAGTTTGATTCTCCGAAGGCCTTCATGTCAGAAGATTTCGTCGTTCTCAGCTTTCAGCTCTCGTTCTCGAATTCTTCCGGTGCATCATTCAAATATCCTCTAATCAGTTCACGATCTCTTCGTTCTCGTGTATCTAAATTCTGTCAAGTATCTTCATTCATTTTCTAATTCTTTCCGTTGAATTGTGCCTTTGCTACTTTCATTTCCAATTCTTACGGTGGTTCGTTCAAGATTTCTCTTCCCTCGTTACCATATCAATTCATTCCTTGTTTCCAAATCCTACCGGTGTTTCGATGAAGACCTTCACTAGTTTGCGCAATATCTATCTTAATCCTTTCTACGAGAATAAGTAGTATGCAAGATCCGTTGCTTGTCATCAATTTAAATTGGTGAAGGATACGCATAACATAATTCTTATCCTTGTTTCCTCCAAGTGATTTATTCCTTTCTTTTGGAGTTCGTTCATGATATCAAATTTTCGGCGCCAAGTTGTTCATCTTTTCTGTCCGGAGCTTCAAGTTATTTCAATTTTATCATTTCAAAGCTTCATCTAATCCTTGCAAGGCTTCTCCCGGAGTTCTTTTCAACTTTCCCTTTCGTTTGATCATTCTTTTATTACCGGAGTTCTTCATCGAGGCTCTACATGGTGGTTCATCAAGGATTTAATTCATTCTCGAATTGTTCTTCAAGATTTGTCTCGGAGTTAAGATCCGCCAAGCTATACTCTAAAATAAACATGGTGCTCAACACATGTTTGTTTTGAGGAGTTCAAGCATTTCTTTATCTTGCATTCCGAAGTGCAATTCTTTCTCTCTTCTCTTTTGAGGTGGTGTTATGTCATTCTTGATTATTTCTTCATGTTTCATGATTCACAAGTTGTCGGTAATGAGATAAATAAATCCATCATTTTCTCTTCGTTCAAGAGATCTTTTCAACCAATCAATCTTTTTGTCGGAGTTTATCTTGGGTTATATTTCACCTACAGCCTTCCCTAAGGAATGTTGCTAATTGTGGTGTCTATCAATGATCCAAATTTTCTCCTATCCTCTCGGCAAGAGAAGATTTCATCTCTTCATTGATCTCAAGCAAGCAATTGTTTTCGTTAGTGGCAAAATTTTCACCTCATGTTTTGACATGTCTCCATAAGCCCAAGAGGAACATATCCTTTTGTTGTTGGTTTTTTCCAGCAACTCCGTTCTAACCTTCTTGCAAGGATACTTTCCAAATTCATTTGTGGAAGGTGTTGTCATTTTCTTCTCCATTCTATTATTCCATTGATCTATCTTCTATTCTTTCTTCTGGAGGCTTTGTGATGTTGCTCCCTTCGACCAATCATCTTGTTTTGTCAAGATCATGTATTTTTTTCCTTTCTTATCCGTTTAGCCGGAGTGTCGTGTTTTCATTCGAGTTCTCTCATTTTATCAAGTTTTGCATCCTTCCTCAACCGGAGTGCTGTCTGAAATCTTTCTTACCCCTTGTGCCATTCTTTCATTAGTTCCGGAGGTAATGTGTTGTTAATTTCATCGAGTATCCTCTCATCTTGTCAAGTTCATGTTCAATTCCTTCCATTTACAGTCGGAGTGCTGCCCAAATTATATCATTCTCATTCCTTCTTTATCTTGTTTTAACCGGAGTGTTGGTGTCTATCATTCCTCTTCTAACCGGAGTCTCATCCAAGTGCTTTCATTTTGCCAAGTCCATATTGTACCCCTTCCATTTTCCAACCGGAGCGTTATCGTAATTGATCTTTATAGTTCCTTGTACATCTCGTTTCAACCAGAGTGCTTGCATGTATTTCTCGTCCATTGTTCTCGTCATTCATAGCTTTGCAAACTCCAAAGTTCACTTGGTGTCCCTTGTTTTCCGTTTACTACGGAGTACTCTCAATTCACTTATCTCCGTTGTGTCATTTCTTTCGATTTGTTCAACCTCGCAAGGTTCTTTGGTTTCACTCGTTTGTCAAAGAAGCAATTTAGTTTTACCTCTTCTCCTCATCTTCCATTTTTCCCTCCGGTGCCATCCTAGATCTCAGGATGAGATCCTCTTGTAGTGGTGGAGTGTTGTAACGCCCCGAGACCGACGCTCCAATTACCTTCCTTGTTTGGCGAGTCACCGGTGTTTTATTTGTGTGTTGCATTCATCATCGCATCATTTGCATTGCATCGGCACTTCGTTGCCGCCATGTTTTAAAACTTGCATCCCCTCGTAGTGGCCGCGCCCCCCTTGCTTCCGCTGACCCTTTCCGAGACCAACCTCGTTCTTCGTTTTCCCTCTTGCTTAAACCGGAGTCCCTCTTTGCACAGTGCATCGCCCCCTCGCGCGCATCCGAAATTTGTCCCGAACCCGAACCGGATTTTCGTTACCGTTGGGTCCGGAACATCCCCTAACATCTACAAAACATCTCCGTTTTCTTAATTGGGCTCCCTAACCTAATTTTCCCGGACCGTCCGATGATGAACGGAGGGACCGGATACCCCTAAGCTATCCCCTACCTATACAAATAGTGGGAAACCCTAGATACTAGGGATCCTGTCCCATCCATCCATTTCGTGCCGCCGCCACCCACTCACCAAATCCCCATCGGGATCCCCTCCCGATCCAGCCAACCACCTCCCTCCTGTTTTCAGCCACCACCCAAATTCCTTCGATCCAACCACCGGGCACCTCGGCCACCTCCTTCCTCGGCCCCTGCCCGGCGCTCCACCCCCAAGAAGCAGCCGAACAGGAACCGAGCGCCCTCGAGCCCAGTCCCCGTGCTGCCTCTCCAGCCGCCGCCGACCTCCTTCGCCTCGTCCGCGGCGCCCGAGCACCGCCTGGAGCCGCGACTCCCGTCGGACCTCCTCACTGCCCGAGGCTGCTGCCTCCCAGTCGTCTTCCTCGAGCAGGAGCTCACGCCCGAGCGCCATCGCCACCCGTTGCCCCTCGCCGGAGCAACACCAGCAGGACCCTGCGGTCTCCTCTGCCCTCTCCTCGAGCCGGCCGCAAGCTGCTCCATCACCAGGCTGGCTCCATCGCGCCTTCTCCTTGGGTCCCTCCTCCTCGCTCTCTCTCTCTCTCACATCTCTCTCTCTCTGTACTTGCCGCAGCAAGGAACCGCCGCCGCCAAGTACTTGCCGGGAGCGACGCCATGGCCTCGGATCTAGCCGGATCCCGCGGTCCCTCGCCCCGCCAAGTCCCTCGCCTCGCCGCCCCTTCGCCCGCTCGTCGGAGCTCTGCTCCAGGCGCCGCCCGTAGTTCCCTGCTTCGAACAGGGGAACAAGCGCACGAGCAGCGTTCGCGTTGACCGCGGCCCCGCACCTCCTCGTTCGATCCAGCCTCCTGGGCCGCAAGCAAGCGCCAAGGCCCAGCGCCCCTTCCAGCCTCCCTCTCCACCGAGTGGGACTTGACCCATGGTGAGGCCCCCCCAGCGCCCCTTTGTTATTCTTCTTTTGGGCTTGCTCCGGTTTTAGATTCGGCCCAGTGTAGTTTTTTTCCATGTCTGCGATTTAGCTATTATCCAGAGTATTGCAGTTTTACAGAAAAGTCCTTCATGTTCATGCATTAATAACTCACGAATCGTGCATCATATTAAAATAATTTATATATGTAAAATTCTCAGAAATTTGTGTAGTTTAATAATATGCCACTTTCACCCATGTTAAAATTGTTTAAAATGTTGTTTGATTAAATTTGCTCAAATAACATGTTAAAATGATTTATTTCATAACTAAATAACCGTAACTCGGATTTTAATAAATTATATATGTAAATGGGGTAGAAAAATGCCTAGTTTAACTTGGTGCACTTCATTTTTCTGTTTAACAATATTAAAATTGCGTTTATGGCAGAACAGTACCAATCCCAATATATGGACATGAGGATTTTCCGGAATTGTTGTTGTTTGTTTCCGGCCTCATTTAACTTGCTTAAATAGGTAGTTTCATTATGCTTCACCCCTTGCCATGGTTAACAACATTTAATATTGTTGGTTACTTAAACAAGAGCGTACTAAATAATTAAATGTGGTGTTTCTTCAATATGCAACTCGTTGCATATTGAGCTCCACTTAATTTGTAGTATTGTTTGTTGCACTTTGCCATGCCATGCCTCATTAAACCGGACATGCATCATACTTGTTTTTTGCATCATGCCATGTGTATGTGGTGGTTGTTTACTATGTTGTTTGTTTCTTTCCGGTTTGCTTCTCTCGTTAGCTTCGGTTTCTTTCCGGAGTTGTGAGGATTCGTTCGACTACATCCGTTTGTCTTCTTCATGGACTCGCTCTTCTTCCTTGCGGGATCTCAGGCAAGATGACCACCCCTCGAAATAACTTCTATCTTTGCTTTGCTAGTTGCTCGTTCTATTGCCATGCTGTGCTACCTAGCACTTGCTATATCATGCCTCCCATACTGCCATGTCAGCCCCTAACCTTTTCACCCTTCCTAGCAAACCGTTGTTTGGCTATGTTACCGCTTTTGCTCAGCCCCTCTTATAGCGTTGTTAGTTGCAGGTGAAGATGAAGTTTGTTCCATGTTGGAACATAGATATGCTGGGATATCACAATATCTCTTATTTAATTAATGCATCTACATATTTTGGTAAAGGGTGGAATGATCGGCCTTATGCCTGGTGTTTTGTTCCACTCTTGCCGCCCTAGTTTCCGTCATACCGGTGTTATGTTCCTTGATTTTGCGTTCCTTACGCGGTTGGGTGATTTATGGGACCCCCTTGACAGTTCGCTTTGACTAAAACTCCTCCAGCAAGGCCAAACCTTGGTTTTACCATTTGCCTACCTAAGCCTTTTTCCCTTGGGTTCTGTAGACTCAAGGGTCATCTTTATTTACCCCCCGGGCCAGTTCTCCTTCGAGTGCTGGTCCAAACCGAGTGATGTCCGGCGCCCCCTGGGCAACCAGAGTCTATGCCAACCCGACGTCTGGCTCATCCGTTGTGCCCTGAGAACGAGATATGTGCAGCTCCTATCGGGATTTGTCGGCACATTCGGGGGCTTTGCGGGTCTTGTTTTACCATTGTCAAAATGTCTTGTAAACCGGGATTCCGAGACTGATCGGGTCTTTCCGGGAGAAGGTTTATCCTTCGTTGACCATGAGAGCTTATGATGGGCTAAGTTGGGACACCCCTGCAGGGTATTATCTTTTGAAAGCTGTGCCCGCGGTTATGAGGCAGATGGGAATTTGTTAATATCCGGTTGTAAAGAACTTGACACTTGACCTTAATTAAAACGCATCAACCGCGTGTGCAGCCGTGATGGTCTCTTCTCGGCGGAGTCCGGGAAGTGAACACGGTTTCTGAGTTATGTTTGACGTAAGTAGGAGTTCAGGATCACTTCTTGATCATTGCTAGTTCACGACCATTCCGTTGCTTCTCTTCTCGCTCTCATTTGCGTATGTTAGCCACCATATATGCTAGTGCTTGCTGCAGCTCCACCTCACCACCCCTCTTCCTTCCTATAAGCTTAAATAGTCTTGATCTCGCGGGTGTGAGATTGCTGAGTCCTCGTGACTCACAGATACTTCCAAACAGTTGCAGGTGCCGATGAGACCAGTGCAGGTGACGCAACTGAGCTCAAGTGGGAGCTCGATGAAGATCTTGTCCGTTGTGTTGTTTCTTTTCTTATTGATCAGTAGTGGAGCCCAGTTGGGACGATCAGGGATATGGCAGTTGGGTTGTCTTCTTTTCTTTTTGTTCCGTAGTCGGACCTATGTGTGTACTCTGAATGATGTATGTCTTATTTATGTATTGTGTGAAGTGGCGATTGTAAGCCAACTCTTTATCCCATTCTTGTTCATTACATGGGATTGTGTGAAGATGACCCTTCTTGCGACAAAACCACAATGCGGTTATGCCTCTAAGTCGTGCCTCGACACGTGGGAGATATAGCCGCATCGTGGGTGTCACAAGACGTTCAGCTAGTCAAGGAATATTTGAAGACCGCCATGCCAAGGAGAAAGAACTATACCAACCCCCGTCGTCAAGGAGTGAACTTTCTCGTCGAAGACCAGGAGTATCTACAAGCCACTTCTCTCAAAGGAACCAAGCATTCCCATGCCAAAGGGAAACTCACACCAAGATTTATCGGCCTTCCCCAAGATCACTGCAAGATGAAGAATGGGTGGCTACTAGCTAGAGTTACCACCGGAGTCACCCACTGTGCACGACATTTTTCCACACAACACCACTCTGAAAATGCTTCTAACTCCCTAACTAGCCCGATCTCTACAAGGACATCGATCACCTAGCCATTGACCTCCAGCCCAATATGACTTACGCGAGAGACCCCAATTGCAATCTGGATCAAGCAGGATGTCATACACAAAGCCACGCCGTCGAGTACTTCAAGGTTCAATGGAGCACCACTCGGAAGCACATGCAGTATGAGGACGTGAAGACTACCCCCAGATCCAGTTTTCGTATTCCTTTCCACGCCTAGTTTGGGAATCTCGGGGACGAGATTCTTGTAAGGGGGGTAGGTCTGTCACACCCTGATTTTCATGCCATCTTCAGCTAATAAATCATGATAAAGTGTGGTTTGACAAAAACGTTTGCATTATTTGGCTTTTATTTGGAGTTGGTTTTCTCTCTGTGTTTTTCAAGTGCTCTTTAAAGTCAACACAACTCCACCTTCTATACTTCATCTCCTTGCCCCAAACTTCTGCCCAATGATCATGCCATGTGTATAGAACAGTATAGTATTTTCTTACAAAAATAATTTGGCCAAATAGTATTTTAAAAAATTAGTTTTACAAAAACCCCTGAATTGAGGTTTACACTACACGTACTTGATTTGGGGTATGAAAAATATTTCAAAGAGTATATTTGAAACCTATTAGATATAGGACCCCCATAAACCACAAAAATATAATTTTATAAGTAATTTTCCTATTTTATTTAAAGGCTTTTTCTTTACGCCAGAAATGGTCTTTAATAGGTTAAAGTTATTTAAAAGCTTCAAAAGTATTTGAGAAAAATCAGGAAAACTCAGTGGACATATATTTTCCATATATAGGAGTTTCAACACATGGTCATGTTCAAAATATTGGGCAAAACCCTCCAAACCCATTTCTGTCCATTTCAAGTATTTGAAATATTTCTACAAGCAATATTTTCCAATAAATCCTGGAAACTTATAGCAAGTCACATATGCATAATATGATGACCTTGCAAAGTTTCAGCTCAATCCAAACTATTTTGGTTCACCAAAGTGCCCCAAAATCATCTCTGTCCGGATTCAAGTTTGAACAAATTTACATTGCCAACTTATTCCAAATGCCCCCAAACTTTGTGGTCATACTCAAAATCCCAAATGATGACACTGCACCAAGTGGTGCATCAAGGGGAATGGTTTTGCATGATAAGATCTTGGTAAATGTATTTCTGTTGATTTCTAGGGTTTACAAAAGTTGCATTGGCGACTTTCCCAAAATGAGCTCAAAACTGGTGGAAGGCCCTAATTATATGTGCCATTTCACCCTGTGGAGTCTCATGCCAAATGGAGGTCATTTGCTTACCCAAACAAGCATCAAACACCTTCTGCCACATTACCAAAATTCCATTTTTGACCTCTTCCACTAATATCCATGGGCTCAAATTTGTACCACAGCTGCTCCTGACCCTCTTGTACCTCCAGTAACTATGGCTGCATCTCACCTCAATGATTGAGGGGTGAAACCACCTCATTTACCCCTCTGGACAGCCCATTTCCATCTCTCTCTCTCAACCCCACTCTTCTCCTACTGGCCATCCATGGCATCCAAGGCCCCTCCCCCTTTACTCCCTCCTAGACATGCTGGACATGCTTGGGGGTGCCCACACTGCTTAGAAAATGGTGTGCCAAGCCATTTGGGCGCTCTGGAGCGCGCTACAGTGCGGCCAGGCACTGTAGCCGCCCCTTCCAACTGCCTCCGGCCACCTCGGTCCTCCAGCGCGCCCGACGAGACGCCTTGACGTCCGCAACACGGCAGCCGGTCGGCCCCCTCCTTCCTCTTTCTCCCCTGCCCGTCCTGCGCATGGACAGAGGGCCGCCCAGCTCCGCCACTCTCTGTGCTCGCTCGGGTCCCGCCTCGATCTCGCCCCGCTCCTCCTCTCTCCTCCCAGGGCCCTAAACTACCCCCACGAGCACCGCAAAGCAGCCCCAGCTCCTCCCCTTGGCCACCAGAGCCGTTGCCGCGGGCACCCGTGAGCTCTGTCCATGGTGAGCCCCGGGCCGGCTATATAAGGCCACCCAAGCCCCTTTCTCTCCACCCCTCACTCTCTACCACTCCCTATCGAGTGCCCGAACCACCACTCCTCCTCGAAGCAGCCTGAGCTCGAGATCGAGCTCGAGCTCCGCCGCCTCGGGTCGCTGTCGATCTCGTGGTACAGGCCTCCTCTGCCCCCGCTCTCTCCCGATCTGGAACGTCCTCACCTCACTAACCTTTTCCCCTCTGTTTCCCCTCTCTATTGCAGCCAGAATCGACCGGAGCAAGCACCTCCCGAAGCCTTCCGCCGGCTTCCTCGTCGCTGGCGAACCCCTACACTCCGGCGACCGCCTCCACCTCCACCCGAACGGCGACTCCGCCCTGAGCACGCCGGTGCCCTTGGATCGCCTCACCGTCGACCACAGCAACGCCGGTGAGCTTGCCTCCCTATCTGGCCCGAGGTTGCAGACGACGGCCGTGGGGCCCGTCGGTCAGCCTCACATTCTGACGGGTGGGCCCGCCCGTCAGGTTTAAACACACACGCGCGCGCGTACCAGTTTGCCCGTCGGCTGAAGGTGTATTTTTTATTTACGCCTTTGACATGGCAGCCTCACGCGGGCTGGATCCTCTCTAGGCCTGCTGCACTATGGTCCTTCTGGCCTAGTTGCACAGTGCTGCTTCACCTTTTTCTTTTTCCATAAATTTGCAAAGATTCCTCAGGATTAAATATTAATCCAAATGCAATAATTCCAGTTCCTAAATTCTTGCTAAAATCCTACTATTTAATGGTATAACTTTCACGCATGTCCAAACAACTTTTATGTACTATTCATATTCAAATTCAAATTTGAATATATTTAAACCTCTCTAAAAATCCATTCCTCATATTCTACCACCCCAAATCAAAAACTAGGAATTTTATCCTTCTTAGTTTTCACCCTAGTATTTATTAAAAATAGGTTTACATTTTTCTGAACACTTTGGTTTTTCTGTTTTGCTATTGCCTTATTTTCCCATCATTTCTTTTGCGACGAATAGATCCCGTATTTGACAAAGTAGTTGAATACGAAGAAGGAGAAGGACTTGAAGACTTTGAAGACCAAGGCAAGCAGCCCTTTGACCATGTCTATGAAACCTTTTTTTTATGCATATCATATAGCACTTTAATTGCTTGCATCGGAGACATGATGATGAGGTGACCACATGGGGTGGTTTTCCACCGTTACTTCCTCGTTGATACTTGCATGGTGCATGACCCTACCTCCTTATGAGGGTTATGCCGGTGGGAGTAGATAGGATGCTAAAGTAGTTGCTACGCAAAAAGGGACGGGAATATGCATGGTGATGGAGGCAAAGTATTTTCAAAAGACTTTTCGAAAACCTTGTCGGGTGCCACTTATGACCGAGGGAGATAATGAGTTGGGTAACTACTTGATGACGAAGTGGTGTACCGAGGCAAGTGCGTGTGTTGTTTTCAAAACAGATTGGTTTAAGTTGCGACCGTTATTCCAACCTTACATGCGCAACCACACTGCCCTTATATGGGAAAGGGCATTATTGATTACCTAGGCCGACACTAGCATGGTGCCCGCATTACTAGTGACGGGGGTGACACGAGGTCACTCTCAGGAGGGGGTCGTGCCAGGTAGGGCGGCCATGACTATTTTTACAGGGCACCGGACACACCGTTGGTACCCCGTGCTTGTGGTATGTGATGAATATGGGAGCGCGGCTCCACAATTTTCAGATGTGAAATGTTGGCCACGGGGGTTACTACCAATTGAGTGGACTCTATGTTAGTGTCGACTAGGGAAAGATAGTGGTCGGGTGCTTACCCCGGGTACTTGAGGTACCGCGGGTCGTGGATGACATGGAAGTTCCGTGGATCTTGTGGGTAAAGTGTGCAACCTCTACAGAGTGTAAAACTATTCGAATAGCCGTGTCCACGGTCAAGGACAGTTGGGTAACCGCTCTTGGGCTACGTCCACTTGTTTACAAACCAGTGTGGGTGTTTGGATAAGTGGGAAGAACTACTTGGGTCAAGTCAAAGGACTTGACATGATTGAGTTGGGTTGAAGCCCACTCCCTTTACGTTGATATCTGTAACCACTCCCTATGGTTAATTGAATTCATATGATGCATGATTTACCGGTTGTTGAACATGTCATAGCACAATAAAATTAGCTTTCTGCAAAAATTTACCTATGTCATGCATTGTTGTATCTTGAGGCAAAACATGGGTTGCTTGCGAGTACATTCAAAAGTACTCATTGGCTTGCCACTGGTTATTTAATTGGCCAGGCATGGAAGAACAGGAGTTCGAAGAAGAGTTCTTTGGAGACGAACATGCAAACTAGGACGTTTCCTAGTCAGAATGCCTGTAGGGTTATGGCAGATGGAATGGGTTCTACTTATCGATGAAGATTTCCGCTGCTTAAGTTTATTTGGTATTCAGCCCTTGTGGCTTTATCTATGTAAGACTTGACCATAATGGTCATAATTTGTGTAAGAAGGTATGTATGGATGTAAGACTTTTGTTATTCAGCTTCTGTGTGTTCAGTGAGCATTGATATCTGGGATCACTGTACATGTGCATTCGGTGATCACGATTTATGAGTCGGGGTCCCCACAAAGACAGAGCACATTCAGATTCATCATCATTTTCTTCGTGATCATGTGTTGAAGGGCGACATCTCTATTGAGCACGTGAAGACTGAAGAACAGCTAGCCTATATCTTCACAAAGCCCTTGGATGAGAAGAGATTTAGCAAGTTGCGGTGTGAGCTAAATATCTTAGAATCTTCGAATGTCCTTTTCACATCCTAACACTTATGCTAAATTGATGACTTAGATGTGCAACACACGAAGTAACATTTTTCTTCAATCAATGAAGACTAACACCCTAAGTGTGAAGAAATTAACGAAGAATTTGATTCTCAGAGCCCTACGACAATTGTACGCGGTGTCTGAAATCACCATTCTTATACGGTCGGCTACGCCACCAACAACAGTTGAAAATCTTCAATTTGAGTTTTTCTTCATTTTTGAAATTCCTCAGTTGTTCAATTTCTTCCACTTGTCATTATCTTCACTCTCTCCATTATTTTTCTTCACTGGCTATATAAATATATGAGTTTATGTCCTCTACAGCATTCACATATAGCTATTTCTTCAAGTTGCCTTTTTCTGCTAAGTGAATGTGATCGGACCCTTCCCCCTCTATGCTAAAATCAACCCAGTCTGTTCACAAATTCTTCATGTACGTTCTATTTGAAACCCTCTCAAAATCTTCACTGTGTCCTTGTCAGCTGAAGAATTTGCGAACGAAACCTTAAAATATTCTAATCTGAATTTTTGGCTTTTGCCACTCAAACCGTTCCACATTCCACGATATGTTTATCTATTCACCCACGATCTCACACGATCTCCACATCACAGTACGTGGGGGACACATGTCGCATGAATGAGAAGGTTAGGGGCACGTTCGTCCATTTTCCTCGGGCGAACGGGTTTCCACCTCGGCTATAAATACCCATCACCCTCCTCAGACTGTTTTTACTCCGCTCGACCTCACTCCCTCGCTCGAGCTCTCAAAACCTAGCGCAGCCGCTACTTCCATCGTCGTCGGTGAGGAAGAGCTTCACTGCCTCGACCTCGTCACTGTCGTACTCGCGCCGGCCGCGGATTTCTTCACTCCGCCGCCACCGTAGCTGTCTTCCTTAGCCAATTTAGGGCGTGGAAGATCTGAACTGACGAGCTTCAAATCTACTATTCACAGTTTGTCGTGTTCTTCGTCAAGGGTAACTAAAAGTCATTTTTACTGCCGTTGTTGATTCCTTTGATTTCTACAAATCTTCAAAAGGTGTTTATTCTTCAATCTTCACACTCTAAACACCTCACACAAACATCCGTTCTAGATCTGTTTCCCAAAGCAACGTTTTTCTTCAAGATTCCTCAATTGTGTGGACTTTCAGTCTATACAACTCTGGAACCTAAGTCAAAGAACGCTTAGTGAAATTCCTCAAGACACATCTGGTCAAATTCCTCAAACTTGTTCATTTTGCAAAAACTTCTGAGAACGCATATGACCTCTCCAAATTCTTCGCACCTACACTCTGTTCACAGGTACACATGTCCGCTGCTGAATCACTAGGTTCTCATCAACTTAACTCATTTGCAGCATTCCTCGAAGAAAAGTTGCATACCTCTTCAGAGAATTCTGTTGTTCAGATTCCTCAGCTGAAGAAAATGGCTGACGGCAAGAAACATTAGAAGGGAGGGAAGAAACCTGAAGTCAACACTGCGTTTGAGATTCCAGATGACATCTATGCAGGGTACTGCACTCCTCCTCATGAAACGAAGTATGAGCGCAAAGTGCACATTCAGAAGATAGAGAGGAGATGGGCCAGAGAATGGAGGGAATATCGTTATGTCACTCCAAAGTACATGAAGAAATTTGATGTACACCCTCCATGCCCAAGACCTCCAGTGGCACCTGGCCAAGAAGCTGATCCCTCAAGCATCAGACGTGGTGAAGAATTTCCCGCTGAATGGGCCAAGCGTCAAGCTAAACTGGCCAAAATGGCAAAGGAGGCAGTGAAGAAATTCAATGAAGATTCTGCTGCTGCCATAACTGAGGCCTCTGCTAGCAAGCCTAAGAAGGCTATGCCCAAGAAGCCCGCTCACAAAGCCCAGTGCTTCTGCTTCAATGCCCTCCCGGCCAAGCACCTCAGCAATGCCCTCACGGCCCAGTTCTGCAAAGCCCTCACAGAAAATTCCTCATGCTGCTCCTGCTCCTCCAAAGTCCTCAGCTCCTTTGGCAAAGTCCTCAGCACCTGTGCATCTTGCCTCATGTCAAAGGACCTCAGGCAAATCAATTGCCTCAGGAGCCTCTGCAAGTTCTTTAGCTCCTCCAAATTCCTCAACAGGCCCTACTTTGCTGAAGACCAAGGCCACTGCTGGACGAGGCTCTAGACCAAGTCCTCACAAGAAGCAGGTTGCCTTTCAAGTACCGTCCGATGAAGACGAAGCTGATGATGAGGAACTTGCTGAAATCATTAGAGATGGGCAACAAAGGGCCACTAGAGCCTAAGGAAGTGAAGTTCCTCTCCTACTGGATCCAAAGTTGATCCTTGAGTACATTGATCTCTGACAGAAGGACCCCAACACACCTGTGCCTGACTTCAAGCTGACTCCTGGCTAAAGTCACATGCTGACCGCCTTCATTGGCGAAGAAAAATGGAAGTTTGAGAAGGCCAGGTAGCTGAAGAAAGCTCAATACAAAAAGGAGCGATTTCTGAAGAAAAATGTTGTCAACATGACAACTGATGAACTCATCGCTATACAAACTGAGATCAAAGGACTTAGTGATGAATTCAACGTCTACCGCACTGATTGGCTAGGAGCCAAGGTCAGATTTGTCAAGTTGGCTCAAGGATTCACCACAATTGTTGCAGCCCCAATGCAACATGAATCTCCTCAGGCTGAAGCATCTGCTCAGCTGACTAAAGAACATGCCAGCACCGCTGATGAAAATCAGGCTGCTGATGAAACTACTAGTACCAGGGCTGATGACTCTATGCCAGCCGTTGATGAAATTGCCAGGGCAACCACTAGTGTTGCGCCTGAAGAACAATCTAGGACAGCTAAGCCATCAACCACTGAGCCTGAAGAAACTGAACCAGCCAGGCCAACTGCATCAGTTGTGCCTAAGGTAAATGTACCAATTTCCATTGCTCCTCCTGCACCAATACCAAGTCCAGTTCTTCCTTCTGCAGCAGTGAAGAAAAGGAAAGCATCAGCTTCATCAGATTCTTCAGCCCCGAAGAAGATGAAGTCATTGACAAGCTCTTTTGAGAATCACATTGATGCTCTTCCTATCTCGAGTATGCCATTAAAGGAACTCGTTCCTTTTGGTGAAGATTATGAGATCCCAAGCGGATCGGATGAAGACGTTTCTTCTGCTGCTTCTTCAGAGCAGTTGGACAAAGAAATTGAAGCGGATAATATCCCTTCAACCCTAGTCATCTAATCGCCTATGCCTCAGTTCACAGCTGAAGAGGCATGCATTGAAGAATTAAGTGAAGAAGATGAAGACGTGGACATTGGGAGCACCATGCCTGTGATGAATGATGACTTTTGGGAAAGTCAGCACCCCAACTCTCCTTTGTTCACGCCACTGCAAAAAATTCCTCAGTCCCCAGTGCACGCTAAAGTTCAAATGGGCTCTGACGAACCTCACACCACTCCTTCCATTCCTGAAGAAATTCCAGCCACTAGTGCTGATGAAAATGCTGGTGAAGAAAAGAAGACCCAGGCTGCAACTGAAGAAGAAACTGAAATTCCTCAGCCTATGGTGCCTGAGAATGTGATTCCTGAGCCTCTGATGACTTTGACTGATACTCCTCAGCCCAAGCAGAAGAATCCCATCGCTAAGAACCAAAACTTCAAGGCTGATGACTTCTTCCACGAGCATGTGTTCTTCACAAATTACAATCCCTATAACTCTGCTCGCCTATGAAGAAAGCATTTCTGGACCGCCAGCCAAGCAAACTACTATTCTTCTATGCTTTGTGATAAGGACAAAGTCTTCGACCATGAGCATATTCCTCATCTGGAAATGGAATCACTTTCGTGCTTAACACCAGTTCTCAGCATTCTTCACAATGCTGGATTGCTCAACTTCTGCACCGATATATCTGATTGGAATGAAGAGCTAATTCTTCCGTTCTATGCGATGCTGCACATCACAGGAAATGCTGAAGATGTGAACTCTTGGGTGTTGGACTGGATGACAGAAAACACTCACTTCAAAGCACCGGCCTCTGAATTGCTTCATGCCCTGCCTGTTAGTCCTCCCCTTGAAGGTGCTCATTGTTTATATCATGAACCTGAACTCACTGATCACTATATGCAAGTGTTGATGAAGCCACTGAAGCTCGGTCAAGCCCAGATGACCAAATTACTTGTGAAGGGGCTTTTTTTCCTTGTAATATGTCGGCGTCCCGAGAACGGGGGTCCCCAGACTTGCCTGCCTGCGGCCCACGGCGTGGCTCCACCGGCGACCCTGTATGGCCCATCTTCACCAGCAAACACTCAAGACCCTCGCGAGGCGGACGACACAAGACCTCCTCGGGGGCGGCCTCAGTAGGCTGGCTCGCGAGGGGCAGAGAGATCAAGGCAAGGGGCACCTCACGAGGTTTCTGTGATGCAAGCCATGACGACCGAGGCCAGGCGAGCGCCAGCTTGCACAGTGTCCTCGTTTCCTCTTTGGTGCTAAAGAGGCAAGCGCAGGCGAGGAGTCCCGAGGCATCAGGCAAAGGTTTCCATATCAGTACAACGAGACCAAGACCAGTAGGACGGTAGGACGGAGGTCACCGTGGAGCCCAGGACGGCGTCACCACCAGAGCCTTTGGCAGGCGAAGACCACCTTTAGTCAGGATAACTTGTACTAGTTGTCTCCCTTCAAATTTGGCCGTTGTGGCATCCCTTCCCGCCCGCATTTGGGAAGAGGACCAGGGCATCTATAAATAGGGCTAGCCACCACAGTAGGAGGCAACTGATCCGAGGCCATTCAGATCATCCTCATCCACACAAACTCACCAAGCACAAGAGCACCTCTCCTCGGGAGGCTGTTCTTCCCTTGTAACTATTCTTCCTCATCCCAAGAGGCAATCCACCACACCACACTGGAGTAGGGTATTACACCGCATCGGTGGCCCGAACCAGTATAAATTTTGTGTCCCTTTGTACTGCGAATTCGACGCACTGAGCCTTGAGATCGCGGTGAGGGAGAGTGCTAGGGGCAGGAGATATCTTCGTGCGCACCCCAGTGTTTGAACCTCAAGGGTTTTGCCGGAACACGAAATCTGACATTTGGTGCACCAGGTAGGGGTGCGACGAAGCCTTCCTTCCATCGATCCATGCTCTGCCATCACCGCGCCTTGCCCCCATGGCCGGCGTTGCTCTTCCGGCTGCGATGACGGATGCCAATGGTGGGGCCAGGGGGCTCCGAGCCTTAGCCCCCGCCTTGCGGCGGGTGCAGTGGCCACCCAAGTTCAAGCTAGAGATGCCGCCACGTTACGACGGCGCGGCGGACCCGTCGGCCTTCCTGCTGTCGTATGAAGAGGCCGTCCTGAAGGCTGGGGGCGAAGACAAGGTCATGCCCAACTAGCTTCCCATGGCCCTCACTGGTGCACCGCGCGCCTGGCTATTCAACCGCCCAGGATCTACGGTGGCATCTTGGGAGGAGCTGCGCAACCTCTTCGCTGCGCGCTTCGCGGCACCGGCGCCCTTCGCTGTTGCGGCCCTCCTCGGCGGCTCGCAAGCGCCGCCCTCAGGCTGTCACACCAAGCCGTTCCTTCGCCAGATCGGCGCCGCTTCCGCGTGGCAGGGAGCTCCCCCGGGTTGGGCGGCGCCAAAGGCCGACCTGACCTTGGACTCGGGGGATCACCCAGTCACCACCGTCGGCTCGGGGCGTGTTCCCAATGCTTTGCACACCCACCATCTGTAGAGCTGTCACCAAGACCTCATCGACGGCAGCCTCAACATGCTCTCTATGGAGGCTTTTAGCCTCCTTCATGTGCCGCTAGAGCGGCTCAGCCCTAGCAAGCCCTTCTCCGGGGTCGGTGGCGGCTCCGCCACCCCCCTGGGGCAGATCCATCTTCCCGTGACCTTCGGCACCCGCGACAACTATCGCACTGAGTTGATCGACTTCGACATCGCCTGTATTGGCCTCCCGTACAAGGCCATCCTTAGGTACCCGGCTCTGGATTAGTTTATGGCGGCAACCCATCCGGCCTACAACCTCATGAAGATGCCCTGGAGTAAGGACGTCCTCACAGTAGTCGGAGATACCAAGGAAGCTCTGGTAGCACTCAGGCTTGCTCTCAAATCCGCCGCGGTAGCACGACCGGCCGACGAGGTCACCTCTGGAGTTAAGGAGGCCGGACCAGCTAAGAAGAAGCAGTTGTTCACTCAAGATCGGGCAGAAAGCAAGCAGGTGTCGGTCGAGGAAGATGGGTCCTGTGGAGCCACCTTCACCATAGGTGCCAACCTCGACCCGGATCAAGAGGAGGCATTGGTGAAGTTCTTGCGCGCAAACAAGGAAGTATTCGCATGGGAACCCAAACAGCTGGTAGGGGTCCCAAGAGGGGTGATCGAGCATCACTTGTGGGTGTGCCCCAATGTGTGCCCTGTGAAGCAGAAAGCGTGCGACAGTCCACGAAGAAGCAGTACTTCGTCGTCCAGGAAACCCGCAAGCTGGAGGCAGCAGGTGTCATTCGCGAGGTTCGGTACCCCGAGTGGCTGGCGAACCCCGTCTTCGTGCCAAAGAAAGGTGGGAAGGAGCGCATGTGTGTCGACTTCACCAACCTCAACAAGGCATGTCCCTAAGATCCGTTCCCACTTCCACGCATTGACCAGATCGTTGACTCCACCGCCGAGTGTGACCTGCTATGCTTCCTGGATGCGTTCTCAGGCTATCATCAGATCAAGATGGCGGTAGAGGATGTGGAGAAGATGGCCTTCCTAACCCCGTGCGGGGTGTACTGCTACACTTGCATGCCGTTCGGGCTGCGCAACGCAGGCGCGACCTTCCAACGGCTGATGCACATCGCCCTGGGTCAGCAGCTCGGGAGGAACGCTGAAGCCTACGTCGACGACATTGTGGTAAAGTCTCGGGAGGCGAGAACTTTGATTCAAGACCTGGAGGAGACCTTCGCGAGCCTGCGCCAGGTGGACTTGCGGCTCAACCCGGAGAAGTGCGTCTTTGGTGTCCCTTCCGGCGAGCTGCTGGGCTTCCTAGTGTCCGACAGGGGGATCGAGGCCAACCCGGAGAAGGTCAAGGCGATCGAAGACATGAGCCCACCGCAAACCCTCAAGGAGATGCAGAAGCTTGCTGGTTGTGTGACTTCGCTAGGGCGCTTCATCTCCAAGCTGCGAGGGCGCGCCCTACCATTCTTCAAGCTGATGAAGAAGAAGGGCCCCTTTAAGTGGACCCCGGAGGCTGACCAAGCATTTCAAGACCTCAAGAGATACCTGACCAGCCCTCCGGTGATGGTGGCGCCCCGCCCTCTCGATCCCATGTTGCTCTACCTTGCCGCCACTCCTTACTCTACCAGCGCAGCTGGTGGCGGTTCGGGAAGAGCGCCAGGCCAAGGATACGTCGCGCCGATCCAAGCCCCTAGCCGGGCGATACAAGACCCGGAGGGCACCGCAAGGGCTGCAGCAACGCCAACGGATGACCAGGCCCAGCAACATGGCGTCCTTGGGCCTGCAGAGGCCCCAATGAGCGACCGGGCTCTGGGGGTTCCATCGCTACCGGAGGCGCCTCAACCTCCGACAGACGTAGGCCCCGTCGACACGCCCACCCAAGTCGAGCACCTAGTGTATTTTGTCAGCATGGTACTGCGGGATGCAAGGGCACGGTACCCCATGCCTCAGAAGCTCTTGCTCAAGCTCTTGGTGGCCTCACGTAAGCTACGACACTACTTTCAAGGTCATCCAATCAAGGTCGTCTCGGCCTACCTATAAGGACCCCGATCCAAAGTCACACCGATCTAGCATGTAACACATCATATCACTTTGTGACCTCACGCACGGTATTCCCACGGGTGCCACCTTACCTGGCCCGGGACCATTTGCGCCTTTTGGCTCACGTATATGATAGTGTCGCTAGTATCCATATGACAAAGAACCCGGGCTGACATGACTAGTTGTAAACCCAAAGTGGCACTAACTTACAGGGACAGGCATACATGACCTAGCAACGAACCTGTCGGTCATCAGCGAGTGAATCCGGGCTGTAGCAGCTGGGCTAACGGGACTCCGGTAGACACCGCGTGATATTTCCCCGAAGGGACAGACAAAGGAACAAAGAAGGACACATGTCGGCCAACCTAAGTGTTTCGGAGCAGTAGCAAGCTACCATGGCTCAGTGGAAGCACCAGGAGACATTTCCCGGTAAGAGAGGCTACCAAGGATAAACAACTAGGTTGTGGGATCCCACACATACCAAGCATTTCAAATCATACACACAATATGCTCGATATGTGCAAATACAACATGGCATCACAACAAAACTCTACAACTCCGAAGAGCCAGATATTACAAACATGGGTCTGATGACCCAGCATTCAAGTCATACAAGCAACAAAGCACATGCGAAAGCTTAACTTGTCTGAGTATAGACAACTACAAATGAAAAGGCTGGGAAGCCTGACTATCTACAAGACCCTGCCGATGGCACAAGATCGTAGCTGAGGTAACAAGCTAAACGTCGAAGTCCACGGGGAACTAATAGTGAGACTGAAGTCTCTCTGCAAAACATAAATTAAGCAAACATGAGTACAAATGTACCCAGCAAGACTTACATCAGAACTATCTACATATGCATCAGTATCAGCAAAGGGGGTGGTGGAGTTTAACAGCAGCAAGCCAGCTTTGACTCAGTGGCTATCCTGAACTACGACTGCAAGTAACTCTTTTGGGGTGGCGCACACGAGTCCACATATTCACCATATCAATACACCACTATGGATCCGATCCCATCTCCCTACGAGAAGGCCATCCATAGCACTCACGCTTATCTTGCGCATTTTAGAGTATCCACTTTCACTTGTCTATGAACTGTACAGGCAACCCAGAGGTCCTTTACCACAGACGCGGCTATTCTAATAGATCATTTATAACCCTGCAGGGGTGTACTTCTTCACACATGCTCTCGCCACTTACCGCCATGTACACGTCATGTATGTTGGCAACCTTCGAGCGGAAGCCTGGCGAGGGTGTCGGCCACGACCTGACTAACCACACAAGTCCCTAGTCCAGGTTTATCGCCTATTCAGGTTCCATCCGTAGGGAGTCCGGCCGAGGTTTCCACATACGGCCCCGAATGATGTGTGCAGGGTTCCTGAGACACCAAACAGGCGCCCGGTACACCATGCCACGTGCCTACCGCATCACAGCCCACCCCTCGGGTCAGCACTGCGCACGGCCTCTAGCATACTACAAACACCAGAAACTACTTGCAACTCCTGGACAGAGGACAGGACTGGTTAATAAGTCGAGAGAGTCAATTAAGGATCCCAATGTGTGGTAGTAGCTGTTCATGGATCACAAACACAGAACTCGGTTCCTGAGGACGGCTTCAGTGAGACAACCCACCATGTACTCCTACATGGCCTCTCACCGCTACCTTTACCAAATCGTGTTCACACACTTAGCTCTCAACAGTAGGACATGTTCGCCACATTACAATTCATCCCCGATGAATCAGACCCGACTCAACTCTAAGCAGTAGCAGGCATGAAAACAAGCATGAATGAGTAGGCACAACAGGGCTCAAACAACTCCTACTCATGCTAGTGGGTTTCATCTATTTACTGTGGCAATGACAGGTCATGCAGAGGAAAGGGGTTCAGCTACCGCAACATGTAATAGATGAATCGTTGTTGTCCTAATGCAGTAAAAGAGAGCAGGAGCGAGAGAGTGGGATTGTATCGGAATGAACAAGGGGGTTCTGCTTGCCTAGCACTTCTGAAGATAGTATAGTTCTTCATCGGTGTCATCGATCTCATCGTCGGAACCACGTCTACTGAGAGGGGACAAATACCGGCAACAGAGAAGGACTACTGAGAGGGGACAAATACCGGCAACAGAGAAGGAACACAATCAATGCAATGCGACAATATGATGCATGATCATGACATGGCAATATGTTGTTGTTTGAGCTAATGCAGCTAGCAATGATTTAAATGAAGTTGGTTTGAACCCAAGATTCAAATTCAAACTCCTCATGTGGTTATTTAAATGTCATTTAATTGATTTGACCTGATCAGCAGGTATAAGTTGTTCAAACATGCATGAAAATGGTACAGATGGAAAGATTGGATTTTTTTATCATTTTTCATATATAATTTATTTCATTTGGAGCTATAGATTAATTTTATGAATTTTTGAAGTTTTGGATATTTTTTGAAATAGATAAATCATTTCTGATTTATTTTAAATCCCAGAAAATATTTACCGTGTCAGGATGACGTCTGTGTGACGTCAGCGGTCAACTGACCCGGTTCAGGTCAAACATGACGTGTAGGGTCCACACGTCCGTGACACAGGGCTGGTTAGTGTCGTTGACAGGTGGGTCCGGTCAGCGTCTACGTTAGCAAAGTCAATGCTGACGTGTCGATCCCTCTGGGTTATGTACTAATCCAAACAGAAATTAAATTAACCTAAACAGTGAAAGGATCGAGAAGAGGTGTCTAGAGGGGGGTGAATAGACTCTAATCAAGAAAAGTTGCAGTCTTTAATCTCTTGAGTTGAAGTGGAGTATTAGCACAAGTTTAAACATTCACAATACATATCAAGCAAGCATGCAAGCATACAAAGAGTATATGAGCAGCGAAAGGTAAGGGATGCAAGTTGCAAGAATGTAAAGAGAAGGGATTGGAGTGTGCAAACGCAATTTGGAGACACGGAGATTTTTTATCCGTGGTTCCGATAGGTGGTGCTACCGTACATCCACGTTGATGGAGACTTCAACCCATGAAGGGTAATGGTTGAGCAAGTCCATGGAGGGCTCCACCCACGAAGGGTCCACGAAGAAGCAACCTTGTCTATCCCACCATGGCCATCGCCCACGAAGGACTTGCCTCACTCGGGTAGATCTTCACGAAGTAGGCGATCTCCTTGCCCTTACAAACTCCTTGGTTCAACTCCAGAATCTTGTCGGAGGCTCCCAAGTGACACCTAGCCAATCTAGGAGACACCACTCTCCAAGAAGTAAAAAATTGTGTGTTGATGATGAACTCCTTGCTCTTGTGCTTGAAATGATAGTCTCCCCAACACTCAACTTACTCTCACAGGATTTGGATTTGGTGGAAAGAAGATTTGAGTGGAAAGCAACTTGGGGAAGGCTAGAGATCAAGATTTATGTGGTTGGAATGGAATATCTTGACCTCAACACAAGTGTAGGTGGTTCTCTTTCATAAAATTTGTGTTGGAAGTGTAGGCATGTTCAGATGGCTCTCACCTCGAATGAAGAGTGGGTGGTGTGGTATATATAGCCTCCACACAAAATCTAACCGTTACACACAAATCACCAAACTCGGTGGGACCGATTCAGAGAACTCGGTCGGACCGATTTGGTTCATAATGTGACCGTTAGGCATTTCGGTGGGACCGACTGGATCAACTCGGTGGGACCGATGTGCTAGGGTTAGGGTAAATCCAAAACTTGGTTTGACCGATTACTCAAACTCAGTGGGACCAATTCGGGTAATAAGTGAAACAGAATGTTGGCCAAGCGAACTCGGTGGGGCCGGTTGCAAATCTCAGTGGGACCGAAATTATTGCAACAAACAACAGAGAGTTTGCAACCCATCTCGATGAGACCGAGATCCTATCGGTGATACCGAACTGGTTACGGTTTCTGGCAGTGGCTTATGTCAACTGAACTCGGTGGCTCCGGATAGAAAGAATCGGTGGGGCCGAGTTGGACTTTTGGTTTGGGACAAATTTGGAAGTGGGAAAAAGGTTGAGGGCTTTGGAGCATATCACTAAGCACTTTGAGCAAGCAAGCCATTAAGCAACACCTCATCCATTCTTAATAGTATTGGCTTTCCTATGGACTCAATGTGATCTTGGATCACTAAAATAGAAAATGTAGAGTCCTGAGCTTTGAGCTTGAGCCAATCCTTTGTCCTTAGCATATTGAAAGGGTTCCACATCCTCTTGTCCATGCCACTCCATTGTTGAACTTATCTGAATCATACTAGGTAGAAGCGCTAGTCCAACAAGAGATATGTTGACATTGATTACCAAAATGTCCTAGGGAGCACTTGTGCTTTCAATCTCCCCCTTTTTGTTAATTGATGACAACATACATCAAAGCTTTAGATAAAGATATAGAGAGCAGTAAGCAAACCTTTGGAAAGACATCTAACATGCGTAGGCTCCCCCTCCATGTATGCAATCATGTAAATATGAAACATAGGAGCATGTGAATGCATAAGCATGACAGAGTAAGCCATGTGTTACATGTATCTTGGCTATATGCATCAGAGCAAATGATGTGAATATAGGAAATGTACCTTCATGCCCATGAGTCCTTCTTGCAAACAGTATGTACATCAGCAAGAAATCCTTATACACATGACTGTGATGCATATACTTACCTTATGGTCTTGAGTTGGCTTAGGAAGGAATGAACCTGAGTAAACAAGGTTAGACAACACAGATACACCTACTAGCCAGAGCAAACAGAAGAAACCACAAGAGAACCAAGACTGGGATGACATGTATAGAGTGAGTACTGAGTACCCCATTGGGTGTCGACATGTCCCCAAAGGTAAAGATATGCAATAAAATCAGAGATTTCCTTCCCTTAGATGTCTTGCTCCCCCTGAATCTTGCATGGGATATTGGGTGAAGATAGGGAGCAGAAAATCAAAGCAAAATAAAAAACAACATAATTAATGCAAGCAATCAAATATGATCAAATATGAACATGTCTTCCCCCTCTTAAAGACATGTAATTTCTCTCCTCTTGAACACCAAGCATCTGAGGTCTGAGGTTTCTTACACACACTCCCGCTGAGTATCCTCTCCCCCTATAGAAATGATCAAGCATAGAGCTTTGATGTTGATGTGATCCCTCTCTCCCCCTTTGACATCAATTTCCAAGAAGGGCTCTTCTGGATTTTTGTTTTATTGCAAAAGGGTTTGGTCCTTGAGTCACAAAGCAAAGCGACTGTGATGCTAGTAGAGAACAAGAGTTATTGAGTGGAGCTGGAGCAAAAAGACTGCAGAAATAAGTGGCAAGTTGTCTTTCCTGTAGTGAAATCGGTAGCACCGAGTTGTGTGCTTTGGTGGCACCGAGAGAATTCGGTTGGGCCGAAGAAAACAGACCGGTGTGACCGAGTTCATCACAGTAACACTTGTCACCTCAGCTCACTAGGCACTTTAAGATCTCACAAGGATTTGCAAGGAATTAGCTGAAAGATTTGCAATGAATTGGATGCAGAAAATGCAGAACAGAAAAGAGAAGAAAAGATCTAGATGAAGTTTATTTGGAAAGAGGAAACACAAATGCATGAGACAAATTCAAGAGGAAATACAAGAGAACTTCATCTAGAATTGGGCAGTGACAAAGTCACCTATGTTAGAGTATATTGACTTAGGAGTCAAGTGAGATAACTTAATCTTTGGTCATACTCATCGTTTTAGCTCCAAATGGGGTTACCATTTTTCGTTTAAGCTTCTTGATGTATTCACATCTTGTTGAGTTGCTTTATCCCATGACTTGGAGTAAAGCTTCTCTAAGATGGAATAGCATACCTTGGGTGGTGGTGTTGATCTTGATCATGTAGTCGAACTTGTGTGGGTTGCTCAAGGTTGATGTAGCTCATCAAGAGTTGGGAGCACCACTTGGAGTTTGAGTTCATCTTCCTACATGGCTTAGCTTTGCAAGGAAGAGCACTTGTGTATCCAAAATGACAATCACAAAATTTGACACAGAATGAGTTGAAGGATATATTTGAGGGGTTTTGTGCTTCCTTAACTTCAACCACCATTGTGTAGAGACTTGGTGATGTAGAGATTTCTCAAGATGTGAGTGAGTTGCAATCTCATGGATTTAGATTCATCCAAGTACCTACAAGGGTTAGATAGCATGCAAGGGTGCAAAAGTATCCAAGACATATAGATAGCATCATGAATGAAATATCAAGGATTAGTCAAAGGCTCATGCCTTACATGTATCCAAATGGAGTTCCTACTCCAAGTTTGAAGCATCAATGATGTTCAATTCACCTCTCAAACGGAAAAAAGACTTTCTTATCAAGCGGTTTGGTAAATATATCCGCTAATTGCTTATCGGTGCGAACATGCTTAAGATCAATGTCCCCTTTGGCAACATGGTCTTGAATGAAATGATGACGAACTTCAATATGTTTAGTTTGAGAATGTTGCATGAGATTGTGAGCAATCTTAATAGCACTTTCATTGTCACGCAGCAATGGAACATGTTTCACATATATCCCATAATCTTTAAGAGTTTGGGTCATCCAAAGTAATTGAGCACAACATGAACTAGCGGCAATGTATTCCGCTTCGGCGGTGGATAAGGATACTGAGTTTTGTTTCTTGGAGGACCAAGACACAAGAGATCTACCAAGAAATTGACAAGTACCCGAAGTGGACTTTCTATCAACCTTGTCTCCGGCATAGTCTGAATCGGAGTAGCCAACAACATCAAAAGAAGACCTCTTAGGATACCAAATGCCAAAATTTGGTGTATGTATTAAGTATCTCACTATCCTTTTCACAACCTTAAGATGACATTCTTTAGGGGCCACTTGATACCGTGCACACATGCACACACTTAGCATAATATCAGGACGAGAGGCACATAGATATAACAATGAACCAATCATAGAGCGGTAAACTTTTTGATCCACCAGATCACCGTCTTTGGTCAAATCAAGATGTCCACTAGTAGGCATGGGTGTAGACATACCTTTGCATTCTTGCATATTGAACTTTTTGAATAAGTCCTTGGTGTACTTTGTTTGAGGGACAAAGGTACCTTCCTTAGTTTGCTTGATTTGCAAACCGAGAAAGAATTTGAGTTCACTCATCATAGACAGCTCAAACTTCTCCGACATTAGCTTTGCAAACTTCTCACTAAAATGAGGGTTAGTCGAACCAAATATAATATCATCAACATAAATTTGGCACACAAATAGTTCTCCATTAACCCTTTTAGTAAAAAGAGTAGAATCAATTTTACCAATTTCAAAGCCTTTTTCAATAAGGAACTTGGTCAAGCATTTATACCACGCTCTAGGGGCTTGTTTAAGACCATAAAGGGCTTTGTGAAGTTTGTAGACATGATTAGGTTTCTTAGGATTGACAAAGCCGGGAGGTTGCTTAACATAAACTTCCTCCTCAATTTCACCATTTAGAAAAGAACTTTTAATGTCCATTTGGTACAAGGTGATATCATGGTGATTAGCATAAGCAAGTAAGATGCGAATGGACTCAAGTCTAGCAACGGGAGCATATGTCTCACCATAGTCCATACCTTCGACTTGAGTGTAGCCTTGGGCGACTAGGCGTGCTTTGTTGCGGACGACTTGACCATCTTCATCTTGCTTGTTGCGAAACACCCATTTGGTACCAATGATGTTGTGGTTGTTGTCGGGCTTCTCGACCAATGTCCATACTTGATTTCTCTCAAAGTTGTGTAGCTCTTCATGCATAGCGTTTATCCAATCCGGATCTTCCAATGCTTCTTCAACCTTCATAGGTTCAATGCTAGAGATGAATGAGTAATGTTCACAAAAATTAGCCAAATGAGTTTTAGAGTGAGTTATTCTCCCGGTTTGGATATCATTGTAGATTTGCTTGACGGGATGATCTTTGGCGATTCTTGCTCGAACTCATGGGAGCTTTGGCTTGGCTCGGGGTGGGACATCTTCTTCATCTTGTTCTTCTTCTTGGCCTTCTTCATTGTTGATATTGTCATTCTCTTGTCGTGGTGGAGAAAGAGGTTGTTGATGTTCATCTTGGTGTACTTCCTCATTTTGTTTGTCTTGGTGTGTCCCACTTGTGGATGCTTCCGTATCATTTCTTGGTTCACCTTGTCGTGAGGTAGAAGCTTCCACTTGGATGGACGAGGTACTCTCCTTCACCTCCGTTGGACGAATCTTGCCAATAGACAAGTCTTGGATTGCTTCCGAAGGGTCTTTGTCTCCGACATCAATTGGCAATTGCTCTACTTGCGAGCCGTTAGATTCATCAAACTTCACATCTACAGTCTCTTCAACCTTTGGGGTGAAATTGTTGTAGACATGGTAAGTGTGAGCCATAACCAAGTAGGAAACCTTCATGAGATTTAGGAGCAAATTTAGAACGACGATGCTTATCAAATATGTAGCATTTTGAGCCAGATACTCGAAAGTATCCAACTTGGGGTTTGTTACCGGTGAGGAGATCGTATGCCGTCTTGCCGAATAGCTTGTGAAGATACAAGCAATTTGTTGCATGACAAGCTGTCTCAACTGCTTCCGCCCAAAAGTGTTTTGGTGTCTTGTACTCATCAAGCATCGTTCTTGCCATCTCAATAAGAGTCCGGTTCTTCCTCTCAATGACTCCATTTTGTTGAGGTGTGTACGTAGCTGAGAACTCATGTGAAATCCCCTCTTCGTCAACAAAGGTATCCACATTTGCGTTCTTGAACTCCGTTCCGTTGTCGCTCCGAACCTTCTTGATCTTCATGTCAAATTGATTGTCGGCCTTCCTAGTGAAGTTTTTGAAGATCTTTTGGACCTGCGATTTGTCATCAATAAAGAACACCCACATAAATCTTGAAAAATCATCAACTATGACTAGTCCAAACGAGTTACCACCGAGACTCTTGTTGGCATTTGGACCAAAGAGATCCATGTGAAGTAGCTCGAGTGGTCTTCTCGTGGTCATGATGTTATTCGCACGATGACTTCCTCCAACTTGTTTCCCTGCCTGACAAGCACTACAAAGTCTATCCTTGTCAAATATGACATCTTTTACTCCAAGGATATGATCACCCTTAATAAGCTTATCAAGATTTCGCATACCCACATGACCTAGCCTTCTATGCCACAACCAACCCTTAGAAGATTTAGCAATTAAGCAAGTTCTAGGTTGAGCCTTTTTACTGAAATCAACAATGTAAAGATCACCTCTACGTATACCGGTAAAGACCATTCTACGATTGTCTCTACGAAACACTCGGCAATCTACTTCAGTGAATAGGACATTGAAACCGAAATCAGCAAGTCTAGAAACTGAAAGTAAATTGTACACAAGAGATTCAACGAGCATGACATTTTGTATGGAGCTATCATGTGAGATGGCCACCTTACCGAGGCCAACCGCCTTACCCTTTGAGTTATCACCAAAAGTGACATATTTTCGAGGGCCGTCGTTTTCAGCAAGCTCACAGAACATATCTTTATCTCCGGTCATATGATCAGTACATCCACTATCAAGAAGCCATTCCTTTCCTCCAGCCATGTAGCCGCGAAGATTTTCCATAAGACCAAAGTGTCTCATCGCATCATCAAGATCATAGTCACTATCATCATCCTCGTCATAGTATCCATGTTCAACTGCATCTTGTGATTGATCAATTCCTAGAGAGGGTAATTCATTAGATAAATGATCACTTCTATGGTTACCTTTATGGATTCTTATAGCTTCGGAAATGATATTGCTAATGATCCCAACATCTCCTATGGCACGCATGAGATTTGTAAGCTCAAATAGACAATCACCAAAGCCAGGATCACTAGAATTCATCTTACTCAAGGCAATAGACTTATGGAGAATTTCGTCTATTTGGAGTGTGCAAACGCAATTTGGAGACACGGAGATTTTTTATCCGTGGTTCCGGTAGGTGGTGCTATCGTACATCCACGTTGATGGAGACTACAACCCACGAAGGGTAATGGTTGTGCGAGTCCACGGAGGGCTCCACCCACGAAGGGTCCACGAAGAAGCAACCTTGTCTATCCCACCATGGCCGTCGCCCACGAAGGACTTGCCTCACTCGGGTAGATCTTCACGAAGTAGGCGATCTCCTTGCCCTTACAAACTCCTTGGTTCAACTCCACAATCTTGTCGGAGGCTCCCAAGTGACACCTAGCCAATCTAGGAGACACCACTCTCCAAGAAGTAACAAATGGTGTGTTGATGATGAACTCCTTGCTCTTGTGCTTCAAATGATAGTCTCCCCAACACTCAACTTTCTCTCACAGGATTTGGATTTGGTGGAAAGAAGATTTGAGTGGAAAGCAACTTGAGGAAGGCTAGAGATCAAGATTTATGTGGTTGGAATGGAATATCTTGACCTCAACACAAGTGTAGGTGGTTCTCTTTCAGAAAATATGTGTTGGAAGTGTAGGCATGTTCTGATGGCTCTCACCTCGAATGAAGAGTGGGTGGAGGGGTTGAAGGAAATATGCCCTAGAGGCAATAATAAAGTTATTATTTATTTCCTTATATCATGATAAATGTTTATTATTCATGCTAGAATTGTATTAACCGGAAACATAATACATGTGTGGATACATAGACAAACAGAGTGTCACTAGTATGCCTCTACTTGACTAGCTCGTTGATCAAAGATGGTTAAGTTTCCTAGCCATTGACATGGGTTGTCATTTGATTAACGAGATCACATCATTAGGAGAATGATGTGATTGACTTGACCCATTCCGTTAGCTTAGCACTCGATCGTTTAGTATGTTGCTATTCTTTCTTCATGACTTATACATGTTCCTATGACTATGAGATTATGCAACTCCCGTTTACCGGAGGAACACTTTGTGTGCTACCAAACGTCACAACGTAACTGGGTGATTATAAAGGTGCTCAACAGGTGTCTCCAAAGGTACTTATTGGGTTGGCGTATTTCGAGATTAGGATTTGTCACTCCGATTGTCGGAGAGGTATCTCTGGGCCCACTCAGTAATACACATAACTATAAGCCTTGCAAGCATTGTGACTAATGAGTTAGTTGCGGGATGATGTATTACGGAACGAGTAAAGAGACTTGCCGGTAACGAGATTGAACTAGGTATCGAGATACCGACGATCGAATCTCGGACAAGTAACATACCGATGACAAAGGGAACAACGTATGTTGTTATGCGGTCTGTCCGATAAATATCTTCGTAGAATATGTGGGAGCCAATATGAGCATCCAGGTTCCGCTATTGGTTATTGACCGGAGAGGTGTCTCGGTCATGTCTACATAGTTCTCGAACCCGTAGGGTCCGCACGCTTAACGTTACGATGACGGTTATATTATGAGTTTATGTGTTTTGATGTACCGAAGGAGTTCGGAGTCCCGGATGAGATCGGGGACATGACGAGGAGTCTCGAAATGGCCGAGACGTAAAGATCGATATATTGGACGACTATATTCGGACTTCGGAAAGGTTCCGAATGATTCGGGTATTTTTCGGAGTACCGGAGAGTTACGGGAATTCGTATTGGGCCTTAATGGACCATACGGGAAAGGAGAGAAAGGCCCCAAAGGGTGGCCGCACCCTCCCCATGGACTACTCCGAATTGGACTAGGGAGAGGGGGCGCCCCCTTCCTTCTTTCTCCTTCTCCCTTCCTTTCTCCTATCCAACAAGGAAAGGAGGAGTCCTACTCCCGGTGGGAGTAGGTCTCCCCCCTTGGCGCGCCCTCCTCCTTGGCCGGCGGCCTCCCCCTTGTTCCTTTATAGACGGGGGCAGGGGGCACTCCAGAAACACAACAATTGATCTACGATCTTTTAGCCGTGTGCGGTGCCCCCCTCCACCATATTACACCTCGATAATATCGTAGCGGTGCTTAGGCGAAGCCCTGCGTCGGTAGAACATCATCATCGTCACCACGCCGTCGTGCTGACGAAACTCTCCCTCAACACTCGGCTGGATCGGAGTTCGAGGGATGTCATCGAGCTGAACGTGTGCTGAACTCGGAGGTGCCGTGCGTTCGGTACTTGATCGGTCGGATCGTGAAGACGTATGACTACATCAACCGCCTTGTATTAACGCTTCCGCTTTCGGTCTACGAGGGTACGTGGACAACACTCTCCCCTCTCGTTGCTATGTATCACCATGATCTTGCGTGTGCGTAGGAATTTTTTTGAAATTACTACGTTCCCCAACAGTGGCATCCGAGCCTGGTTTTATGCGTTGATGTTATATTCACGAGTAGAACACAAGTGAGTTGTGGGCGATATAAGTCATACTGCTTACCAGCATGTCATATTTTGGTTCAGCGGTATTGTGAGATGAAGCGGCCCGGACCGACATTACGCGTACGCTTACGCAAGACTGGTTTCACCGTTGCGAGCACTCGTTGCTTCAAGGTGACTGGCGGGTGTCTGTCTCTCTCACTTTAGTTGAACCGAGTGTGGCTACGCCCGGTCCTTGCGAAGGTTAAAACAACACCAACTTGACAAACTATCGTTGTGGTTTTGATGCGTAGGTAAGAACGGTTCTTGCTAAGCCCGTAGCAGCCACGTAAAACTTGCAACAACAAAGTAGAGGACGTCTAACTTGTTTTTGCAGGGCATGTTGTGATGTGATATGGTCAAGACATGATGCTATATTTTATTGTATGAGATGATCATGTTTTGTAACCGAGTTATCGGCAACTGGCAGGAGCCATATGGTTGTCGCTTTATTGTATGCAATGCAATCGCCATGTAATTGTTTTACTTTATCACTAAGCGGTAGCGATAGTCGTAAAAGCAATAGTTGGCGAGACGACAACGATACTACGATGGAGATCAAGGTGTCGCGCCGGTGACGATGGTGATCATGACAGTGCTTTGGAGATGGAGATCACAAGCACAAGATGATGATGGCCATATCATATCACTTATATTGATTGCATGTGATGTTTATCTTTTATGCATCTTATCTTGCTTTGATTGACGGTAGCATTATAAGATGATCTCTCACTAAAATTTCAAGATAAAAGTGTTCTCCCTGAGTATGCACCGTTGCGAAAGTTCTTCGTGCTAAGACACCACGTGATGATCGGGTGTGATAGGCTCTACGTTCAAATACAATGGGTGCAAAACAGTTGCACACGCGGAATACTCAGGTTAAACTTGATGAGCCTAGCATATGCAGATATGGCCTCGGAACACGGAGACCGAAAGGTCGAGCGTGAATCATATAGTAGATATGATCAACATAGTGATGTTCAGCATTGAAACTACTCCATCTCACATGATGATCGGACATGGTTTAGTTGATATGGATCACGTGATCACTTAGAGGATTAGAGGGATGTCTATCTAAGTGGGAGTTCTTAAGTAATATGATTAATTGAACTTAAATTTCTCATGAACTTAGTCTTGATAGTATTTTGCAAATTATGTTGTAAATCAATAGCTCGTGTTGTTGCTTCCCTGTGTTTATTTTTGATATGTTCCTAGAGAAAAATTATGTTGAAAGATGTTAGTAGCAAAGATGCGGATTGGATCCGTGATCTGAGGATTATCCTCATTGCTGCACAGAAGAATTATGTCCTTGATGCACCGCTAGGTGACAGACCTATCGCAGGAGCAGATGCCGACGTTATGAACGTTTGACAAAAGCTCGGTATGATGACTACTTGATAGTATAGTGCGCCATGCTTAACGGCTTAGAATCGGGACTTCAAAGACGTTTTGAACGTCATGGACCATATGAGATGTTCCAGGAGTTGAAGTTAATATTTCAAGCAAATACCCGAGTTGAGAGATATGAAGTCTCCAACAAGTTCTATAGCTAAAAGATGGAGGAGAATAGCTCAAGCAGTGAGCATGTGCTCAGATTGTCTGGGTACTACAATCGCTTGAATCAAGTGGGAGTTAATCTTCCAGATAAAATAGTGATTGACAGAATTCTCTAGTCACCATCACCAAGTTAGTAGAACTTCGTGATGAACTATAGTATGCAAGGGATGATGAAAGTAATTCCCAAGCTCTTCGTGATGCTGAAATTGACGAAGGTAGAAATCAAGAAAAAACATCAAGTGTTGATGGTTGACGAGACCACTAGTTTCAAGAAAAGGGCAAAGGGAAGAAGGGGAACTTCAAGAAGAATGGCAAGCAAGTTGCTTCTCAAGTGAAGAAGCCTAAGTCTGGTCCTAAGCCTGGGACTAAGTGCTTCTACTGCAAAAGGGATTGGTCACTGGAAGCAAAACTACCCCAAGTATTTGGTGGATAAGAAGGATGGCAAAGTGAACAAAGGTATATTTGCTATACAGATTATTGATGTGTATTTTACTAGTGCTCGTAGCAACCCCTCGGTATTAGGTACTGGTTCAGTTGCTAAAGAGTAGTAACTCGAAACGGGAGTTGCATAATGAACAGAAACTTGTTAAGGATGAAGTGACGATGTGTATTGGAAGTGGTTCCAAGATTGATATGATCATCATCGCACACTCCCTATACTTTCGGGATTAGTGTTGAAACTAAATAAGTGTTATTTGGTGTTTTGCGTTGAGCATGAATATGATTTGATCATGTTTGTTGCAATACGGTTATTCATTTAAATTAGAGAATAATTGTTGTTTTGTTTACATGAATAAAACCTTCTATGGTCATACACCCAATAAAATGGTTTTTTGGATCTCGATCGTAGTGATACACATATTCATAATAATGAAGCCAAAAGATGCAAAGTTAATAATGATAGTGCAACTTATTTGTGGCACTGCCGTTTAGGTCATATTGGTTAAAAACGCATGAAGAAACTCCATACTGATGGGATTTTGGAATCACTTGATTATGAATCACTTGATGCTTGCGAACCATGCCTCATGGGCAAGATGACTAAAACGCCGTTCTCCGGAACTATGGAGAGAGCAACAGATTTGTTGGAAATCATACATACAGATGTATGTGGTTCGATGAATATTGAGGCTCGTAGCAGGTATCATTATTTTCTGACCTTCACAGATGATTTGAGCAGATATGGGTATCTACTTAATGAAACAGAAGTCTGAAACATTTGAAAAGTTCATATAATTTTAGAGTGAAGCGGAAAATCATCGTAACAAGAAAATAAAGTTTCTACGATCTGATCGTGGAGAAGAGTATTTGAGTTACGAGTTTGGCCTTCAGTTAAAACAATGTGAAATAGTTTCACTACTCACGCCACCTGGAACACCACGGTGTAATGGTGTGTCCGAACATCGTAACCGTACTTTATTAGATATGGTGCGATATATGATGTCTCTTACCGATCTACCACTATCCTTTTGGGGTTATGCATTAGAGACAGCTGCATTCACGTTAAATAGGATACCATCTAAATCCGTTGAGACGACATCTTATGAACTGTGATTTGGCAAGAAACCAAAGTTGTCATTTCTTAAAGTTTGGGGTTGCGATGCTTATGTGAAGAAACTTCAACCTGATAAGCTCGAACCCAAATCGGAGAAATGTGTCTTCATAGGATACCCAAAGGAGACAGTTGGGTACACCTTCTATCACAGATCCGAAGGCAAGACATTCGTTGCTAAGAATGGATCCTTTCTAGAGAAGGAGTTTCTCTCGAAAGAAGTGAGTGGGAGGAAAGTAGAACTTGATGAGGTAACTGTACCTGCTCCCTTATTGGAAAGTAGTTCATCACAGAAATCTGTTCCTGTGACTCCTACACCAATTAGTGAGGAAGTTAATGATGATGATCATGTAACTTCAGATCAAGTTACTACGAAACCTCGTAGGTAAACCAGAGTGAGATCCACACCAGAGTGGTACGGTAATCCTGTTCTGGAGGCCATGTTATTTGACCATGACGAACCTACGAACTATGAGGAAGCGATGATAAGCCCAGATACTGCGAAATGGCTTGAGGCCATGAAATCTGAGATGAGATCCATATATGAGAACAAAGTATGGACTTTGATTGACTTGCCCAATGATCGGCGAGCCATTGAGATTAAATGGATCTTCAAGAGGAAGACAGACAGTGATAGTAGTATTACTGTCTACAAAGCTAGAATTGTCGCAAAAAGGTTTTCGACAAGTTCAAGGTGTTGACTACGATGAGAGTTTCTCACTCGTATCTATGCTTAAGTCTGTCTGAATCATGTTAGCAATTGCTGCATTTTATGAAATATGGCAAGTGGATAAACAAAACTGCATTCCTTAATGGATTTATTAAAGAAGAGTTGTATATGATGCAACCAGAAGGTTTTGTCAATCCTAAAAGTGCTAACAAAATATGCAAGCTCCAGCGATCCATCTATGGACTGGTGCAAGCATCTCGGAGTTGGAATATACGCTTTGATAAGTTGATCAAAGGATATAGTTTTATACAGACTTGCGGTGAAGCCTGTATTTACAAGAAAGTGAGTGGGAGCACTACAGCATTTCTGATAAGTATATGTGAATGACATATTGTTAATCGGAAATAATGTAGAATTATTCTGCAAAACATAAAGGAGTGTTTGAAAGGAGTTTTTCAAAGAAAGACCTCGGTGAAGCTGCTTACATATTGAGCATCAAGATCTATAGAGATAGATCAAGACGCTTGATAAGTTTTTTCAATGAGTACATACCTTAACAAGATTTTGAAGTAGTTCAAAATAGAACAGTCAAAGAAAGAGTTCTTGCCTGTGTTACAAGGTGTGAAATTGAGTAAGACTCAAAGCCCGACCACGGCAGAAGATAGAAAGAGAATGAAAGTCATTCCCTATGCCTTGGCCATAGGTTCTATAAAGTATGCCATGCTGTGTACCAGATCTATTGTATACCCTACACTGATTTTGGCAAGGGAGTACAATAGTGATCTAGGACTAGATCACTGGACAGCGGTCAAAATTATCCTTAGTGGAATTAGGATATGTTTCTCGATTATGGAAGTGACAAAAGGTTCGTCGTAAAGGGTTACGTCGATGCAAGTTTTGACACTAATCTAGATGACTCTAAGTCTCGGTCTAGATACATATTGAAAGTGGGAGCAATTAGCTAGAGTAGCTCCATGCAGAGCATTGTAGACATAGAAATTTGCAAAATACATACGGATCTGAATGTGACAGACCCGTTGACTAAAATTATCTCACAATCAAAACATGATCACACCTTAGTACTCTTTGGGTGTTAATCACATAGCTATGTGAACTAGATTATTGACGCGAGTAAACCCTTTGGGTGTTGGTCACATGACAATGTGAACTATGGGTGTTAATCACATGGTGATGTGAATTATTGATGTTAAATCACATGGCGATGTGAACTAGATTATTGACTCTAGTGCAAGTGGGAGACTGAAGGAAATGTGCCCTAGAGGCAATAATAAAGTTATTATTTATTTCCTTATATCATGATAAATGTTTATTATTCATGCTAGAATTGTATTAACCGGAAACATAATACATGTGTGAATACATAGACAAACAGAGTGTCACTAGTATGCCTCTACTTGACTAGCTCGTTGATCAAAGATGGTTAAGTTTCCTAGCCATTGACATGGGTTGTCATTTGATTAACGAGATCACATCATTAGGAGAATGATGTGATTGACTTGACCCATTCCGTTAGCTTAGCACTCGATCGTTTAGTATGTTGCTATTGCTTTCTTCATGACTTATACATGTTCCTATGACTATGAGATTATGCAACTCCCGTTTACCGGAGGAACACTTTGTGTGCTACCAAACGTCACAATGTAACTGGGTAATTATAAAGGTGCTCTACAGGTGTCTCCAAAGGTACTTCTTGGGTTGGCGTACTTCGAGATTAGGATTTGTCACTCCGATTGTCGGAGAGGTATCTCTGGGCCCACTCAGTAATACACATCACTATAAGCCTTGCAAGCATTGTGACTAATGAGTTAGTTGCGGGATGATGTATTACGGAACGAGTAAAGAGACTTGCCGGTAGCGAGATTGAACTAGGTATCGAGATACCGACGATCGAATCTCGGGCAAGTAACATACCGATGACAAAGGGAACAACGTATGTTGTTATGCGGTCTGACCGATAAAGATCTTCGTAGAATATGAGGGAGCCAATATGAGCATCGAGGTTCCTCTATTGGTTATTGAACGGAGAGGTGTCTCAGTCATGTCTACATAGTTCTCGAACCCGTAGGGTCCGCACGCTTAACGTTACGATGACGGTTATATTATGAGTTTATGTGTTTTGATGTACCGAAGGAGTTCGGAGTCCCGGATGAGATCGGGGACATGACGAGGAGTCTCGAAATGGCCGAGACGTAAAGATCGATATATTGGACGACTATATTCGGACTTCGAAAAGGTTCCGAGTGATTCGGGTATTTTTCGGAGTACCGGAGAGTTACGGGAATTCGTATTGGGCCTTAATGGACCATACGGGAAAGGAGAGAAAGGCTCCAAAGGGTGGCCGCACCGCTCCCCATGGACTAGTCCGAATTGGACTAGGGAGAGGGGGCGCCCCCTTCCTTCTTTCTCCTTCTCCCTTCACTTCTCCTATTCCAACAAGGAAAGGAGGAGTCCTACTCCCGGTGGGAGTAGGACTCCCCCCTTGGCGCGCCCTCCTCCTTGGCCGGCGGCCTCCCCCTTGCTCCTTTATATACTGGGGCAGGGGGGCACCCCAGAAACACAACAATTGATCTACGTTCTTTTAGCCGTGTGCGTTGCCCCCCTCCACCATATTACACCTCGATAATATCGTAGCGGTGCTTAGGCGAAGCCCTGCGTCGGTAGAACATCATCATCGTCACCACGCCGTCGTGCTGACGAAACTCTCCCTCAACACTCGGCTGGATCGGAGTTCGAGGGATGTCATCGAGCTGAATGTGTGCTGAACTCAGAGGTGCCGTGCGTTCGGTACTTCATCGGTCGGATCGTGAAGACGTACGACTACATCAACCGCGTTGTATTAACGCTTCCGCTTTCGGTCTACGAGGGTATGTGGACAACACTCTCCCCTCTCGTTGCTATGCATCACCATGATCTTGCGTGTGCGTAGGAATTTTTTTGACATTACTACGTTCCCCAACAGGCGTATATATAGCCTCCACACAAAATCTAACCGTTACACACAAATCACCAAACTCAGTGGGACCGATTCAGAGAACTCAGTCAGACCGATTTGGTTCATAATGTGACCATTAGGCATTTCGGTGGGACCGACTGGATCAACTCGGTGGGACCGATGTTCTAGGGTTAGGGTAAATCCAAAACTCGGTTTGACCGATTACTCCAACTCGGTGGGACCAATTCGGGTAATAAGTGAAACAGAATGTTGGCCAAGCGAACTCGGTGGGGCCGGTTGCAAATCTCAGTTGGACCGAAATTATTGCAACAGACAACAGAGAGTTCGCAAGCCCATCTCGGTGAGACCGAGATCCTATCGGCGAGACCGAACTGATTAGGGTTTCTGGCAGTGGCTTATGTCAACTGAACTCGGTGGCTCCGGATAGAAAGAATCGGTGGGGCCGAGTTGGACTTTTGGTTTGGGACAAATTTGGAAGTGGGAAAAAGGTTGAGGGCTTTGGAGCATATCACTAAGCACTTTGAGCAAGCAAGCCATTAAGTAACACCTCATCCCTTCTTAATAGTATTGGCTTTCCTATGGACTCAATGTGATCTTGGATCACTAAAATAGAAAATGTAGAGTCCTAAGCTTTGAGCTTGAGCCAATCCTTTGTCCTTAGCATATTGAAAGGGTTCCGCATCCTCTTGTCCATGCCACTCCATTGTTGAACTTATCTGAAATATACTAGGTAGAAGCCTTAGTCCAACAAGAGATATGTTGACATTAATCACCAAAATCACCCAGGGAGCACTTGTGCTTTCAAACAGGCAAAGGGGCCCACTTGGGAGTGGCTCTAGGGGTGTTTAGTAGGGTCATTAGCGGTAATTAAACCGGCGCCACGTCAGCAGTCGACGCCGGCGACCACAACAACAGTGGGGAATCACCGGAGTTACTTGGGAGGGCGCTACAGAGCACCGCTTCGCGCGTGGTTTGAGGCTACGGCGAGCCGGCGGTGCGGCGCATCTGATGGAGCAAGCAGAGGGGGCTGCGGTGGTTTGTGGTGACGGCAACAGCGAGCTAGGCGGCGGCCGGAGTTCGGGCGCCAATGAAAATGACGACACCGTGCACGGAAGGATCAATGGTTAGCACCTATGCGTTCTTCAGGCTCTCGAAAAGCCAAGGACCATAATAACGGGACCGATTGGTCACTGGAGCCTCGTCGGCGACGAGCTCGTGCGGCGGCGTGCTTCGGGCGTCATGGAAAACGGTGGCTATAGCGACTGCTAGGCCGCGGGGTTAAGGGGAAACGACGGCTAAGCTCACAGTGATCACGAAGAGGGCCTCTGCTTGCTCGGGGATGTCCTATGGCCGACGAATCGACGATGGCGGTGGTCGGCTCCCGAGGATGAGGACGATGGTGATGGCGAGGCTGAGGGGCTCCCGGGCTTGTTTTGTTCTTCTCGTCGACGTGCAGAGCCGCGGCGGATCCTCAGGATACGGTGATGAGGTCAGGAGAGCTCGGTGGGTGTGTTGGCAGCGAGCGGCGGCGACGGCCGAAGCTCAGGTGGTTGGGGGAGAGAGAGCAGAGAAGCGGGAGGAGTTCCAGAGAGGGGGGTTCGTGGCAGTCTTCGTGGCGCTGGGAGAGAGTCTCGGGGCGTGAGGCAAGAAGGGAGGAGGTGCAGGCCTCGGGCGCGCAGGCGTCGCAACGCCTCTGCCTACTGGCAGAGGTTGAAGACAACCGGCTCGGCCAGTGGGCTGGGCCGTCCATCTGGTTGCGCCAAGTAAGGGGCCCAGGTGGGTTTTCTGCTCTGTTTTAATGTTTGTTCTATTTTCCTTTATTTAATCATTTTGCCACTGTTTTTAAATTCCAACAAATGTAAAAAACAGTGACAACATTCCTCTAAATATGTTTATGTTGCACAATGGGATTATCCAAAGGCACATAAATAATTTCAGAGTTATCTGAAATTATATTCCATATATTAAGAATATAAAACCAAATCCAAATACAACATTGATTTAAATTCAATGCCTAAAATACTTCCTTAAAAATGTTCATTATATTTGGTTTGGATCAAAGCCCTTGCCAAAAATACCAAATATCAATAAAGATCATTTTTGTTTCATTGAATGCAAATTTTAGTTGAACCTAGTTTGATTCAAGTGATGCTAGAGTTTGAACATCCCCATTTCAAGATTAATTGAAACTGAAAATGATGCATGGATGCAATGCCACTAATTACAAGTAGATTTCTAGGGCTGTGACACTACCCACTAGAGAGGGTACTCAGGAGCCCCAACGCTCCTGGAAGGGTCGCTGAATGGAACATCGAGCTGCAGGCATTCCAGCTGGAGTTCAGCACAACCACGGTCATCAAGGGAGCCGCGCTCGCTAATTTCGTGGCAGAATGGATGGATGCCCCAGGGCTTGAAGCAGGCGAGGACCGATCCCTCTCGCCGGGAAGTGAAGCGCCCGACGGCTGGGTTATGTATTTCGATTGCGCGTTTCCACACCAGGGCGTGGGGGCTGGAGCGGTGCTCATCTCGCCCACTCAAGACAAGCTCTACTACGCCGTGCAGCTCTGCTTCCAGCAGGGCGAGAAGGTCTCCAACAACATCGCGGAGTATGAAGGCGTCATAGCTGGCCTTAAGGCTGCGGTGGTCCTAGGGGTGAAGCGCCTCACCATCAGGGGTGACTCGTAGCTCCTCGTCAACTTCTCCAATAAGGTATACGAGCCAAGGGACGAGCACATGGGGGCATACCTCGCGGAGGTACGCAAAATGGAAAAGCAGTTGCTGGGTCTAGAATTGCAGCACGTGCCCCGTGGCACCAACAAGGAGGCCGACGACATCACCAAAAGAGAATCCAAGCGACTACCCCAAGAGCCTGGCGTCTTCGAGCAGCGGCTCTTCAAGCCGTCGGCAGCACCTCCACTTTCGAGGCCGGCGCCGCCTCGGGAGGAGCTCGCCCAACCACCTGCCTCGAGAGCCCAGGCCTGCGGCCCGACCTCGGGAGCACGCTACTCTTGGCGCTCGAGCCTCGGGAGGGGGGCTGGACCAAGGAGTTCAAGGAATACCTGACGCAAGGGACGCTACCAGAGAAAGAGGAGGACGCGGAGCGCGTTGCCCGGCAGGCTACGACGTACTACATCCAGGACGGTGAGTTATACAGGAAGCGGCCGAATGACGTTTCCTTGCGTTGTATCTCCAGGGAACAGGAAAACGAGTTGCTAGCTGACATACACGGCGGAGACTGCGGACAGCACTCGTCGTCACGAACCCTCGTCGGCAAGGCATTCTACAGCGGGTTCTACTGGCCTACGGCGCTCAACGACGCGACTGAGCCGGTGAAGTCCTGCGAGGCCTGTCAGTTCCACACCAAGCAGATCCATCAATAAGCTCAGGGCCTCCAGACCATCCCGCTCTCGTGGCCATTTGCGGTCCGGGGGCTTGACATCTTAGGCCTATTCCCTCGGGCGCCTGGGGCTACCGCTACCTCTACGTCGCCATTGACAAGTTCACCAAATGGGCGGAGGTAGAAGTTGTCCGCACCATCCCGGCCGGATCTGCGGTCAAGTTCATCAAGGGTCTCGTGAGCCGGTTCGGTGTCCCTAATCGCATCATCACCGACAACGGCTCGCATTTCACTAGCAATCCCTTCAAGACATATTGTGCTAACCTTGGAACGCAGATCTGCTATGCTTCGGTGGCACACCCTAAGAGCAATGGTCAGGTTGAACGCGCCAATGGGGAGGTCCTGAGAGGCCTCAAGACCAGGACCTTCAAGAAGAAGCTCGAGGCCTGCGGCAGGGGTTAGCACGATGAGCTCCAGTCTGTGCTGTGGTCCATCCGCACCACCGCCACCAAGCCAACAGGCGAGACCCCGTTCTTCCTCGCCTACGGAGCAGAAGCGGTTTTCCCTCACGAGGTCAAGCATTGCTCCGCGCGGGTCCTGGCGTTTGATGAGGCGCAACAGGATGCCATGCGGGGATGGACCTCATGCCCGGGGAGGAACGCCGCCGTGAAGCCACGCTTCGGGCGGCAAGATACCAGTAGGCGCTGCACCGGTATCACTGTCGCAGCGTCCGTTCCAGGCGCTGGTGCGCCGGGAACATCCAGCACCTCCGAAAGTTCTACCATGAAGCAAGGCCCAGCGCCTGTGAAGCAAGGCCCAGTGCCTGTGAAGGTCTCCGCTCGTGACACTCTCACGTAATAATGAGTGGGGTTGTACACGCCCCGGAGTCTCAGGAGTGCCGCCCTCGGGCCTCGGGGCTCCCTCCCACGTCCTAGTGGCCGCACTTAGCTCCGCACCGGTGAGAAGGCTAGACTAGGTGCCGGAGGCGGCTTTTCATTTGCTTTCCGTAGTTGGCTTGCCCCTCTTTAATGAAAATTTTCTTTCTAGTGTTCCTTGCCGGCTTGGTTCCATCGCCTTTTGCCTCCATTTCTGCCCTCGGTTCCTTGTTTTGACCCGTAATCTCCCATGCATGCCTCGCGAGGGGGCTGGACAGGTGCCCTCGTGAGCGTTTTTCCTGTTCTTTGCGAGGCACCCTCGCTCGAGCTCGCAAGCTGGCGCACCTCTCTCCATCCGTGCCCCTTTGGTACCACGATGCGAAGCGCTGGGTCGTGGCCGGCTGCGCCTGCGACCAGGGCTCGGAAGGGCTCGGAAGAATAAGAAGTTTCCTAACGAATTTTTGCAGTTCCTAGATGCCTCCCAAGCCAAGGAGGCCTCGCCAGGTACTAGGAAATGCGCGCCTCACGAGGCAGAAACTACTTCGAGCGCGTCAAGCTAAGTTATTTCTACACGCCTACATAAAACGCCGATGCTGCAACACGACACAGGAATGATAATCATAGCATAGCAACTTGGAAATCATGGTTCGTTGCATGCCCCTGCGGGGCCCCATACTTGTCTCTCTCTTAATGTTGGAAGAAAAGGAAGAACGAAACAAAAATGGCGCGTGCCCCCACAGCAGTTCACGAGGATGGGCCCATAGCGCTCTCCTGGGCTCAACCAGACCCCTCCTCGCACTTCACTGGGGCGCGGCGACGAGACGACCCGCTGCCAGCCTCGAAGCAGGCGCGGCGGCATGGCGGCTGGTCGTAGCCGCCGCTGCTGGAGGTGTCGTCGGAAGAATAGTCGCCGTAGCTGGACGAGCCATGGCCGGCGCCAAGGACAAGCCCGCCTTCACCCTCGTCACGACCGTCGCCGAGGCTGAGCAACTCACCGCCGTCGTTGTCCTCACGGCAGCACCCGACACGGCAACCATCTTCCCCGAACACCCTCACATACAGGGTCACATTGCCATCGCACTTGAAGTGGAGGGTGCACCGCCGGCTCAGGCCGCGCGCGCGGGCAAACGTCTGCCAGCCGTGGGCCAGGGCTGCGTTTCCCGCAACGAAGACCTCGACCGCGACCCATGAAGCCTTGCTGTAGCAGCCGTCCGCCTGCAGCCAGAGACCGCCTGGACCCGTTGCTGGCAGCTCGCCGGCAAAGAAGCGCGGGAGTTGAAACCATGTGCTGGCCGGTTTCTCTGACCACACGACGAACTCTGGCAGCACCTCAGCTGAGTGGAAGCACGGCCGGGGAGGCCACGCGACCATGGCGCGCCTCCCTTCATCGACTGGGCAGCCACGACCTGGGCGACTCCCACCGCGCGAAGAGGCACGGCCGCCGCCGCGAGGGGCCACGTCGGTGGCCGTGGTGTGCTTGGAGGGACGGCCGCGCCCCCTCTTAGGCGGCGGTGAGCCGGGCCCCTCCTGTCGGGCTTTCCTCTTCTCTGCGGTCGAGAACCTCTTTGTAGGCGCCATGGGTGTCGCTACTAGCGATGAAGCAAGGGATGAGAAGCGAGCGGAGCAATAAGAGATGAGCGACGGGGGCTCCGCCCCCTCCTCATTTATAGAGGGAGAAGGCCAACCGGCGATCCCCACGATCACAGGTAATGATGAATTTTCTCTGCATGCAATAGGGACTCGTCAAGCCGGGCAGTTGCCGAGGCAGCGTGGGGAAGCGGAGACGCCCACGTCCCATCAATCGCCATGCGTCAACCAAGGCCGCGGGCTGTTGGGGCCCGAGGCACTCCGCACTTGCCCCTTGGCTTCGCCTCGAAGCCAAGTCCGAGCGTGCCTTGGGCCCGAGGGCTACTGTCGGCGTCCCAGGAACTGGGGTCCCCAGACTTGCCTGCCTGCGGCCCACGGCGTGGCTCCACCGGCAGCCCTGTACGGCCCATCTTCACAACAAACACTCGTGAGGCGGACGACGCAAGACCTCCTCGTGGGCGGCCTCACCAGGCTGGCTCGCGAGGGGCGGAGAGATCAAGGCAAGGGGCACCTCGCGAGGTTTCTGTGACGCAAGCCATGACAATCGAGGCCAGGCGGGCGCCTGCGCGCACAGTGTCTTCGTTTCCTCTTTGGTGCTAAAGAGGCAAGCGTAGGCGAGGAGTCCCAAGGCATCAGGCAAAGGTTTCCATATCAGTGCAACAAGACCAAGAGCACCAGGACGACAGGACAGAGGTCACCATGGAGCCCAGGACAGCGTCACCACCAGAGCCTTTGGCAGGCAAACACGACCTTTAGTCAGGATAACTTGTACTAGTTGTCTCCCTTCAAATTTGGCCGTTGTGGTATCCCTTCCCGCCAGCATTTGGGAAGAGGACCAGGGCCTCTATAAATAGGGCTAGCCAACACAATAGGAGGCAACTGATCCGAGGCCATTCAGATCATCCTCATCCACACAAACTCACCAAGCACAAGAGCACCTCACCTCGGGAGGTTGTTCTTCCCTTGTAACTATTCTTCCTTAGCCCAAGAGGCAATCCATCACACCACACTGGAGTAGGGTATTACACCGCATCGGTGGCCCGAACCAGTATAAATTTTGTGTCCCTTTGTATTGCGAGTTCGACGCGCTGAGCCTTGACATCGCGGTGAGGGAGAGTGCTAGGGGGAGGCGAGATCTTTGTGCGCACCCCCGTGCTCGGACCTCAAGGGTTTTGTCGGAACCCGAAATCCGACATAATACGGTATATATATTATATATATATACATAAACACTATTCTGATCACGGGATCGGAATAATATTCTGATCACAACCTGAACTGCCTGAGTAACGCGCCTAAACTACCCTCTATACGAACCCGACCTTCGGGCTATCTTCACAACCGTGTCTCCCCGCGTGAATTATTCTGATTAGTTGTGTTCTATATGATGTTAATGTAATCTAGAAACGATTTTAGCAACTAAATACCCGTTTTAAATAGGAATCTCGCTCGTTGGCGGATTTTGCTCTTGGGTTGTGATGAAATTGCGTTTTTTGCAATTTTACTGCCTGAGTTGTTTGACATGAACTTCTCCTGGTGATAGGTTGAACTTCCGCCAACATTGTCCAAATGGGGCTTGTGAAATAACGTTGGAAATATATGGACACGAGTATCATGCCCCAAGTTGAATTTTTGGCAAAATGTAAGCGGTTTAAGAGCAGTTTTGAAAACCGTTTTTTATTCATACAAAAAATGTGAATCATATTTTTGATCGCATTTCTAAACCGTTTATCGGAATGAGGCAAATAATATGGCATTGGAAAGCTGCTGTAAAACCGCTCCTTCCACATCTTGAAAGTTTTCTCTAATTCCTTATGGTTAAAGAGTAATTTGGAAAATCGTAAAATTTCGCAAACCTAACAGCCGAGTTCGTATTTTTGATGTCATTTCTAAACGGCTAACCCAATTGAGGCAAATGATATGGCGTTGGAAAGCTTATGAAAATGTGCTACTTTCTTTTTTTGAAAGTTTTTTCTAATTTTGAACGGTTTAAAAGTAATTTAGAAAACGGTACAAGTTCCACCAAGTTCGTATTTTTGAGCTAATTTTTTAACCTTATATCCGAATGCAGCAAATGATATGGCGTTAGAAAGTTTGAAGAAACGCGAAACTTTTTGGTATATATTATTTCTCCCAATTCATTACGATTTTGTGTCAATTTTGAATGTTTAAAATTTTTATCGGAATGGGGCAAATAATATACCGTTGAAAATCTACGGAAAATGCGAAACTTTTTCATGTTGATGGTTTTCTCTGATTCCTAGCAGTTTTCAAGTAATTTCGAAAATGGCAGGATCATTCGTTCTGCCTTTATCGCGAAACAGATTCTTTAAAAATGCACCGCGTGAAGAATTTGAACTTCTCGGCTTGTTTACTTGAACTTCACTCTGTTTTTCACATGCTTTTTTCCTCGTAGCTCTCCATCCACTCACCGGAACACTCACCGGAATTGAGCAAGTGATATACCGGTGGAAAGTGATGTAAACACGCAACTTTCCCGTGTTGATCATTTTTTCATACTCGCGATGATTTTAAAAGTTTTTTATCTAAAATTCATTCACTCTAGTAGTTGAACTTCCTGCTGTTTTCACGTTGAACTTCTGTGACGTATTTTTGTATGTAATTTTCTCATCCATTCGTTAGTGTTACACAAATGATATTCCTTTTGTACAAACCATTCCCACAATAATTTTTTTAACTTTCTCCAATGGAGGACTTGAACTTATAACAACAACAAAATTAGCCTTTTCTTTTTTATTCTTTTTTAATACAAATGCACACCGTGTAGTACGTGAACTTCTGGCAGTTATCAATCTAAACTTCTCTTGGTTACGTGAAAATATCTGAGTTTTTTCATGAATTTTTATCTGATTTTCTTAATCCTTTTTATGAATTTTGAAGCGCTATATTTCTAAAAGTTAAACTTATTGTTTTCTTGAACTTCTTGTTTCCATTCTTTAATAACGAGGAAAATCTGAGTTTTGTATAATCATCGAACTTCTGCATCTTTTTAATATGGACTTCCTGATTTTTTCTTAATATTTTTTATGAAATTTTGAAACGCTCTATTTTTTCAAGTTGAACTTCTTGTTATTTAATTTTTGAACTTGTTGTATTCCATTCTTTAATAACGAGGGAAATCTGAGTTTTCTATAATCATCGAACTTCTCCATCTTTCTAATTTGGAGTTCCTGGTTTTATTTCTTTTAGTAACGGAAAAAATCCTACTTTTTGATAGACATGGAGCCACTTCATTAAATTTGAACTTCTAGGTTTATTTTTTTGCTCGCAGCTCTCCATCCACTCACCCGAACACTCACCGGAATTGAGCAAGTGATATACCGATGGAATGCAGATGTAAACACGCAACTTTCCCATGTTGATCATTTTTTCATACTCGTAACAGTTTTTAAAGATTTTCATTAGATATTAATTCAGTGTAGTAGTTGAACTTCCTGTTGTTTTCACGTTGAACTTCTGTGACGTATTTTTGTTTGTAATTTTCTCATCCATTCGCCGGTGTTACACAAATGATATTCCTTTTGTACAAACCTCTCTCACAATATTTTTTTTAACTTTCTCCGACCGAGGACTTGAACTTACACAAATGATATTCCTGGCGTTTTGAAGTAAATTAGAAGATGGCAAGATCATTATTTCCGTGTTCATCGCGAACGGAAATGCACTACGTGAAGTAGTTAAACTTCTGGGGCATGTTTGTTTAACTCCACTCTGTTTTTTGAAGTGCTGTTTTTGCCCGTAACTCCCAAAGCACTTACCGGAATTGAGAAAATGATATACCAATGGAAAGCTGTTGAAAACTCGCAACTTTCCTGTGTTGATCAATTTTTCATACTAGTGATGGTTCAAAATAATTTGTGTAACACTGTGCTTTTTCATTCTTTTTTTAAATACAAGCAGTTACAAAACTTTTAGCCTTTGCTTTTTCATTCTTTTTTTAAATACAAAATGCACACTGTGTAGTACGTGAACTTCTCGCAGTTATCAATCTGAACTTCTTAGATCATGCGTTTTGCGTTCATCGCAAAAACAAATTCTCCGAAAATGCACTACCTGGAGAGGGTTGAACTTTTGGAGTAGTTATATTTGAACTTCACTCTGTTTTTCACATGCTGTTTTTTGCCCTTTAACTCCCCAACCACTTACCTGAATTCAGCAAATGATATATCGATGAAATGCTATTGAAAAGACGCAACTTTCCCGTGTTGAACATTTTTACATACTCGCGGTGGTTCAAAAATATTTTTTGAATAGATAAAAACATGTTTTAATTGGTATACATGAAACTTTTAAACCATACATTGGTATGTAGCATATAATACACCATTGGAAAGCTTATGAATAGGATCAACTTTTTTCATCTAGACATTTTTTACAAATTCATGGACTTTTGAGAGCAGTTTTAAAATTGGCAAAAACAACATCGTTTTTGCCTGTTTTTAACATGTAACTGAAGGTCGGACGTCTCGCACTAGAGATCTTCAACCGCACCCGGAGGAGCGCTGTCGGGGCCCCGATTCTAAGTCACACCGATCTAGCATGTAACACCTCATATCACTTTGCGGCCTCACGCACGGTATTCCCACGGGTGTTACCTTACCATGGCCCGGGACCATTTGCACCTTTTGGCTCACGTATATGATAGTGTCGCTAGCATCCATATGACAGAGAACCCGGGCCGACATGACTAGTCGTGAACCCAAAGTGGCACTAACTTACGGGGACAGGCATACATGAGTCAACACCGAGCATGTCGGTAAGCAGCATGCGAATCCGGGCTGTAGCACTGGGCTAACAGGACTCCGGATGTCACCGCGTGACATTTCCCCGAGGGGACAGACACAGGAACGAAGTGAATCACATGCCGGCCAGTCTAATTGTTCCAGAGCAGTAGTGCTGGGCTAGCAGGACTCCGGTAAACCGGGCTGTAGCGGACTACCAGGGCTCGATGGAAGCACTAGACTACATTTCGCCATAAGAGGGGCTACCAAGGATAGACAACCAGGTTGTCGGATCCCACACATAGCAATGCATGTTACACGTACGCATGACATGCAAGTATGTGTTGTACAACATGGCATCACAACATAACGCAAACTCATATAGATAAAGGCCCAGAAGAGCCACATAGCATTAAGTACAAACAGGGGTCACATGACCCATCATTCAGAGCATACAAGCAACGGAAGCATTAGATGTCTGGGTACAGACAACTACAGAAGAAAAAGGCTGAGAAGCCTGACTATCTACAAGACCCTCCCAAGGGTACAAGATCGTAGCTGAGGTACAAGCTACTCGTCAAAGTCCAAGCGGAGCTACTAATAAGACCGAAGTCTCCGCTGCAAAAACATGAACAAGGCAACATGAGTACAAAGGTACTCAGCAAGACTTACATCAGATCCTATCATACATGCATTTGTATCAAGAAGGTAGTGTGGGGTTTAGTTGCAGCAAGCCAGCTTTGACTCAGTGGCTATCCTGTTCTACGACTACGAGAAACTTCTTTGAGGTAAGAAGGCACACACGAGTCCACTAATCACCACCTCAATACACCACTATGGATTCATTCCCGTCTCACTACGAGAAGCCATCCATAGCACTCACACTTATCTTGAGCATTTTAGAGTATCCACTTCAAGTTATCTATGTACCACGTAAGCATCCAAGAAGTCCATAACCGAGGACACGGCTATTCGAATAGATCATGATAACCCTGCAGGGGTGTACTGCTTCACACACGCGCTCGCCACTTACCGCCATGTACACGTCAGGTACCTCGGCAACCTTCAAGCGGAAGCCTGGCGAGGGTGTCGGCCACGACCTGACTAACCTCACAAGACTCTAGTCCAGGTTTATCGCCTATGCGGGTTCCATCCGCAAGGAGATCCGGCCGGGGTGTCGCTCACGGCCCCAAACGACGTGCGCAGGGTTCCCAAGCCCACCTCGCCGGATGGATCTATGCTTGGTACACCGTGCCACTTGTGCCTAGTCTGTCCCAAGCCCACCTGGCCGGGTGCCACTTGGTATACTACTAACACTACCTACAAACACCAGAAACTAATTGCAACTCCTGGACAGAGATCACGTTGGTTAATAAGTCGAGAGGGGTCGAGTTACCGGAACCCAATGTGTGGTAGTAGCTAGTCATTGGACAACATACACAGAACTCAGTGCTTAAGGACGGTTCCAGTGAGACAACCCACCATGCACTCCTACATGGCCTCTCACCGCTACCTTTACCAAATCGTGTTCCCACGCTTAACTCTCGGCACCAGAACATATCGTAACACTCCAATTCATTCCCAATGAACCAGACCTGACACAACTCTAAGCAATAGCAGGCATGGCATGGTAGGAACACAACATGGCTCAATCAACTCCTACACATGCTAGTGGGTTTCAACTATTTACTGTGGCAATGACAGGTCATGCAGAGGAATGGGTTCAACTACCGCAGCATAAAGTAGCAGTTGAATCGTTGTTGCCCTAATGCAGTAAAAGAGAGCAGGAGCGAGAGAGTAGGTTTGTATCGGAATGAACAAAGGGGGTTTGCTTGCCTGGTAGATCAATAGGGTGGCACTGCTCCTCAGACAGGTACTCTGGAACACTCTCCGGAGCAGGACCTATCGAGAAGGAACGGTGTCGACAATCAGAACACAATCATATGCAACAATATGATGCATGAATATGGCATGAATATGTGATGTGTTTTGAGCCAATGCATTTACCATTCAACTTGGAAGAGATCCATTTGAACCAAAGGTTCAAATGCAACTCTAATATAAGTCCCTTTAAATGCCATAAGTGTGTTTTCATACATACAGCATGTATAGGTTGGTTTGTCATGCATGAAAATGGCACAGTTGGATAGAATGAATTTTTCTGATCATTTTTCATATATAAATTATTTAAATCTGAGCTACGGTTGAATTTCTATGAATTTTAGAAGTTTTGAACATTTTTTGGAATTTCCTGATTTAATAAAAATCCAGAAAAATGGTTTATTGCGTCAGCACTGCGTCATCATGACGTCAGCGGGTTAGCGGCGCTGACCAAGTCAAACCTGACGTGTGGGGTCCACACGTCAGTGACTCAGTGTTAAACATCGGGTTAGTTTATCCTAATTACAGTGTTAGTGGCGCTGGGGCCCACTGGTCAGTGTCAGGGGTTAGGTTAGGTGGTGATTAGCATTAAGCTAATCACCTGACAGGCCGGACCCACATGGCAGGGCTCAGGCGACAGGGCTCGTCGCCGGCGACCACTGGCCACGGCGGAGTCCCCACTAGAAGCCACGGGAGCGGTGCCTGGGGGCACCAGGAGGTTGCCCGCGCTCCCGCGCATCCAGGGGAGCCCGCGAGAGCCTGCGGGGGCGGCGGAGCTCGCCGGAGCGGAGCTCACGGCGGCGGCCGGAGCTCGGGCTCGAGCGGCTGCGGGGCTACGGAGCACGAGGAAGCGATCGGAGAGGCTCTACAACCTCCTGGCGTCACCAGGAACACGGTGACGCGTGCGGTTGCGGGCTGCAGTGGCTTGAGCGACGGCGGCGACATGGACGGCGGCGAGGAGCTACGGCCGTGGAGGAAACGGCGGCTACGACGCAGGAATAATGGGGAGAAGAGGGGGGAAACGGGGAGGTGCTCACGGCGATTACGCGGAGCAGCACAGCGGGCTCGGGGGAGACCTGGTGACGGCGAATCGACGGCGGCAGACGGCGGAGCCCGAGGAGGAATACGATGGCGATGGCGGCGCTCCAGGGCCTCCCGAGGCGTGTGGCTCGACGGAGAGGTAGCCCGCGACGTGGCGGAGCTTTTGGGCGTGCCGGAGAGGCGAGGGGGTGGCTACGGCAACGGTGGCCGGTGGCGACGGCAGTGCTCGGCCGTGAGAGAGAGAGCGAGGGGGAAGAGAGAATGGGCACGGGGGAGAGCGAGAGAGGCTTGTGGCGGCGCATGGCGTCATTCGGGCGATCTAGGCGACGAGGGGAGAAGCAGGAGGTGGCGCGCATGTGTGCGGGCGGCGAGCGCGTGCCCCTGTCCTCCTGGCGCGAGGAAGGGGACGACTGGCACTGGCCAGTCAGCTGGGCCGGCACAGAGCCAGGCCAGCAAGTGGCCCAGGTAAGTCCAGGTAAGGGTTTTCCCCTTTTTGTTTATTTTTCTATTTTTCTGACATTTGTTTGATTTAGTAGAAATACTAAACCATTTTATTTACTTCTGTCAATTTTTGCAGGGACCTAAGGGATTAATCCAAAGCCCCTCACCAAAATTCAGAATTTTTGGACATATATAAAATATATAACATATATATATCCAATGCAAATAATTACTGCATTAATTCCAAATGGCCAAAATAAATATTTATGAGCTACTAAAAATATTGGTTTGATTTTTATCTCTGTCCAATATTTTCAGAGAGCAACATGAACATTTTCTTGGACCCTTTTGGAGCAATTTTTATCTGGGCCATTTCCAGAAATGATTCTGAGGGTTTCATAGATCCCCACTTCAAATTTAAATGGAATTTAAACATGATGCACACATGACTAGCTAGTCTAGGTCATACCAGAGCTAGGGATGTGACAAGCATATGAACTTTTTGCAACAACCCTTTTAGGATTTTAGTTTTTTATTCTTTTTATTCTCCTATGTAACGCATTCGGTGTACTTGTTGAATTGCTCATTGTTTTCATGTTGAACTTCTGTCACGTATTTTTTGTTCGTAATTCCTCATCCGTTCATCAAATTTTTGCACAACATTTTTTGTGTATTTTTGCACATGTAAATACACGAAGAACCTCCTTCACAAGAATTTTTGAACATTCCTAGGCCAACCACGTGAACTTCTAGCAAAAGTTTTTCCAGACGTTGTCTTTTTATACCTTTTTCTTATATGAAACACACTCCATGTAGTAGTTGAACTGCTTGTTCTTTTTGCTTTGAACTTCTCTCTGTTTTTTGTATACATCGAACTACTCCATATTTTATTTGGGACTTCTTGGTTTTATTTATTTATTTAGTAGCAAGAAAAATCCAAGTTTTTAAATTCTAACTTCTTAGTTTTTTTAAACTAAACTTCTCGGGTTTTTTGAAACGGGGAAATTCAAATGCCCTCTTATTCTAAATTTAACTTCTAGGTTTTCATTTATTTTGAAAAGCAAAATTTTGGATTATTTTAAACTTTGAACCGCACCGTTATTTTAATTTGAACTTCTAGCTTTTTAAGAAACTGGAAAATCTAAAATTTCCATGAACATCAAACTACTTCGTTTTTTTATTTGAACTTCTTTGTTTTATTCCTTAGTAGCCGGAATGATCCAAGTTTTCGTTGCGAATATCGAATTGCTTTGTTTTCGTAGTGACCCAAAATTTTGAACCGTTTAACGGAATTGATGATATGCCATCCCGTTGAAAGGGTATTGAATAGGAGAAACTTTTGCATCTGGAGAGTTTTTTCAAAATTCATCACCGCTTATATGTTTTTCTAAATGCCAAAAATGTCATTGGTTTTTTTGTTTATCGAACATTTAAATCCTAGGATTTTAATAAACTTTGAGCTTTCGTGTTATTTTAATTTGAATTTCGGGCATTAGAGAATATGTAGTTTGGAGTACATCCTTTTTGAGAAATGCACCTTCCTTACTCTATGCGAGTTTCAAAAAAAATATTTGAACTTCTATATGGGAATTTACATTTTTTTTCTCTGCATCTGAATTTCGTACATGAAACTTTATATCGTCTTACATATTTTTGAACTTTTGCATTTGTTATATTTGAACTTCTGTCTTTTTATACACACATAATTTTATGTACCCACTGCACAGATGTTCAGCATGAGTGGACCTTGGTCAGTCATAATTTTTTTGCTCCCCGTATACACACAACAATCATCAATTTTCCATATACATGGACTTCAATTTTCTGACAAACTAAGGAAGAGAGCATTCACTGAACCAGGGCATAAAAATTCTTGACTTTCAATTTTTTTTTCAAAACGTGTGTGTTTGATTGATGTCTTCTCTTCCTCCTTCCTCTGAACGTAAAAACATCCACAACAATTCAGAGAGAGTTGAGGTTCACTGAAGTTCAAGTATGCGCCCACATGCATTTTTATCTGAAACACAATTTTTTTACTTCAACCCGATTCAGAGAAAGAGAAACATTGTGTGGAGTGCGGACACACAAAATCAAGGAAAAATGAAAAGAAAGGTACTACCGCTGGTCAGGTGAGGGCGGTGCGGGCCGCCACCGGTGGCGGCGCGCTGGTCAGGTGAGGGTCGTGCGGGCCGACGGCGGCATCCTGGGAGGGGGAGGCGTGGTCCTTCAGTGGCGCGCTAGGAGGAGAGGAGGTGTGGGTCGGCGGCGGCGCGCTGGTCAGGTGAGGGTGGTTCGGGCCGCCGGCGATGGCGGCGCGCTGGGAGGCGCGTGGCCGCGGGGATGGGAACGGCTGGGAATCAGGGAGAGAACGTGGGGTGCGGGGTGGGCTTTGTTTTTTGTTTTTTTGTTTTTCTTGAGTTCGGGAGCATCCATCGCCTCCTATATAGGTATACAGAGCTGTTGTGATCCTAATAACTATTCTAATCATGGGATTAGAATAGTGTTGTCCTATATATATAGGTCATGCTCTGGGATGACGCACATGATACAGTTTGAGCACACACACACACATGCATGTGTATGTATGAATCCCTCCCATTGAGTCGAAGTTGCAAGTACAACGACACGTCATGAACCTATCTCACTCTGTGTGGGGAGCTAGTGTACGATTTTTGACGCACGTGCCACATCAATGTTGTGAAATGGTATTCAATCATGCAAGCACGCATCACCTCCATACCCATGCATGTAGTGGTTACCTTCAAACGGTACATCCATTATCACCTTGACCAACCACAAGATAGGTTACCATGGCGGATTCTTCATTTGGTTCATGTTATCGTAGTATAGGTCATGGTGAGATTCAGACCTAATTAAGTTTGAGCGCATATACTATGCACACATGCATGCATGAATCCCCGTCGTTGGCTTGAAGTGTGGTGTAACATACATATGTATCGTCAACCTAACCCTCACTCAGTGTGGGTATTTCTAGTTCGAAATCACGGTGCCACATCAAAGTTGTTCCATTGTTAAACACACCTCTCCATGCATATGTTTGGGCCACACGCACACAGTGGTTGTCTTCGGGGACTAGCTACTTGGGTGATTATTGGCGAGCTAGTCCATCTCCGAGGTCGCATGGACGACCATCACTTTGACCAACAACAAGAGAGAGGTTGTACGACAAAGGTGGATTACTTTTGGTCTGTTTTACGATCAATCTTGGTGAGAGATGCCTCTCTGGCCCGCTGACTGAAAGTGTGTGTGTGGGGGGGGGGGCTGCTACTTCGCACTTTGCTAGGTGAACCTCGGTTGGGGGGCATCCATTCATAGCTTAGGATTCCCTTCATGGTGACACGAGGGGGGAGGGTGCTGCTAGCTGCTACTTCACACTTTGCTAGGTGAACCTCGGTTGGGGGGTGGCATGCATTCATAGCTTAGGACTCCCTTCATGTCGACACGAGGGAGGGGGGTGGATGGTAGCTACTTCGCACTTTGGTAGGTGAACCTCGGTTGGGGGGGGCATGCATTCAGGCTTAGGATTCCCTTCGTGCCGACACGATGGAGGGGGCTGCCAGCTACTTCGCACTTTGCTAGGTGAATCTCGGTTGGGGGGCATGCATTCATAGCTTAAGATTCCCTTTGTGCCGACACGAGGGAGGGGGGCTGCTAGCTACTTGCACTTTGCTAGGTGAACCTCGTTTGGGGGGAGGGGCATGCATTCATAGCTTAGGATCCCCTTCGTGCCGACACGAGGGGGGTGGGGGCAAGCAATACCGTGCGCTTTGCGAGATAGTTGCCACATCGAAGTTGCATTTGGTATTTGAAAATCAAACCACTCTTTTCATACATAAACTTGGTCCACATGCAAGTGTGTTCGTGCCCTCACCCTCTCCCATGTCATTTTTCACCAAATTTATGAACATTTGACAAGTCGGATGACCCAACAGACACGGTTCACTCAAACTAATCGTGTGCCACACCGGTGCCCCTGTCACGCACACATCCGCACAGTACATTGGGCTCCAAGAGGTTTCCCCTCTAAAAAATATATACCGGCCTGCAGCTTTTTTATGTTTGATAACACATGGTTATTGTGTTTCGACCATGTGGGATGTTTCTTGTTCCCAATCCCGCATGCATCCCTAGATAATATCTGCCCGCCTCAAGGGTTTTTCTGTTTCATAACACACGGTTGTTATCTCTGGACCATGTGCGATGTTTCTTGTTAACAATCCCGCCGGCATCCCTCGAAAATATCTGCCCGGCTCGACGGTTTTTCTGTTTCATAACACACGGTTGTTATCTCCAGACCGTGTGCAATGCACCATCATCAAAATTTTCAATAGCCCCGGCATTTTAATCCTACGTTTGACTCCCGACGTCCCGCGTAATAAATTTCTCAGTACCCGCGTCATTTCCTGAAACACTCCCCCTCCACACACACACACAGACAAACACCAAAACCTCCTCAGACGTGCGCGCACACACACACACACATCCCTCCCTCGCTCGAAACCCTAGCAAGGCCGCAAGGCCTCCATTGTCAACATCTGCCGGTTTGCCCGTGCAGCTTACCCACCGATGTCCATACCCAAGCCGCCCTGAGTTTCTTAGATGACGCCTGCCAAATGCCCCCTTTCCCACAGTTCCCCATCCCCCACTCCAGAGCATCGCAGCCTAAGCCCGGCTACGCTTCTCGTGGAGCTCGAGGAGCGACTGGCCCAAAAAACGTGTATCGCGGTCTCTTCGCCCGACGTCGCCGAGGAAGCTGACGACCATTACTTCTAGCAGGCACTCAAGCACCGGGCTAGAGTATGTGGGCATGTCTCAGCTGCTGGCTACAACATCGAGGTCATCGACAGCAATGGCCTGAGGTGGGCTATGTCACAGGTTAAGTGGCCCACCCCCAACCCCTCGGGTTCAACCGCCGTCAATCTCATCCATGGCCCCGCCGCTGATCTCCTCTGGCTCGCTGTCAACAATTTGCCATCCTACATCGCCATCGAGCCCCTTTTGTCATTTTTGAAGGACACATTCTACGATGCTGGCTTGGGATCCACAGCTTCCAAGTCAGACCTCATCGACGATGACCAAGGGGAGGGCACCATATCCGGCTCTTCCAAGGGGAAAGAGCCCATATGCTCTTCCAAGGAGACAGCGCCCATCTGCGACATCAGGGAGGGCACCCTACATCCATGCTCTTCCAAGGGGAAGGAGCCCATCTGCGACAACATGGAGCGCATCCAGGGTCTGTGCTCTTCCCACGGGAACGAGCCCATCTGTGACAAGTGAGGAAACCCATGATTTGTTTTGCCGTGCCTCTTAACAAGGGGAAACCCATGATTTGTTTAGTCGAGTCCCTTTTGTAGTGTAGTGAGAATATGTCTGGTTTTAATTGCTATATCTGGTTGTTTGCGGTATGCCTTGTTTATTTCAGTTGTTCGCAATGTGATGCTCTATATGTGCAATTATTTACTGTGTAGTACATTTCATCAATCCAATTTTAAACATACCGATAGGAATGCATATATTTGCTTGCTGTTAAGCCTGTTATAGCTAGCATATGCCTCTTTTAAAGTTTTTGATTGTTCGGTTGTTTCTAGTTAGCATATGTCCAGTTTCAAATGCTATCTTTGGTTGTTCGTAGTATGCCTTGTTTATTCCAGTTATTCACAATGTGATGTTCTATATGTGCAAGTATGAACTGTGCAGTTCAATTTCATCAGTACCAGTGTCAACAATACCACTATGAATGACTACATTTGGTTGTTGCATCTTGTAGTTAACATGCCTTTCCATTTTTATTTAACAATAACCAGTGTACTTAGACCGGCACAATACCAGTTTGAATGACTATGTTTGCTTGTAGTTAAATGTTAGGCATGTTGAAGTTAACACACCTTTCCACTTGTTTTGCTTCACTAGTGTGCTTAAACCTACACGACATCGGTGGCCCGAACCAGTATAAACTCTTGTGTCCCTTGTTCCTTGGGTTCGGCGAGCTAGGCTTTGAGATCGTGGCGAGAGTGTGAGCTAGGGGAGAGAGATCTTTGTGCATACCCAGTGTTTGAACCTCAAGGGTTTAGCCGGAACCCATAATCCGACATTTGGCGCGCCAGGTAGGGCTGCGCCGAAACCTCTCTTTCATCAGCTGATCCGCCGACACCCCGCGGTGCCGATGTCCGGCGACCCAAGGACCAACGCCGACCATTGGGAAGCTTGCCCCTTCACGGCGGAACCATCGCCCAAGAAGACCTCAACTGCGCACTCCAGGTGGCCGGTGCACCGCCGAACACCGCGGGGCGCGGGCGGCGCGGTCCGGCGCCTCCCACCCTCACACCGCGGCGCGCGCGGGCCGCTCCAAGGGCGTCAAGCTACGCAGCAGCGATGGCGCCTCACACCCGATGGGAACAAGCCAACATGCGAGCCGCGCTCATAGTGGCGTGAGTGCTGCTGCGGTGCCGGCTGGCAGAGAGCGGTCGCGATGCATTGCCGGAGCGTGTCGCTGAGCTGTTGGACGCTGCAACCAGGGGTACGCCGCCTTTCTGCTCCTTACCTACGCCTCAAATTGTGGCCAGATCGCACGGTGGGCCTCGTCGCGCCCGCGTACTCCCAGGCGCACCAGGAGGGTTCATCGGCGTCGGTGCGGCCAATGGTGCCGGGCACCCGGCCGCACCTGTGCTTCCCCCAGCGGGCGCAGATACGGACGTTGCTCCCCGCGACCCCAGTGGGATGCCACCCTACCACCACCAGGGCGGAGAGCTGGGCCTGGCGGGGGTTCGCGCGGGGCGTCTCGGCGGGGGTTCCGGGGTGGCGGCTCCGGAAGCCTATGTGCCCCGCATGGTGGATCGAGAGTACACGCCGGAGATGACCCCGGCTTGTTCCTCGAGCCAGGTTGGGAAGAGGAGATACTAGTAGTTGAGGCCCTCCAGGAACCACCCAGGAGCAGGCTTACGCTAACCATGGCTCGCAGGTGGACCAGGTCACAGTGGTGGACGGCGACCCTAGCTCTGCAACCTCACTTCAACCAGGGGAAGCACACTGGGGGGCTGCACGGGAGGGGCCTAGAGCAAGGCCCCTCTCCGCATCACACGGAGGTAGGTCCTCTGTCGGGGAGGCACTGGCGAGCCTTTCCCTGGCAGAGGGCCCGTGGTCGCCGAGGGCGCCGCTAGCGTCCCCTTTGCCCCTTGGCATAATCCTGGTTTCAGGACGACCCAACGGTGGTCGAGGGCAGCGCAAGGCGGGGCCCTCGTCTGGCGATATGAAGAAAGGCTCACGCATGTGAAGGTCTCCGCCCGTAACACTCTCACGTAATAATGAGTGGGGCTGTACACGCCCCGGAGTCTCCGGAGAGCCACCCTCGGGCCTCGGGGGCTCCCGCCCACGTCCTAGTGGAAGCACCATGCTCCACGCTGGCCGTCGACACTGTCCCCCGATGACTATGCTCACGGCCTGTGAAAGCACTTAGCTCCTCGCTGGTGGGAAGACAAGAAGACTAGCTAGGTGCCGGACGTGGCCATTTGCTTGCAACCCCTCTATTCTTTAGCTCGCTGCCTTTTCAGATTTGAACATGAAATTGTATTTTCGCTGACAAGTACGGGGGGCGTCTTTTTATCGTTGCATTGGTTTCTTGAATTTTTTGGTCTTGCGCCTTGTTTTTAAGGACCGCGTCTGCTACCCCTCTCTCACGAGCACCTCGCGAGCGGGGGCTGGGTGTGGCATGCATGTGCATCCTGTTGCGCTCAGGCGCATGCTTCTCGCGAGCCCTGTTGGGCGGACTAGCAGGCTCCTCAGGAGCCCAGCACCTTGCGGCCTGCAACGGACTCCCCTCGGGAGAAATACACACCAGCAACCGCAAGACCGGTCCGAGGTCTGTCTGGACTAAGGTAAGTTGCTACAGCAAGCTCGCGGAAGAAGTTAAGGACTCACAAAAGCGCGCTTTAAGTCTGGCTCAAGGAATAAAAGAATAGTCTAATTACACAAGGGGCTCCCCTCCCAAAAAATGCTCTTACATCTTGAAGGGCCATGCCCAAGCTTTTGCGCGCAGGTTTGAAACAAAGGAGCACAGGCCTAACCGGACATGTCGCTCGCAGCGTCTTCCGAATCATTCCTGGACGCGTTGCTGGCACCATCGTCGTCGCCTGCATCGCCCCCGCCATCGTCAACCGCGCCTTTTTGTCCCCATGACCACCACCACGTCTTCCTCGGAGGCGAAGGCCCTGACCAGAGCATCCATATTATCGTCCACCCAGCGCGCCAGGTTATCCCGGATAGCCCCGGGCACTGGGGCAATGGCGGCGTCAAAATTGAAGTTGGGGTCGACATTTTGAAGATGGCTGAAGATGCGGGAGAATGCGTGCCCGAGGAGGCCTCGGCTCTTCTCGTCCATGAGCTCGCGAGCCTTCTCAGCCCGGTTCTCTAGGCGCATCACGACGTCGGTGAAGAAGCGAAGGTGGCTGGCATAGTGCTCGGCATGGCAGTGAGGGGCGTGCTCTTCGCAGATGGCGCCTAGCGCCTGATTGGACCTCGTCCTGAGGTCCCGAAGCATGGGAGTGTGCTCGCGCGTAACGTCTGCTGGCGGAGCGCCTCTTCCCTGCTCTGCTGTGCGAAGGACCCGGCGTTGGAAACTCGTCGCTGAAGCGTGAGCAGCTCAGCACGGGCAGAGGCCAACTCCGCCTGAACGGAGATCAGGGCCGCAGCGGCGGCCTTCTCACGCTGCTCCACCTCATTCAGCTTGGACCGAAGGGCAGCGGTTCTACCATCAGCTTCGGCTTCCAAGAGCTTCAACTTAAGGTCGTATCTGTTGGCAAGAACCGCATGGCCCTCCGCCACCCTGTGGTCAATCTCCTCCTGGATCCTGGCCAATCGCGCGCTTGCGGCATCCTCCGCCAGGATGACTTGGCGCTCCCTTGTCTCCAACCATTCAAGCTCGAGGCTGCGCTCCGCAGCCTCCAGCACCAGCGCTTCCTCACGCCTCAAGATCTCGTCCTCTTCGGAAGGCGCCCCCTTCATCGACGCCAAAACAGCCCTGTGGGCCTCGACCTACTGCTCCAGGGAGGCATTCAAGGCCTGGAGCTCCTGCCTGCGCTCCTCCGCAACCTCGTGTTAGTGGTCAGCCTCCCTGGCCTCTTCCAAGGCTCAGGCACTGGCCTCACACGAGGTTGCAAGGGATGCCTCAGCCTTCGCGTTGGCACACTCGTGCCAGAGACGCCCGTGGTTGATGGCCACCTTCAGTTGATGCCATTCATCTGCTAGCCGAAGACCCTTAGTTTCGAGGCGGGCGTCGACATCCATGAGCTATTCCCCAAGCCGGCTCAACGCACCCATCGCCTCCCGGAAGAGCTCGTGACGGACGGCACCATTCTCGTGCGCAAGCTCGAACGCACGACCGGGCCCGTCCTCCTTGCCGGAAGTCGCTGAAGAGGTCTAAGGTGGCTCGCCTTCTCCCAGCAGGGGGTTGGGGGCCGGCGCCTTTCCAGTTGCCCTTCGGGCCCCGTCGGGGGCCCCGAGGGGCGGAAGCTCGTTGCCCAAAGGAGAGACCAGGATTGAGGCCACCCAGCCGTGGTCAATAACCAGAGGAGGAGTCCTTGGCACACCTTCCGCATCCCAGGCAAGGCCGCGAAGGAGGGGCGGCAAGAGCGCGGGGTCGAGACGCCAGGCTGGCGCGCTTGCCCCACCGGCCGACCTTGCAACAAGTGCGGCAGGCCGGCTTGGGGCTCCCAAGGTCAGTAGAGGACTCGAGGCAGGAGGAGGTTGCCTCTCGGGAGACTTCGTCGTCTTCGCAGAAGGGGCCCTGAGAAACCCTAGTCTGGAGGGGAAGCATCACTCAAGAAACTACAAAGATAAGGTACTCACTCGTCTATGGCAATGTACTTCCTCTGTTTCAATGGCCGGAAGGCATCACCGCTGCAACTTGGAGATCCCTTCCTCTTCCGAAGCGCGTCGAAGTTCGGTCGGAGCCGACCGAAGCCCTGGGTGTGGTCACCAGTGCCGAATGCGGCTGGTGTGGCTCCTGAGGAGGCGACCTCACGGGTGCTGGACTGCATGGAGACCTTGGCCCTCACTCCGTGGCGACTCGCCAGAGCCTCGGGGGCTTCTGCCTCAGGAGCACTAGGATGCAGCTTCCCTCCGTCCCCTCACTCAGAACGGCTCTCTGGGGGCCCGCAGGACGACCCCTTAGGAGCCCCGAGCGGCACCGGTTCCTCAGCAGCCGCGTTGCTAGCGGCCAGTGGTGGTTGCCCCCCTGCGCCCACTTCCAGGGAGATCGCCGCGTTGGCGGCGGGCAAGGGAGCCACGAAGACAGGGCTCTCGCGAGCCGGCCGGGCGTAGTCCCCACTCGTCGAAAGGGGGCATATGCTTTGCGAACTCCACCTTGTTCGAGCAGCAGTATAGAAGACTACCTTCTCCCGGCAGGCTGGCTGGCGTTGGTTCACCAGTCAGGAGCTCGAGCACCATGCGCCGCGCCACAGGGGCTAGAGGCGGCACCTGAAGCCTCATGCAGTCCGCGTAGCCGGAGAAGGTCCACATCGGCCGGGACTGACGCTAAAGCAGAGCAATACGGCACCGGATGAACTCCTTCACCACCATAGGCGCCGTCACCCCGAGGCCCTTCAGCCTGGCCAGCGGGAGCCAGACATGAGCAAGCCGCTGGTCGACGAGCCTGGCGTGCTCCCAGTCAGAGCATGGGGCGGCCGGAATCCGCAGACGTAGCAGCAAGGGATTGCATACGCCAACATCCACATACACCCATCGCTTCCGAAAACCACCGACGACCGGCAAGAGCTCGAAGTCGATCCCCGAGCCAGCTGTCGCAGCCACAGCCTGGAAAGACACGCACCCGGAGCGCTGGCGAGCGTCTGTCAGATGCAGGGAGAAGAAATGGCAGAACAAGGCCACGGAAGGGGCAATGCCCACCATGGCCTCATAGACGAAGGCGAAGATAGCAAGAAGGATGATGGATTGGGGATCAAGGTGCAGCGCGTTGATCTGATAATGCGAGAGCACCGCATTGAAGAAGTCAGAGAAGGGAGGGATTAGACCGGCCCTGAGGGCGTGAAGATGAAGGGGAACCTCGGTGGCCGTCATTTTGATTTCAGCATGGGAAGCAGGCCAGGCCACCGTCGCCCCCACTAACTGGAGTCGGCGGCGAGCGCCGGGCGCACCCTGACCATCGCCTCCTTGTTGAGCACCACCGTCCACTCGACAACGGGTTCGAAGATCGGCGGCGCAGGAGCCGAGGTACATGACTCCTTCTTCCCCTTCTTCTTCCGGCTTGGTGCCATGGTAGCAGTGAGAGCTGGTGTCAGATCAGGCCAAGGGAAAAGATCCGTAGTTTTCCAGAAGACGAGGGAGCCTAGGAGCACTTGCCTGCGATGGGGGTGGTGTTGTATAGGAAACTATGGCTGCTTAGCCAAGCAGAAATCGAGGCTGCATGGGGTAGTGGAGAGGCCCACGTCCTATCAATCGCCACGCGTCAATCAAGGCCGCATGCTATTGGGGCCCGCGGCGCTCCGCACTTGACCCTTGGCTTCACCGCAAAGCCAAGTCCGAGCGCGCCTTGGGCCCGGGGGCTACTGTCGGCATCCTGGGAATGGGGGTACCCAGACTTTCTTGCATGCGGCCCATGGCATGGCACCTCTAGCAGCCTGGTACGTCCCATCTTCACCAACAAACACTCAAGACCCTCGCGAGGGGCCAAGCCTCACGAGGCGGGTGACACAAGACCTCCTCAGGGGCAGCTTCACCAGGCTGGCTCGCGAGGAGTGGAGAGATCAAGGTGAGCGGCACCTCGCGAGGTTCATATGACGTGTGCCATGACGACCAAGGCCAGCCGGGCGCCAGGCGGTCGCCAGCGGGCGCAGAGTACCAGTTGCCTCTTTGGTGCTAAAGGGGCAGGCACAGACAAAGAGTCCTGAGGCATCAGTCAAAGGTTTCCATATCGGTGCAACGAGACCAAGACCAGCAGGACGGCAGGACGGAGGTCACCGTGGAGCCCACGACGGCGTCACTACTAGAGCCTTTGGCAGGCGAAGACCACATTTTGTCAGGATAGCTTGTACTAGCTGTCCCCCTTCGAATTGGGCGTTGTGGGATCCCTTCCCGCCTAATATTTGGGACGAGGACCAGGGCCTCTATAAATAGGACTAGCCACCACCGTAGGAGGCAACTGATCTTGGATCGGACCCATTCCATCCTCGCACGCACAAGCTCATCGAGCTCAAGAACACCTCTTAGGAGGTTGTTCTTCCCTTGTACTTGTTCAGCCCCAGCCTACAAGGCAATCCACTACACCACACTGGAGTAGGGTATTACACCACATCGGTGGCCCGAACCAGTATAAACTCTTGTGTCCCTTGTTCCTCGGCTTCGGCAAGCTAGGGTTTGACATCATGGCGAGAGTCTGAGCTAGGGGGAGAGAGATCTTCGTGCGCACCCCAGTGTTCGAACCTCAAGGGTTTTGCCGGAACCCGTAATCCAACACCCCCTATCGCCCACACTCACTCTGCGACGGTTCCAAATGCCATCGCGAAAAGGGGTAAAAAACCGTTTGTTTAGCATCGACGTGTACCAGTGGCGGCAGTGATGGCCTGTGAATAACTTTAACGCATGGGGTAGAAACCGCCAAATTACTCTTCCCAGATCGCGCTCTTATCCTTAGCCACGTATGCCACATGCATAGCACGGGGTAGGTAACGGAGGCACGTGGTGTGGAAGACCATCTTGAAATGGGTCCGTTTGTTTTGAATTGGAGGAGGGCAGCGGTTGCCTATTGATGGAGCAGCCGCCCTTCCCCGCCAGTCTTATAAAAAGGAGGGGCGGAGGAGGGCAAAGTCATCCAGTGCTGCATCCCTCTCCTCCCTCTTTCCTGGTTCTTTGCTTGTTCTGGTGATGCTGAAGGGAAGGGCTCGGTGCCAGCCCCCGGGCTTCTGCTCGGGGCAATTGCTGCCTCATGTTGGTGCTGACGCTTGGGGAGTGAGCCTGGTTCCTGGTGCGGTGAACCTCTGGATCTATTTCAAGCTCGGCCGGGAGGCAGGGCCGGAGATCATTGGTAATCCCATCATTGCCCCTCCCGGAGGCCATGGGGCTGTTGTGGATGAGAGGCGCGCCTTCCTGCCCACCAAGGAGGGGTGCGACACGCCTCGGGCCCTTCGGCAGCTCTGTCTGATTGCTGTTTCTCCGCAGGAGGCACCGGGTCGGGGGCTTGGCGTTTTCCGGGAGCAGCGGTCATGAGGAGAAAGCGAGGGAAGACAGAGAATGCGGGTGGCAGGGGGTCAGGTCGGAGTATGATGGCGCGGATGCCTTCGTCTTCGACCGATGACCTGCTGTCTCGTCTTTCCGCTCTTCCCCTCCCTCCCCGGCACCGTCATCACCAGCCTCTTCGGGTGGTAGCCGGGGAGGGATGTTCTCTTGGCGCCTTCTCCTCGCCTCCAGCAGTCTTCCGGCTGAGCTTTGCTGGATGACCCTACCGGTGCTCAAGCCAGGGCTTCTTGCCGGCTCTGGAGGTGCCGACCAGAAGGCGTCGCCCCGTCTCCCGCACTCCTCCTTCGCAGCCTCGACAATCCCGGTCTTGTCAGGCCCTGCTTGACGGGACCTGACGGGATCGGGGTGGGCTCCTGCTTGGGTGCCCCTTTTCTCGTCTTTTCCTCCTTCCACCGCAGTGCCTGAAGGAGGGGAAACGAAAAGAGGGGATCACGGGGCACTTATCTTTTTTTATTCTAAAACTAGCCGGCAATCGCCAAATTTTAATTCAAATAATGTAATCTCTCAAGTCCGTCTTTGTATTCCGTAATGCTTGTACTTGTAATTGCATATGAATGAAAAAGATGAATCTTGTCGGGAACTCGTGCATGTGTATGTCCATGTAGAGGCAAAGTGCCTCTTTAATAGAATAAATAAGTCTTCCCCGGCAGGATATCCTGCAGGCATCCTCTTCGTCTGCCGGAGAACTACGTCTACCGGGGAACAGACAGAGGGGCCAACCCCCTGCCAACTCCTTTTTCCCAAAGGTCACTAGTACCACCCTGACCGAGGTAGCGTTCGAGTCATGGATGGGAGCACCTAAGTTTCAAAGAGAGAGGCGAGGTTTTCTCATGCAAAGTTGTAGCTTTACAGAATACTAATGGACAAGAGGTGAACTTATTAGTTTGGCTTGCCGGGGATCACCGTACAGTGCAATCCTCTCGTCTTTGTCAAAGCCAGGTTCACGGCAAGAATGTGCAACTCCATGTATATGAGAATGAATGCAGGATGCAATCCTATCTATATGCATATGCAAATGCTCATGAAGTGCTTATGCAATGATCTGGGTGTTCTTGTGCATGCACGCAATCTTCGTTGGGGCCCCCCTACAACGCTTCTTTATTTTCCCTTGCATGGGGTCATCGCCCCGGCTTGTACAAGGGGTTACATGCAACTTCGGCAATGCCATGTACAATGGGTGGCTGTCGGGCAGGGTAGGGCCCAGCAGCCTCTGCGCCTTACGGGTAGAACTTACGGAGATGCTCAATGTTCCATGAGTTTTGCAAAGGTGTGCCATCTCCAGTCACGAGACAGACTGCGCCGGGTCTAGATACTCGTACTACCCGGTAAGGGCTTTCCCACTTTCGTGATAACTTGTGTGTACCCTTGGCGGACTGAACGCGCCTAAGGACAAGGTCACCTTCCTCAAAACACCAGGCATGAACCCTGTGGCTGTGATAGCGACGTAGGGCTTGCTGATAGCGTGCAGCACGCGTAGCATCCCGGAGACGATACTCCTCGTGTAGCACAGCGTCGTCAGGCCGGTGATGATCTTGCGCTACTTCATTGTAGGCAAGCACCCGAGGAGACCCGTAAATGATTTCTGTGGGAATAACTGCTTCTGCCCTGTAGAGCAGGGAGAAGGGAGTCTGCCTGGTAGCTCGATTAGGTGTCGTTCTGAGGGATTATAGAACTACCGGCAGCTCCTCGATCCACCGCCTGTCGTGCTTCTGCAGCGTATCGAAAGTCCTTGTCTTGAGTCCACGAAGCACTTCGGCGTTCGCCCTCTCAGCTTGTCCATTGCTCCGGGAGTGTGCCACAGAGGCAAATGAGAATTTACATCCCAGGGTTTGAACATATTGCATGAAGGCGTGGCTCGTGAATTGGGTGCTGTTGTCAGTGATGATCCTTGCCGGAACTCCGAAACGCCACACCAATTCTTTCAAGAACTTGATAGCTGACTGAGTAGTCACCTTTCTCATGGCAGTCACTTCCGGCCACTTTGTAAACTTGTCGATGGCGACGAACAAGAATTCAAAGCCCCTGATTGCTCGGGGGAAGTGGCCGAGGATATCGAGCCCCCATACCGAAAATGGCCATGATAGAGGGATTGTCTGAAGAGCTTGGGCAGGAAGGTGTGTTTTCTTTGAATGGAACTGACAGGCTTCACATGTCATGATGAGCCCAACTGCGTCTTGGAGGGCTGTGGGCCAATAGAATCCTTGTCGGAATGCTTTCCCAACTAATGCCCTTGATGCAATGTGTGAGCTACACATTTCTCTGTGAATCTCAGCCAGCAGTTCCTTTTCGCCCTCCCGGCAGAAACACTTCAATGTCACACCGTTGGGCCTCCTTCTTTACAGAGTGTCATCGACAAACTGGTACATACTAGCCCTCCGAGCTACTTTCTCAGCTTCATTTGGGTCACCGGGGAGTTCTCCGGTTTGGAGGAAGCGGAAGATGTGCCTTGCCCAAGTTGGAGCCTGAGGCTCGACAACGAGGACCAGCGTCACCACCTCAGCTACAGGAGCACCAGCCTCGTTTCCGACAGGGTCTCTGCCGGGAGGGGGTGGTCCGGCAGGCTGTGAGGAGTTGTTTCCGACAGGGGGTGGTCCGGCAGGCTGTGAGGAGTTGTTTCCGACAGGGTCTCTGCCGGGAGCGGATAGCTCGATCGGGAGAGGCTTACCGTAGTCCAACTTTATCCTATTTCAGGCCATTGTGATTGGTGATACGGAGGGTTGAGAGAGGTGGAGAACAAAAGTCCCTGGTTCCACATGAAGCTTCTGGGTAGCACACTTTGACAGGTGATCAGCTATGTTGTTTTCCACAGGGGGTACGTGCTCTGTTTGTAACCCGTCAAAGCGCTCCTCTAACCTCCTTACTTCCTCAATGTATGCTTCCATCAATGGGCTTTGGTAATCCTTGTTGACTTGTCTCACCACTAACTGTGAATCTCCTCGAATGTTCAGCTTCCTAATTCCCAACTCTGCTGCAATCCTGAGCCCCACAAGGAGCCCTTCATACTGAACTGTATTGTTGGTGGCTTCTTCCCGGGCAAAGTGCATTTGGAAGATGTACTTTAGGTGCTCACCAGAGGGGGAAACAAGAAGCACGCCAGCTCCTGCACCTTGTAGGGAAAAAGCACCATCAAAATACATAATTCATTCTTGGGGTGATTCCTTGCCATGGAGAGCTGTTTCTGTTGCTTCCTCATCAGGGGTTGGCGTCCATTCTGCAATAAACTCTGCCAGCAACCTGCTTTGAATGGTTGAAGTGCTCTCTGTCGGATGTGGGGTTCCGGCAAACCCTTAAGGTTGGAACACTGGGGTGCGCGCGAAGTCTTTCCCTCCTACTGATCTATGCCCTAGCTCGCTAAGATCTCGCGGACGAACTCGACGAACTCGCACCATAGAAAGACACGAGATTTATACTGGTTCGGGCCACCGTTGTGGTGTAATACCCTACTCCAGTGTGGTGGTGGTGGATTGCCTCTTGGGCTGATGATGAATAGTACAAGGGAAGAACAGCCTCCTGAGGTTGAGGTGTTCTTGTGGCTAGGCTCTCGATCGGATTGGATCAAGCTAAGATGAGATGCCCCCCTACTATGGTGGCTAGCTCTACTAGGCCCTGGTCCTCTTTCCAAATATCGAGCGGGAAGGGAGCCAACAACGGCGGGCAAATTTAAAGGGGGACAGCTAGTACAACCTATCCTGAAAAAAGCGGTCTTCGCCTGCGAATGCCTCTGGTGGTAACGCCGTCTTGGGCTCCACGATGACCTCCGTCTTGCCGTCCTCCTAGTCTTGGTCTCGTTGCACCAATATAGCAACCTTTGCCTGATGCCTCGGTACTCTTCACCTGCGCTGACCTCCTTAGCACCAAAGAGGAAATAAGGACGCTGCGCGCGCTGGCACCCGCCTGGTGTCGTTTGTCATGGCTCACGTCACGAGAGCCTCGTGAGGTTTTGCCCCGCCTTGATATCTCCGCTCCTCGTGAACCTACCTGGCTAGGCTACTCCAGAGGAGGTCTTGCGTCGTCCGCCTCGCGAGGGTCTTGGATGCCTTGTTTATGATGATGGGCCGTAGGGCCTGCTGGCTTAGCCACGCTGTGGGCCGCAGGCAGGCAAGTCTGGGGACCCCTGTTCCCAGAACACCGACAGTAGCCCCCGGGCCCAAGGTGCGCTCGGGCTTCGCTTTACGGCGAAGCCAAGGGTCAAGTTCGGAGCACCGCGGGCCCCAAAAGCCTGCGTCCTCGATTGACGCGTGGCGGTTGATTGGACGTGGGCGTCTCCGCTTCCCCATGTTGCCTCGGCAGCTGCACGACTTGACAAGTCCCTGCGACATGCAGGGAAAACCATCATTACCTGCGATCATGGGAGATGTCGGTTGGCCTTCTCTTGCTATAAATGGGGAGGGGGCGGAGCCCCCGTTGCCCATCTCTTCCTTGCTTGCTTGCTCCTTCCTCTTCGCTCCATCGCTCGCAGTTCCTTCGATGGCACCATGAAGGAAGTTCTCTGCCGCCGAGAAGGGGAAGTCCCCTCGCGAGGGCCCCGGTTCCCCGGCGCCCAAGCGCGGTCGCGGCCGTACGCGCAAGCATGCCGCGACCCCCGCCGTGGCCCGCCGTCACGGCGTCGCCGCGGCACGCGGAGGGGATCGTCCCAACCATGGCGACACAGCTGACGAGGGGAGGTGCGCAATGGTGGCGCGGCCTCCCCGCCAGCGCTTCCATTCAGCGGAGGTGTCGCCGGAGTTCGTCGTCTGGTCGGAGAACCCGACCGGCAACTGGCTCCAGCTTCCGCGCTTCTTTGTCGATGAACTGCCGACCCCTGGTCCAGGCGGGCTCTGGTTGCAGGCGGATGGTTGTTGCAGCAAGGCCTCTTGGGTCGCAGTCGAGACTTCCGCCGCGGGCAACATAGCCCTGGCCCGCGGCTGGCAGACGTTCGCCCGCGCGCGCGGCCTGGGCAGGCGGTGCATGCTCCACTTCAAGTATGACGGCAGAACGACCCTCTATGTGAGGGTGTTCGGGGAAGATGGTCGCCACGCCAGGTGCTGCCCCAAGACGAACGACGGTGAGGAGGTGCTCGGCCTTGGTGATGGTCGCGACGAGGATGAGGGCGAGCCTGCCCTTGGCGGAGACCGCGTCTCTTCCAGCTACGGCGGCTCTTCCTCCGGTGACAGCTCCAGCACCGGTGGCTACGACCAGCCGCCGCGCCACCGCGCACGCTTCAAAGGAGGCAGTAGGTCATCTCATCGCCGCGCCTCCGTGAAGCGCGAGGAGGGGTCTGGATAGGCTCGGGGCGTTGTTGAGGGCCTGCCTCCGCGGATTGCTGCAACGCCGCTTTGTTTAGCTTTTTCTTTTTCCATGCATCAGAAAACGAAACCAGTATGGGCCCAGAGGGGCGTGTATTGAACTATGGTTCTTTGGTTAATGCACGGTGCGTGTTATTCCCATGCCGTGTTGTTATTTCGCGTGAAGATAACTTAACCTGGCGCGTTTGGGATGCCCTATCCCTCACGAGGTGTCTGCGTTGCTCGGGAACTACAAAATATTCGTTAGGGGGTGCGCCAGAGGATTTGCCGTCCACCCAAGCCTTGATTTGGCGCTTTGTATCGCGGTACCCGAGGGGCACGGATTAGGAGAGATGTGCCAGCTTTCAGGCTCGAACGAGGGTGGCTCGCGAGAAGGCAGAGAGAAAAAAACTCGAACGAGGGTGGCTCGCGAGAAGGCAGAGAGGAGAAAAAAATGCTCGCGAGGGCACCTGCCTAGCTCGCTCGCGAGGCATGCGGGAGAGAGAACATGAGCAAACCAGAGCCGAAAAATGCGGTAAAAGGCTAGGGAATCAAATCAGCAACGAACACCAAGAGTAACTTCGATTAAGGCAAAACGAGCCAACTACGGAAAGCAAATATTGAAAAGCCGCGTCCGGCACCTAATCTAGTCTTCAAGTCTTCTCACCAGCGCGGAGCTAAGGGCTGTCTACTAGGCGTGGGAGGGAGCCCCAGGGCCTGAGGCCGGCGCTCCTGCGACTCCAGGGCGTGTACAGCCCCAACTCATTATTACGTGACAGTGTCACGGGAGGCGATTCTTCACAGGCAGCGGGCCTTCTTCATAGGCTCTAGGCCTTTCTTCACAGGCTCTGGGCCTTGCTTCATGGGTAGAACTTCCGGAGGTGCTGGATGTTCCAGGCGTTTTGGATAGGTGTCCCGTCCTGCGTCTCTAGGCATGCTGGACCCAGCCTGGAGACATGGACGACCCTGAACGGGCCCTCCCACATGGGCAAAAGCTTGTGCAGCCCTTCTCTGGAGAGGACCCGCCTCAGGACGAGGTCGTCCACCTCGAGCGTCCTGGAGCGACCGTTGCGGCAGTGATAACGCCGCAGCGCTTGCTGGTACCTTGCCGCTCTTAGTGCAGCTTCGCGACGACGTTCCTCCCCCAGCACGAGATGCATCCCCCGCATGGCGTCCTGCTGCGTTTCGTCGAACGCCAGGACCCGCGCGGAGCGATGTTTGACCTCGTGAGGGAGGACTGCTTCGGCTCCGTAGACGAGGAAGAACGGAGTCTCGCCCGTTGGCTTGGTAGCGGTGGTGCGAATGGATCACAACACGGACTGGAGCTCGTCGTGCCAGTCCCTGCCGCAGGCCTCCAGCTTCTTCTTGAAGGTCCTGGTCTTGAGGCCCCTCATGACCTCAGCGTTGGCGCGTTCAGCCTGACCATTGCTCCTGGGGTGGGCCACCGAAGCGTAGCAGATCTGCGTTCTAAGGTTAGCATAGTAGGTTTTGAAGAGGTTGCTAGTAAACTGCGAACCGTTATCTTTGATGATGCGGTTGGGGACCCCGAAGCGGCTCAGGAGGCCCTTGATGAACTTGACGGCAGAGCCGGCTGGGATGGTACGCACGGCTTCCACTTCCGCCCACTTGGTGAACTTGTCGATGGCGACGTAGAGATAGCGGTAGCCCCCTGGCACCCGGGGGAACGGGCCTAGGATGTCCAGCCCCCAGACTACAAACGGCCACGTGAGCGGGATGGTTTGGAGGCCCTAAGCAGGCTGATGGATCTGCTTGGCATGGAATTGGCAAGCTTCATAGGACTTCACCAGCTCGGCTGCGTCGTTGAGTGCTGTAGGCCAATAGAACCCACTGCGAAACACCTTGCCGACGAGGGTCCGTGAGGACGAGTGGTGTCCGCAGTCACCGCCGTGTATGTCAATCAGCAACTCCCTTCCTTGATCGCTGGAGATGCAGCGCAGCGTGACATCGTTCGGTCATTTTCTGTATAACTCGCCGTCTTCGATATAGTATGCCATGGCTTGCCGGGCCACACGCTCCATGTCCTGTTCCTTCTCTGGCAATGTCCCGTGCATCAGGTACTCTTTTAATTCCTTAGTCCAGCATTCCTCCTGGGGCTCGAGCGCCACACTACTAGAAAAAGGCTTACTAGTGGCGCACCAGTTTTGCCTACTAATGGCGCACCACTGGTGCGCCACTAGCATCACGCCACTAGTAATTTTTACTAATGGCGCACCGCTGGTGCGCCATTAGTATCTGGTACTCTAATGGCGCACCAGGCAGTGCGCCATTAGTATAGGCCCCGGTGCGCCATTAGTATGCCTCCCAGTGGGCATGTGCTTTGCCATACTAATGGCGCACTGGTGGGCGATGCGCCATTAGTATCCTTTGGCATACTAATGGCGCACGTCTGGGTGATGCGCCATTAGTATAGGCCCCGGTGCGCCATTAGTATGCCTCCCAGTGGGCATGTGCTTTGCCATACTAATGGCGCACTGGTGGGCGATGCGCCATTAGTATGTATATTAGGGATTTTTTTTCTTTTCTGATATTTGCACAGATTACAAAATATATTATTGGACACAATATAAACAGCACCACACAACAACAGCAGATTAATCGAATACAATAGAAGATTAGTCTCCGAATACAACTCATCATATTAGTCTCAGAAATCAAAAGACCGAACAAAGATAGAACATTACAAGTCTCGAGACCGCGAGTAGCGAGTTTGTCGAAATTAATACTAATCCTAACAAGTCCTACTAATCATCATCATACAACTTCTACTCGTTATTAATAACAAGTCATACGATCATCATCCTCACAGTCATCGAACCAACCCTATTTAATTGTTCTTAGCACATGATCATCAGTATTAGGTAGGACCGAAATACCCTCTTTAAGGTAAAATAGCATAAAACAATATAGACCCTAACTCTCCATTATGGAGAATGGAGATCATCCTGTCTCCAATTCTTGCGCCTCGCTTCCTTTTGCTTCCAAGAAGCTCCTTGCGACTGTCCATACATTTTTTCCATTCTTTGATTTGCATGTCTCCACTTCTTTTAGAAATCCGGTATGGATAGTTGAGATTCGTAGGATGACCTAGTTGTATATTCAAAACATCAAGCCTACCATTCTGATACATCAAATGAGGCACACAATCCTCTGGGATTATCTGTTGAAAAACATAGTAATAACTTCATAGTTAGCAATGATAATGTACTAGTTTTAGAACTATGCAAAATATGCACGGATGTCGTAATAGTAAGAAATCTTACCAGGGTATCTCCATAGTAGTTACCGTAGTTCAACACGTCCACTAGTGGCAAGTATTGAGGACCATAATGATGAGGAGTTTGATTGTAGATATTGTAATTCTCAATATCAGTACAAAATCCGACCAGATGAGTTTTCTCCTTATAAGTTAACTCAGAGCCATCGGTGTAGTAGGTTCTGTCTACCATGTTCCGCACATTGTTTGAACAATCAAAATAAGCTGTCAATGAAAATAAGCTGTCAACTATTTTGAAATGAACAATATAAATTAGTTAATAATTAACTATGTTTGAGAAACTCACATACCGGTAGAACTGGAGGCGTATCAACAAGGACCCAAATGTCCACATTGTCTTGGTCGATGCCAGGATCACCAAGATCCATGGTGACAAGCATACCCTCATCAAAACCATTTTTTACTCTTGCAAAATGCTTCCCAATTTTTGCAACCAAAATGGGTTACGCTCTCAGCATTATACAGATTTACTTCAAAATCCACATCATGATGTGTCCTTAGGTGAATTTTCTTCGTTTCAAAATTTTCATGATCTTCAAAATCCATCCTCTCCAAGACATAGTGTCTTGCATGGCATGGGATAAACTATACTCGAATTGTAAAAGATGAAATTACACGTTGGAATAGTTGAAGTCATGCTTAATTATGAAAAAAAACACTTGTCGTCGTTGCGTACCGTTTCAACTTCGAAGGTCTCCTCGAGCTTAATGCTGAAGCACCGATCATCGTCCAGGTGAGGCCTGTCGCACAGACCTCGACCGTCGTGGCACCAGTCGCACTCCCCCGAGAGACTTTCGTCGTCCGATGACGACATTTCCTATGTTCATAATTCAAAACTACATCATCTCTGTTGGGTCCAATAAGATAATCCACAGTGTGGTGAAAACACGCCCTTCGAACTGGTTTGAGCAATTGGTGAATGGAGATGGTCTATGATTTTCAGTAGTAAGAAGTGAAGTGGTAATTTTGAGAGCTAATGGTTAGGTTGAGTGGTTCCTCTTTCCTGTTTAGCTTTACAATAGAATATTGTTAGTCATGCACACTTGTGCATTTTCAGCCAGGCCCAGTGGAGTTGGCCTAAAAACATTTCTTTCTTTAAGCCTGTTACATCCATCTCAAGTATTTATGGTCAAGGGTTAGCAGGGCCATCCAAATAGAATATGTTGGGGTTTGTCGACGCCGAGGCACCCTAAAAGCCTAAGCTTTCATCATTTAGGTTTTTATCGACACCGAGGCACCCTAAAAGCCAAGGTTTTATCCTTTAGGGTTTGTCGACGCTGAGGCACCCTAAATGCTAAGTTAAGTTTTCATCATTTAGGGTTTATCGATGCCGAGGTACCCTAGGTTGACTGATATATATGGGTATCTTCTAATAATACACCCTATCAAGAAAAGGGAAGGAGAATTCTAAGTTGGGCCTAATCACTTGGCTCTATTGCCACCTATGGTTTAATGCAGCAAGAATAAAGGGGCAGTTGATCCTACTTAATTAAGTACTAAGATACCCCGGCCCATGCATTAGTCGCAAGTGCCCCATATGTCCTATTTTTAGCAAAGTCATGCTAAAATTCACGGAAAATTTCAGCATGACCTTTGCTGAAAATAGGACATATGGAGTACCCGAATTTGCCGGAACGGAAGTCAATCGACATTTCGGCAAACTCAAGGGCCTCTCAGGGTACAGCAGCAGCATCACAAGTTGACAAAATTCCCAAGTAGTACATTTCTGCAAGTAGAAGCACACGCACCACTCAAGGGCTAGTAGTAAAGCATTGATGTATATAGCAGCAGTAGTAAATTAGATTGTACCACTCATGGTACATTTCTGCAAGTAGAAACACAAGCACCACACAGAGCAATGGAGAGGAAAATCTGACAATAACTTAACTTAAACCAAAGAAAGACCAAGCAAACTATTGCAAGTACAGTACACTAACTACTTCACTAAACACAAATTCTAATGTTCTCCATGAAGTTAATTGTGCAGCACAACTCCACGAAGTGTCCCAAACCGATGCCACAAATGCAGCAAATCTGAGAGGCTGCATTTGAAACTTTTTTGAGTGAGGGTCTTGTTTGAATGGAGCTACAAGAATTTTGTCTGGTGTTTTCTGCTTGATATATTTTTGAGTGAGGGTCTTGTTTGAATGAATCTGTTTTCTGCTTGATATATTTTTAGTAAGTGGTGTTTGCCACCTTGTGCAACAGTGCAAGCCATGTTTGTCACTCCTCGAAGGTTTTGTCTGGTGTTAAATGCTATGTTGCTGAGTGTCTTGGCAGGTCTTGGCAGGGACCTCGAAGGTTTGTCACTCCTCGAAGGTTTCGTCTCTAAATCACACTTCTACTTTTTATTATTACTCAAACAATAATTAATTATCTGGAGGTTATTCATGCCAAACATGGCCAGGACCTAAAGAGTAACAGATTTCATGGGCAGCAAAGCTTGCTCCCTTTAAACTAACAACATCACTGCTTTCAACAAACAAACTGTCAAGCTGGAACATAAACTAACAAATTGATGTGGGCATTATAGGTTCTGATTTGGACCAAGTGAAGCTCTGTAAATATTGCCTATACTCCTTATGATAATGAGAAATGAGACTTGCTTGAGATACAATATGAGTCTACTTTTCAGAACTGGAGATACCATATGAAAGTGCTGAACTTGAACTTGAAAGGCGGGATGGGCGCGTCGGGGCCGCGCTCGCCGGCTGCTGCAGGGGCTGGAGGAGGCCCTCGCTCGTCGGAGGGAGGAGGAGTGGAAAGGAGCAGGCGGCGCGCGCTCGGCCGATCCCGTTCGGGGGGCGCAGGGGTGGCGGGGGTGGAGTCCCGCGGGGGTCGGGGCGGCGGCGTCGAGGCAGCGCAAGACCACAGCGGCGGCGGCGTCGCCGACGGCGTGCAGGCGCGGCGGACGGAGGGGGCTGAGCAAGGGGGCGGTGGCGTACGGTTGGGGTCGAGGAGTGGGGGATCTGGCGAGCGAGGGAGGGAGGGAGGCGGCAGTGCGAGGGGAACAAGTATAAAAATTCTAATGGCGCACCTCCCCCTGGTGCGCCATAAGTACGTCGATTCTAATGGCGCACCTCCCCCTGGTGCGCCATTAGAATTTTGTTTTACTTACAGCCCGACTGGTCAGGTTATATCCCACCTAACCCTATCTCCATCAGAACACGCCCACTAGCCCGACTGGTCAGCAAGCAGCACACACACTAGGAGGTCCTGGGTTCGATTCCAGGCTCCCAATTTTTTTATGCATTTAAAATGCTGTTTGATATTTATTTGTGTTTAAATATGTTCAAACTTGTTTAAATCATAACATTAATATATTTTTTATAAAACAGTAATAATTTTTATAAAAAATGCATTTAAAATGCTGTTTGATTTTTATTTGTGTTTAAATATGTTGAAACTTGTTTAAATCATAACAGTAATATTTTTTTATAAAAACAGTAATAATTTTTATAAAAACAGGGTGCGGGGGAGAGGGTGCGGGGGGTGCTCGGCGGCGGTGGAGCGGGGGAGGGTGCGGTGGGTCGTCGGGGGTTGCGGGGGGTGCTCTGTCCTTGTCGTTACCGGTGTAGGATTCCATCGTTACCCCGGAGTTCTGATAACCATCGCTCTTCATGTCCTTGTCCTCGGTGTAGAATGTGTAGCTGTTGAATGCGAGGCGGAGGTTGCGGCGCGCGCGGGCGAGGGCGATGTTGGTGTCGGCCCTGCGGCGCTGCTCCGGCGAGAGTGGGGTGGGGTCGTAGGGGAGGATGGGGAGAGGGAGGCGGCGGGGGCGCGGATTGGGAGCGGACGGAGAGGAACTGGCGCGGGGGAGAGGGACGAAGGGGAACTGGCGAGGGAGAGGGAGGAATTAGCTATAGCATTCATTTGTGACGGTGGAGCAGGCCGGAGAGGGTGCAGGGGGTCGTCGGCGGTGGTGGAGCGGGCCGGGGAGGGTGCTGTGGGTCATCGGCGGCGGCGGAGCAGGGGAGCTAGGGTGCGGTGGGTCGTCGGCGGCGGTGGAGCGGGGGAGGGTGCGGTGGGTCGTCGTCGGCGGCGGTGGAGCGGGGAAGGGTGCGGTGGGTCGTCGGCGGCGGTGGAGCGGGGGAGGGTGCGGGGGGTCGGCGGCGGCGCCCGGTGGAGCGGGGTAGAGGGTGCAGGGGGTGCTCGGCGGCGAGGGGGACCAGATCTGGCGAGGTGGGATAGCGATCGAGATGGAAGGGGGATCGAGATCAAGTGTCCATGAAATATACAATAATGGCGCACGGGGAGCAGTGCGCCATTACTAGCCTAAACTAGTAATGGCACACTGCACCAGGTGCGCCATTAGTAGTTTTGCAAAAAAGTTTAAAATAAAAAAAATATTTTAGTGGCGCGCTATGTTGCTGGTGCGCCATTACTAGTTACAACTAGTAATTGCGCACTATGTCCTGGTGCGCCATTAGTATGTCTGGCAAAAAAAAATTTGTTACTAATGGCGCACCGTTTGTCTGGTGCGCCATTAGTGTCTTTCACACTAATGGCGCACCAGCACATGGTGCGCCATTGCTATATAGCAATGGCGCACCACATTTCTGGTGCGCCATTAGTGGCCATTCCATCTATAGCCCTTTTCCTAGTAGTGCCAAGAGCAGCCGGGCTCCTGAGGCCGGGCCACAGGCTGGGGCTCCCGTGGTCGGAGGCTGTGGGAGCTCCTCCCGAGGCTGAGTCATGCTTGAAAGAGGCGGCGTAGTTGAGGGCTTGAAGAGCCGCTCCTCAAAGACGCCAGGCTCCTGCGGAGATTGTGGCATATCCTGAGGTGGTGGATTTCCTGAGACCTGACCGTCCTCAGGAGCTTCTGCGATGTTTCCCTGCTGAGCTTGGTCTTCCGCCGCTGATGGCTTTGCTGCACCTTCCTGACCCCGCGCTGCATCGGCTCTGGCTTGGCGCGGCACACCATTGTCTTGGCGCTCCTCCCGATCCGCTACCAGCGCCGCACGGGCGGAGTACGGTGTGGCGGCAAGGTAGAGCACCAGAGGCTCGAGAGGCCGCGGTGCCACCATCACCGGGGGGCTAGTGAGGTATTTCTTGAGGTCTTGGAATGCTCGGTCGGCCTCCGGGGTCCACTCGAACGGGCCCTTCTTCTTCATGAGCTTAAAGAAGGGTAAGGCGCGCTCGCCTAGCTTGGAGATGAAACGCCCTAAGGCGGTCACCCGCCCTGCTAGCTTCCGCATCTCCTTGAAGGTCTGTCGTGGGCTCATGTCTTCGATGGCCTTGATCTTCTCCGGGTTCGCCTCGATCCCTCTGTGGGATACGAGGAACCCCAGTAGCTTGTCGGAGGGGACGCCAAACACGCACTTCTCCGGGTTAAGCCTCAAGTTCACTTGGCGCAAGCTCTCGAAGGTCTCCTCCAAGTCTTGAATCAATGTCCTCGCCTCGCGAGATTTGACCACTATGTCATCAACGTAGGCCTCTGTGTTTCTGCCGAGCTGGCGCCCCAAGGCGATGTGCATCAACCGTTGAAAGGTTGCGCCAGCGTTGCGGAGCCCGAACGGCATGCAGGTGTAGCAGTACACCCCGCATGGTGTCAGGAAGGCTGTCTTCTCCACATCCTCCACCGCCATCTTGATTTGGTGGTATCCTGAGAATGCATCCAGGAAACATAACAAGTCGCACTTGGCGGTGGAGTCGACGATTTGATCGATGCGTGGTAGCGGGAACGGATCTTGGGGGCAAGCTTTGTTAAGGTTGGTGAAGTCGACGCACATCCGTTCCTTGCCGCCTTTCTTCGGTACTACAATGGGGTTCGCCAGCTATTCAGGGTATCGAACTTCTCGGATGGTGCCTGCCGCCTCCAGCTTGCGTGTCTCTTGTACGATGAAGGCCTGCTTCTCCGTGGATTGCCGTTTTGCTCGCTGCTTCACGGGGCGTATGTTGGGGCATACCCTTAGGTGATGCTGGATCACCTCTCTCGGGACCCCTACTAGCTGATTGGGATCCCACGCGAATATCTCCTTGTCCGCACGCAAAAATCTCACCAAGGCTTCTTCTTGTCCCGGGTCAAGGCCGGTTCCTATGGTGAAGGTGGCTCTTGAAGACCCGTCCTCGTTGACCGGCACCTGCTTGGTCTCCGCCTTGTCTTGAGTGAACAACTGCTTCTTCTTGGTGGGCGCAGTCCCCTTGGCCTCAGGCGTACCGGCGCCGGCTGGCTGTGCTACTGCCGCGGTCTTGAAGGTGAGCCTGACCGCCATCACGGCCTCCTTAGTGTCCCCCTTGATGGTGAGGACGCCCTTGCTCCCTGGCATCTTCATGAGGTTGTAGGCCGGGTGAGTCGCCGCCATGAACTGAGCGAGAGCCGGGTACCCGAGGATGGCGTTGTATGGGAGACCGATGTGGCGATGTTGAAGTCCACCAGCTCAGTGCGGTAGTTGTCGCGTGTGCCAAAGGTGACAGGGAGGCGGATCTGCCCCAGAGAGTGGGCAGCTCCACCACCCACTCCCGAAAAGGGCTTGCTGAGGTTGAGCCGCTCGGGCGGCATGTGGGGAAGGTTGAAGGCTTCTACGGAGAGCAAGTTGAGGCCGGCTCCACCGTCAATGAGGGTCTTGGTGACGGCCACGTTGCAGATGGTGGGCGTGCAGAGCATCGGGAGCATGCCGGAGCCGGCGGTGGAGCCGGGGTGGTCCTCTGAGCCGAAGGTGAGGTCGGCCTCCGGGGCAGCCCAACCTGGCGGAGCCCCCGGGCGCTTGGAGACGGCCCCGATCGGATAGAGGAACGGCTTGACGTGGTGATCTGAAGGCTGTGCTTGGGAGCCACCCAGCAGTGCCCCGACCGCGTGGTGCGCCGGCACCGTGTAGCGCGCGGTGAAGAGGTTGCGGAGTTCCTCCCAGGATGCCACCGTGGATCCGGGAGGTTGAGTAGCCAGGCACACGGCTCGCCGTCGAGGGCCATGGGGAACCAGTTGGCCATAATCTTGTCGTCGCCTCCGGCTTCGAGTTAGGCCTCCTTGTACGCGACTAAAAACGGCGCCAGGTCTGCCGCGCCGTCGTAACACGGCGGCATCTCCGGCTTGAACTTGATCGGCCACTGCACTCGCCGCAGGGCGGGGGCCAGGGCTCGGTACCTAGACTCCCTGCTGCTGGTGTCGGCCGCAGAGGTGGGCGGCGGGGCACCTGCCATGGGGGCGTAGTGCGGCAGTACGGGGTGCAGGTTGCTGGAGAGGAGCCCCGGCGCACCCCTACCTGGCGCGCCAAATGTAGGATGTGGGGTTCCGGCAAACCCTTAAGGTTCGAACACTGGGGTGCGCGCGAAGTCTTTCCCTCCTACCGATCTACGCCCTAGCTCGCTAAGATCTCGCGGACGAACTCGACGAACTCGCAACATAGAAAAACACGAGATTTATACTGGTTCGGGCCACCGTTGTGGTGTAATACCCTACTCCAGTGTGGCGGTGGTGGATTGCCTCTTGGGCTGATGATGAACAATACAAGGGAAGAATAGCCTCCTGAGGTTGAGGTGTTCTTGTGGCTATGCTTTCGATCGAATTGGATCAAGCTAAGATGAGATGCCCCCCTGCTATGGTGGCTAGCTCTACTTATATAGGCCCTGGTCCTCTTCCGAAATATCGAGCGGGAAGGGAGCCAACAACGGCGGGCAAATTTAAACGGGGACAACTAGTACAAGCTATCCTGACAAAAGCGGTCTTCGCCTGCGAAAGGCTTTGGTGGTGACCCCGTCTTGGGCTCCACGATGACCTCCATCTTGCCGTCGTCCTGGTCTTGGTCTCGTTGCACCAATATAGCAACCTTTGCCTGATGCCTCGGTACTCTTCGCCTGCGCTGGCGTCCTTAGCACCAAAGAGGAAATAAGGACGCTACGCGCGCTGGCCCCCGCCTGGTGTCGTTCGTCATGGCTCACGTCATGAGAGCCTCGTGAGGTTTTGCCCCGCCTTGATACCTCCGCTCCTCGTGAGCCTGCCTGGCTAGGCTACTCCAGAGGAGGTCTTGCATCATCCGCCTCGCGAGGGTCTTGGATGCCTTGTCGATGAAGATGGGTCGTACGGCCTGCTGGCTTAGCCACGCTGTGGGCCGCAGGCAGGCAAGTCTGGGGACCCCCGTTCCCAGAACGCCGACACTCTCAAACTTCAAACCAAAGCTGGAGAACTCCAAAGCCCACTCCACTATTCTTCTAGTAGCCTCAGGGTTTCCGGGTATCCTCTGTAACAGAAAATGAGTAACAACCGTGATCTCCTGGGCTTGGAAGTAGTGGCGCAGTTTCCTTGAGGCCATGACGAGGCCAAAGATCAACTTTTGCACACTAGAGTACCTCGATCTAGCCCCTTGCAGCAAGGAGCTGACGAAGTACTCTGGGCGCTGCACCACTTTCTTCCTTGCCGCATCCTTGGGGTTGCACTCATTGTCGTGCTTACTGCGGTTCTGATCCTCTTCTGACTCTGCCGCGGTCTGGCCGCTCTCTGCTTCATCCACTTCTCTTTGTGCTACCAAGGCTGCACTGACCACTTGGTTGGTTGCTGCCAAGTAAAGCAGTAACGGCTCTTGAGGTTTGGGTGCAACCAAGGTAGGCACAGATGACAGGTAAGCCTTCAACTCTTGCAAGGCTGTATCTGCCTCCAGGGTCCACTTCATAGGCCCTGCCTTCTTCAAAATTTTGAAGAACGACAGGGCACACTTGGCAGACTTGGAAATGAATCTGCTTAACGCGGCAATGCATCCCGTCAAGCGCCTCACATCCTTAACTGTCCTTGGCGCTTGGATTTGCTCAATGGCCTTGATCTTATTGGGGTTGGCTTCAATCCCCCGATGGGACACGAAGAATCCAAGTAGTTTGCCAGAGGGAACACCAAATACACACTTCTCCGGGTTGAGCTTCAAGTTGATCTTGCACAAATTAGCAAATGTCTCTTCCAAATCCTGGATAAGGGTGGCCTTATCCTTGGTCTTGACCAAAATGTCATCCATAAAGGCTTCTATGTTACTATGTAGTTGTGGCTCAAAACCAATCTGGACTACTCTTGCAAAAGTGGATCCGGCACTCTTCAATCCGGAAGGCATGCGGACAAAACAGTACGTACCACATGGACTGATGAACGATGTTTTCTCCTCAACTTCTTTGGGCATGAAGATCTGGTGATATCCGGAGTATGCATCCAAAAAGGAGAGCAGATCGCACCCTGAAGTAGAATCCACAATCTGATCGATGCCCGGCAAGGGGAATGGGTCCTTCGGGCAAGCCTTATTGAGATATGTGAAATCAATGCAAAGCCTCCATTTCCCATTCGCCTTCCAAACTACCACAGGGTTTGCCAACCATGTAGGGTGCAGTACTCCTCTGACCAATCCAGCTGCCTCTAACTTCTTGATTTCCTCGGCAATGAACTGCTGCCGCTCCAAAGCTTGCTTCCTTACTTTCTTCTTGACAGCTCAGGCATGTGGGCAGACAGCAAGCTGGTGCTCGATTACCTCCCTAGGAACACCGGGGATATCAAATGGTTTCCACGCAAACACGTCGATATTCGCCGGCAGGAAGGAAATGAGCGCGCTTTCCTATTTGTCGTCAAGGGTGGCGCTGATGGTGAAAGTACCATCAACACCAGCCAGCCCTGCCAGGACCTTCTTCACTTGGGGTGCTGCGACCTTGGATCTCTTGCTGTTGGAACACCCCAGCACGTTGTCAATGGGTGTCATGCACTCGGAGGGGGCACGCTTCCCGGACTCCTTGCCGGAGGTCCTACAATACCTCGTCTTCCCTTTACTTTCCTTCGTGGGGACCGTTGCCGCCGCAGCCTCTGGTGCGATGGCATCCCGATACATCCTGTCCACACAGATAATCGCATCCGTCTCATCCGATGGGATTGTAATGACTCCCAACAGCCCAGGCATCTTCAAATTGTTGTAAGCATAGTGGGATGCTGCCATGAACTTGGCCAAGGCCGGTCATATAGTTTAGCTCTCCTCCAAATGGCAGGGGGAGCTCAGCCACATCAAACGCAATTTTCTCAGTCCTATAGTGTAGCTCTCCACCAAACATAACCGGCAACGTAATCTTTCCCTTTGGACGGCTCCTACCGGGATTGACTCCTTGAAACGTGCCGGTAACCTCCAACTCTTCTTCTCCTATCTGAAGCTTGTTAGTAACTGCTCGGGAAATCAGATTCAACCCGGCCCCGCCATCCACTAACATCTTTGTGACCTTGAGGTTGCGAATTGTTCGGGAGACCAACAACGGCAAACTCCCTACCGCGGTGGTGCGGCAAGGGTGGTCCTCCTCATCAAAGATTGTGGGCGTGCAGGACCATTTGAGCGGCTTCCGGGCCTCTAGCACTGGTTCCACAGCATTGACCTCTCGTGCCCATCACTTGAGCTGGCGATGGGAGGAGTGCATAGACGCACCTCCATCAAGGCATAGGGCGTTAGTGGCCCTCTGAAATTCCTGCTCACTGGTTTCCTCTTCATTCCCTCCATCACTCAAATCATCACAAGTTTCCTTCTCTTGGCCCTTGGCGGGTTTTCCTTGGTTCCGAAAGGGTTTGCCGGGGTAGTTTGCTTTACCACCTCGACTCTTTCCGCTAGCAGCATTCTGACCTTTTTCCTTATCATGCTTATCATACTCTGCTATCTGTCTCTTGACAAGCTACCCAACTTGATAACATTCATGGAGGTCGTGGCCCTTAGTCCGGTGGATCATGCAGTACGGCCCATCACCTTTCCCGGCTTTCTCCGCGGCAGCGGCATCCCGGCAGGCAGTGCATGAACCTTCCACAGTCATCACGGTACTAGGCGTGCCATAACCTTCCACAGTCATCACGGTCTTATCTCTTGGCTTCTTATTGCACTTCTTGCCCTTTCTTTGACTGGCTGATTCATCTTCTTCCTCTGAATCCACATTGATGCAATCCTCCTCCCCTGGCAACTTCCTTCCTTCCTCTATACAAGCAGACTTGTCCACTAGTGTGGACAACTCCTTCACAGTCTTAGGCTACCGCACATTCATCTTAGAACGAATGCGACGGTTGCGGACATTGGACTGGAAGGCTGCGATAACAGCTTCGGGATGGATATTCGGAATATTCCTATGGACTTTACTGAATCTTTGTAAATACATACGGAGAGTTTCTTCTTCCTTTTGCTAGAGAAGCTGTAGGTCGCTGGGCCTGTCGGGCTCCTGGTGGCCACCGGTGAAGGAACCGATGAACTCGTGGCACAAGTCTTCCCATGATGAAATGGAGTTAACCGGCAGGTGCATGAACCAAGATCTCATGTTGGACTTGAGAGCCAACAGGAAGTAGTTGGCGAACACCTTCTCGTCTCTTCCCCCGGCAACCTGAATAGTGATGGTGTAGATGCTCAGGAAATCTGCCGGGTTCAGTCTCCCGTCGTAATTCTCGGGTATCTCCGACTTGAACGTGCGGACGAACAGCCAACGGACTTGCCGCAGCTCTTGTGTAAAGGCAGGGAAGCCGACCTCAAAATGTAGGCACCTGCCAACACCGAACGTAGGCTCGTCGACGTTGAGGCCGCCGCACTCGTCATTCTGGCGGGGGTCGTCGAGAGGCCGTCCCACGAGGACGTGCGCGTCTCCCCGCCGCCAATCCTCCAGGGTTCGCTGTTGGCCCGGACATGCTCAAGCGTCGGAAGAGGCCATCGAGACATCGTCGGGATCTTGATCTTGCTGCGCTCGCACCTGCTGTCGTGGTGGGGACTGCACAGTGGGAACAGCCCCCTCCGTTCGGCCAGTAGTACCAGCAGTTATCGTCACTTGGGGAGGTCGTGGCGGGCTAGCGCGTCGCGAGCCTCCAGCCTCAGCGAAACCGAGCAGACTCTCGATGGTGGCACGCCATTCATCCATTTGGTCGGTTGCTGGCGGGAACCTTAGTTGCAGCTGGGCCCACGCCATAGCCTCCGTGGCTGTGCTTGGCATGGAAGTTGATGACCTGACGGTGCCCACGGCGGCGGCGGCGGTGGCGCGCCCACGCTGCGGTGGGGCGGCCACCTGGGCAGTGGGGTCGTGCAGTGATGGCGCTCGACGGTCCACGGCTCCGTCGGGTGTAGTGGTTGTGTGGCTCGCCCGAGAGGAGACACACGTGTTGTGACCGCCCCCGTGGTAGGGAGGCCGGAGGGCGGTGGTTGCGCCCGTCGGTGGGAGGAGGGGATGTAAAAGGACTCACCCTCCCGTCCAGACCTTGCGGAGCTTGACCGTCGACACGCTGCTGAAGTTGTTCTCCTCCGACGCCTTCAGCCCCCGTGTCAGCCGCAGGGGAAGTGGCGATGGCGCCACCTGCCCCTGCCACGGCCCCCAGCAGCGCTCACGTCCTCACTTGTCCCCGCATCCCCCGCGGCATTTGTGGTCGCGAGTGTCGGTGTCAAAAACGGCGGATCTTAGGTAGGGGTCCCGAACTGTGCATCTGAGGATCAAAGGTAACAGGAGAGAGGGACACGATGTTTACCCATGTTCGAGCCCTCTTGACGGAGGTAATACCCTACTTCCTGCTTGATTATCTTGGATGAATATGGGGTTACAAGAGTTGATCTACCTCGAGATCGTAATGGCTAAACCCTAGATGTCTAGCCTGTATGATTATGATTCCCCTGTACAGGCTAACCCCTCCGGTTTATATAGACACCGGAGGGACCTAGGGTTATACAGAGTCGGTCTGCAGAGAAAGGAATCTTCACATCCGAACGCCAAGCTTTCCATCCACGCAAAGGAGAGACCCATCCGGACACGGGAAGAAGTCTTCTGTCTTGTTTCTTCATGGCCCATTAGTCCGGTCCACGTCACATAGCCCGGACGCCCGAGGACCCCTTAATCCAGGACTCCCTCAGTAGCCCCTGAACCAGGCTTCAATGACGATGTGTCCAACGCACAGATTGTCTTCGGCATTGCAAGGCAGGTTCCTCCTCCGAACACTTCAAAGTAGTCTTCGAACTCAGAAAATGTGTCCGGCTCTGCAAAACAGGCACCACACACAAGCGCAAAGAGTATAATATTTCACAAGTCCCATCTAGTGACAACATTTGTAGCGAGATGTTACATCCCTGCCAGGTCATTATTTTGAACCGTTTTTTAGCCTCCCACTCCATGTTTTGACATGTGGTTTTCATTGGCACGTCTTGTCGAAGCAGAGATCGTGTCCCCTTATTGTGGGATTCTCATTAATACGGGCGTGGGTAATCCAACCGCGTCGTCCGCACGACCCTTGGGGAATAGGCGAGCTTTAAGGCGAGTAGGGAGGCGCTTGATATTCGCTACGTTTCTAAGAGGATAAAGATCCACTCTTTCACCCACGCCTTCTTCCTCTCTGCCCATCCACTCTCGAGCTCCAGCGCCCAAGCCTCCATCCTTTCCGCCCCCAAAAAAGCACTCCAACCATGTCCAGATCGGGAGCGCAGGGCAAGTCGATGGCCTCCTCCGTCACGGAGGAGAACATCACAGAGCTCCGGGAAGCAGGGTACTTGGCCCAGGAAATCGCCCACCGGCATCCGACCAAGGGGCAGATCGTCCCCACCCCGGAGCCCAACGAGAGGGTGGTATTCGTCCCCCACTTCATCCGCAGGTTATGATTTCCCCTCCACCCCTTCGTCCGCGGACGCATGTTCTACTACGGGCTAGATTTCCACGATCTAGCCCCAAATTCTTTCCTCAACATCTCAGCATTCATTGTCGTGTGCGAGGCCTTCCTCCACATCCCACCCCACTTCGAATTATGGCTAAAGATCTTCAATGTGAAGCCGAAAGTGGTGGATGGTCAGCATGCAGAGTGCGGAGGCGCCATGGTGAGCAAACTGTCCAACGTCACATGGCCCATAGGCACCATTGTGGAGACCGTCAAAGGGTGGCAACAACAGTGGTTCTACGTCACAGAGCCCCGTGACACCACCTGGGCCGCGTCTCCCGAATTCAAGTCTGGGCCCCCAATGTGGCTTACCTCCTGGCTAAAAAAGGGCCTGGACTGGGCATCGTCAGACGAGGTGTCAGCGCTGGAGACGCGCATCAAGATCATGGTGGACAAGAACATCAAGCTTGTCAATGTGATCCAGGTGATTCTTTTTCGCTGGATCCTTCCTTGCCAAAGCCGGACATGCCATTTGTGGGAGTTCGATCAAGCCAAGCACCAGACCTTGAAACAGTTCTTTGGCGCCAGGCACGAAGGTATCTGGAAGGTGCTTTTCAAGGCCAATCAGACTTGGCCAAAGACAACTAAGGACCGCGGCTAGAACCTGACTTATCCCGCCAGTTAGGTAAGTTCCTCATATTTCAAGGTGTATCCTCTACCTATGCATTCAAGGAAGGTGTATAAGCTTCTCCATCTGTCTTTTCAGGGCTGGATAAAGAAGGTGGAGCGGATCCAGTGTCCGGCTCCACTGCCTGAAAACCCAGCTATCCCTCTTCTGACGAAGATGCTGGTTCCGGCGCCCTACCAGGCGCCGGAGAAGAAGGCCAAGAAGAAGGGCCAGGAGGCGAGAAGCGGCCTCCACCGTAAATGCACTTTGGACGTGACGTCCGAAGACGCCGAAACCCACTCCTCCCCCGCCGAAAACTACAAGGAGGTGGAGGAAGGCAATTCTCCCCCCAAGGGGGGAGGAAGAAAAGGGCGGCCTCCACGGATCTGGAGGCGGAGGCGTCCAAGAAAGTGAGGGTCTCCCTTGCGGACAGTTCCGAACCGGACACCGATAGCAGCTCTGAGTGGCGTCCCAGGGAGAAGCCCCTGGCCGAATCGTAAGTACTAAAAGGCACTCATGCACATATATATATATCCAGCTCCTTTACTTCGTGGTTTTAACATGTTGAATCATGCGCTGCAGTCCGGCTCACGTCCACCTCCAGCAATCCTCATCTTCAGGTAATTCGCTGGATCCAAATGTGATGGACAGTGGGTCGCCTCCTCCGGCCTCCTCCCCCAATGCTACGAACGACACCGAGGTGTTGTTCCGAAGGACCCTCCCAGGCCAGGGAGAGGTACGGGAGGCCGTCGAGATGGTGCCAGAGGGTGATACCTCGGCCGTCAGACACATGGGGGAGCAGATCCCTCTGGAAACTGACGATGGAGGCTATACCCAATTTGGCCCCCAGCCGAGTACTATTCCGGAGGCCCATACGGCTCCGGAATCAGGTAAGCAGCCTCCTTCGAAAGAAGGAGGTGCCCTATTCCGCCGGTGACTTCTATCCATCCAGAGGCACCGGACACTCAACTGGAAGCGCTTCAAGGTGCTTCCATTGTAGAAGAACACTGTATCCTTATGGGTACGGTGGTTGAGAGGGTTCAATCTGCTAAGAGCGAACTGAGCGAAGCCTGCGCCAGCCTTCTAACAGGCTTTCAGGTATGTGACGTAATTATGCAAAAAGAAAGTTGTAGTATAGATAGTAGCCCCTGAGAGTCTGTCCGGTGTTCGAAAAGAAAGGCCGGACAGAGGATCAAATAATTTTCGTAGGAGACTAATCATATATGTCTGTATGAATAAGCAAGCGTCCATGCTGGCTGCGACCTCTCATTCTGCCGAAGTCTCCAAACTGAAGCAGAGTCTGGAGCAGGCCGATGAAGAACTCGGCCGTGCCAAAAAACAACTGGAGGACAAGCAAGGTATGCAATGGCCTGTTCAGATCTAAAATGTTATGAATTGTTTGTGTTGATCATGTTATTATGATGTTTCATAGGAGCTCCGGCTGAGGTGGAGTCCCTCGAGAACGCGCTAGCCGAGGCCCAGAAGAGAGCGAAGAAGGAACAAGCCGCCTGCAAAAAACACGAGTCAAGGGTGGGGGAGGTTCAGCAGGAGCTCAAGGACGCCATAAATAAATACGAGTCCTTGGAGCGCAAGATTACTGACCAAGAGTCCGAACTTGCTAAGGCCCGCCAAAGGGCACAAGAGGCCCGGGTTGTGGCCCAGGGCACCCTCCGGGAAATCCAGGAGGCCAAGAAGATTGCGGCGGGTAAGGCCTTTATTATGCAGAGCAAATTTCGGAAGAAAAGGTACCTCTTACTGACCCGGATTTGGAGTTCTCCAGGAGCGTTTGCGGATCTACCTCGCAGTTTTGCTGATGCAGCGGAGTTCTTCCGAGCCGAAGAGGGGAGCTCAACGGAGAAGCTGTTCTGGTCACAATACCTTGCGCCAGATCATCCAGTGCCCCTTAGCGATCAGCTGAAACAGCTGACCGAAATGCATAGGGTGGCCGAATTGGCCATGAAGGATTTGATAATCCGTCTATGGCCCGCTGAAGCCATACCTATCAGCCACTTCGGGCTCCTGAAGCGGCTGGTCGATGCCTGCCCTCAGCTTGATGCCATAAACCGGTCGGTCTGCATTGAAGGTGCGCAGATGGCCTTCGCCCGTTTCAAGGTACAGTGGGCGAAGATGAACGCCGTCAAGCTTGCGACCGAGGAACCTCCTGTGGGCAAAGAGCACCGCACGCCCGAGCTATATTTTGATGATGTCCTGGAAGGATCCCGCATTGTAGAGGGCCAGTGTGCGAAAGACATTATCTTTGAATGAATGTATTCGTGTTATTTGGTCTTGTATTATGGAACAAAGCCTATATGTAATAGATTGCTTGTTGTTGTTTTTTTTGAAAATATTTCCTCCTGTGCGGCCGTTTATTAAATCTGAGATTTGGCCAGTCGTCGGCTTTTTCCCCCACGTAGGTAGTACGGGGGTGTTCGGGTTGGAACCTAAACACACTTGACCCAAGAGTTTGGTCCTTGAAGGAGGTGTTTAGTGCACCGAACCAGGCAATTAGACTATGTGGCTTTATCACCCTCACTTAGCCATAGGAGTTTGACAATAGGAGTGTAGACGCAACCCCTAGTTAGTACTTGTTTATCCAGACTAGGAAGCCATAGACACCTGATCGGGTGGAGGCCGATCCGTCGCATAATGCGGAAAAAATTGCAAGAGATTTATGTTTAGCCGCCGAATAGCTGACCAGCTCTCGCGGCATCATGACAGTCAGTTTTCGGCTTTCTCTACTGAGGTGTTTATGCAGATGAACTAGAAACACAATCGCAGTAGTTCTCCCTTTACTACCCTAGCCGATAAGACGGAACGTAAGGTAGCAAGCACAGGAGCCGGGCAACCCAACTATTGACAAAAGACATGATTCAGAGCCAATGCATATAATGTTATATTCGGGGCGCTGAATTATACTGTAAAAAGTGTTCGGACTTGTAGCAAACATATGGAGCGCAATGGAGCCCCTGGCGATTTAAGTCGGACCAATGTGTACGAGTGCAATCGATAAAGCAGTGAAATATAATGAAGGAGTAGGCCAGTGCCACGTATGTTGGGCTGGAAATTGTTTCCATTATAATCTGATTTATACGTCAAAGCATATTTTGTACAGGTAATGCGATAAGCAATAGGGCTATTTAACATGCCGGGTCCAAGGGGAAGCTGCGAGCGGGTCTTGAAAACAGGCAAAGTGATCGTCAAGAAGATCATCTAGATATTCTGCCACACGTCTATACTGCTTGCCTCCGTGGTATGTTTTATCCTTCGAAAGGATCAACGATCAGGTCGTCGTAAGGGGCCTGTGGAAAAGAAACCTGAAAAAGGATAGAGTGGAAAGGGAAAGTATGAGTGCCCAGATAAGGTCGAGCCGTATTGTGGACCATGATCGGGTTATGCCTCTGTCCTTGCCCATGGTATTTTTAGTGCATAGTTATGTACGCGTGGTACGTAAGCTGCAATCCGGTCGGGACTGAGACGGAGGCCGAATTTCTAGTCGAACTCCTAACGAGCTGGACTGTCATGCTGCGGAGTAGTCCGGACTCGTTTAATTGTGTCCGGGGCCTTGGCCGCCGAATTGATGTTCTGCTTGTTAAGGTCGCCCTGTACTTCCGCTACCAGGGCCGCGGTGTGCTCCTCGGTACGAAGGGAGCGTTCCATGTTTCCGTTGACTGTTATGACACCGCGTGGTCCGGGCATCTTACGGCACCTGTAAGACACCATCAAGTATGGGGGTGGTAATCTGCATATCTGTCATGTGATAGGCATAGTGTGGCACCGCATTGAGGCGAGCAAATGCGGTTCATCCGAGCAGTGCATGATAGCCACTGCGGAAGGGGACGATGTCAAAGATCAAGTCTTCGCTTCGGAAGTTGTCAGGCGATCTGAAGATGACTTCCAATGTGATTGAGCCTAGGCAACGGGCCTCTACACCTGGTATTACTCCATTGAAGGTAGTTTTTGTGGGTTTGATCCTTGATGGATCGATGCCCGTCTTGAAGACTGTGTCGTGATAGAGCAAGCTAAGGCTGCTGCCACCGTCCATGAGGACTCGCGTGAGGTGGAATCCATCAATGATTGGGTCGAGAACCAGTGCGGCTGAGAGGCCGTGACGGATACTGGTCGGATGGTCCCTGCGATCGAAAGTGATCAGACAGGATGACCATGGATTGAATTTTGGGGCGACTGGCTCTATTGCATAGACGTCCCTGAGCGCGCGTTTGTGCTCCCTTTTGGGGATATGAGTAACGTATATCATGTTCACCGTTTTGACTTGGGGGAGGAAATTTCTTCTATCCCCCTGTGTTCGATGGACGGGGCTCCTCGTCGTCGTCCTCACTTGGCGCCCATTCTCCTTATTCTCGGTATTTAACTTACCAGCTTGTTTAAAGACCCAACAGCTTCTGTTGGTATGATTGGCGGGTTTATCGGGGGTGCCGTGGATCTGACATGGGCGATCGAGGATTAGGTTCAACCTGGATGAGCCCGGATTGCTTCTTTTAAATGGCTTCTTTCGCTGTCCGGACTTGGAGCCACTGAATCCGGCATTGACCGCCGTTTCATCAGTATTGTCACCGTTGTTCCGACGCTTGTGCATGTTGCGTCGGGGCTTGCCGTTGCTATTTCTGGCTTCAAAAGTGCCAGGTTCGCTTGCATTGTTGCTACTACGGGCTAGCCAACTATCTTCGCCGGCGCAAAAGCGGGTCATAAGTGCCGCGAGGGCTGCCATGGACTTAAGCTCTTCCTGTCCAAGGTGCCGAGCGAGCCATTCATCGCGAATGCTATGCTTAAAGGCCGCTAGGGCTTCGGCATCCGGACAGTCGACGATCTAGTTCTTTTTAATTAGGAACCTGGTCTAGAATTTCCTGGCCGACTCGTCGGGCTGTTGAAGGATGTGACTTAAGTCATCGGCATCCGGAGGTCAGACGTATGTACCCTGGAAGTTGTCGCGGAAGGCGTCTTCCAAGTCTTCCCAGCTGCCAATGGATTTTTCTTGGAGGCTGTTTAACCAGTGCTGAGCTGGTCCATTGAGCGTTAGTGGGAGGTATTTGAAGATCATCACCGCGGGCCATATGAATATGGAGGAGGAAGTCCTCAATCCATACTGCGGGATCTGCTGTTCCATCATATGATTCTATATTCATGGGTTTAAACCCTTCTGGGAATTCATGTTCCATTACTTTGTCAGTGAAGCAGAGGGGGTGTGTGGCGCCTCTATATCGGGCCAAGTCACGACGCAGTTCGGATGGAGTCCGTCTGTGGTATTCGGCCTGGACGTGGTGATGCTTGTCGCGCCCGGCTAGACAGACGTCCTCGCGCGTCGGGGCACGCCCCGGCGATCCGTAGATCGATCTGGTCTGACCTGCTCGATTCTCCAAGTCCAGTCGTAGGTTGTACGTATATCCCCGAGCTATTGTGTCTCCGATTTTACGGCAAGGTATTATGGGCTTGTGTTCGGCTTGATTTGTCGTTTTTATCATGGCCATGTGGTGGCTGGTCGGCCGGGTTACGTGCCGATGGTACGGGCTCCAGCACCTCGTAGTCGAATTGAGGTAGCAGCTTACACTTCGGGTAACTCTTGGTTGGGCGCCTGAGGCCGTATTCCTCGGCTGCCAGGACATTAGTCCACCCGTCATTGCACAGATCTTGGTCAGCTTGAAGCTGCTGATGTTTCTTTTTCAGGCTCTTTGTAGTGGCAATTAGCCGGCGCTTAAAGCGCTCCTGTTCAAGATGTTCCTCAGGCACGATAATGTCTTCGTCGCCGAGGCTCACATCATCCTCGGAGGGTGGAAGATAATTACTATCCTCTGAGTCTTCGTTTACAGCCTGTTCATCAAGGCCAATCTGCCCATCTTCCCGATCGTCTTGTTCGAAGGTTGGCTCGACGGGGTCTTCTTGGTCTTCGGCGTCGTCTGGAGTACTGTTGTCTCCGGTGCCGGTATTGCTATCTTTTCCATGGCGTGACTTGGAGCGGCACCGCTGACGTCGGCGCTTTGGTTGTGTCTCAGGAGGTGTATCCTCAACTGGATTTTTCTCGTTATCGCCGTTACCCTCTTTGGGTGTATCCACCATGTACACGTCATGTGAAGAGGTGGCCGTCCAGCGTCCGGTAAACGGCGGGTTTTGGGCCTGCTCTTCTCCGGCATCGTCGTCCATACCGTCGATGTCGTCAGAGCCGTAATCGAGCATGTCGGTTAAGTCCTCGACAGTGGCTATGAAGTGGGTGGTGGGTGGGACGTAAAATTCCCCGCTCTCAACCCCTAGTCCGGGTTGGGCGTGGTTCAGACGTTGCCCCTCTGTAATGACGAGGGATCGCATTAAGTCCTTGCTTAAAGGCGAGGTTTGGCCAGGGAGAAAAGAATCTGTGGAGTACAGCGGGAAGAAAAATCCTTGGCCGAGCTCACACGATGCTAACTCCAAGGGTTCAGAGCCAGTGTTCGGAGAAGAGTCTAGCTTCATGATGATTGCCGGTGGCGCTGCTTCCTCCCGCTCTCCCTTACCAGGCTCGATAGCCGCAGAGAGTCTGGCGGCTCGGGAATCCCGTCTTCGCATCGCCTGCCGAGCTTGCTCGTGCATTTGCGACAGCTCTTGTAGCAGATTGCCCGAGAATCCGGACATCTCCTCTTCGGGACGACCGGTCAGCATACCTGCAGACATAACTCTATCAGTCCCCTTTATCTCTGAATTACTCGAAGGTTAGTTTGAGCACATACTGAATATGCCGCCTCGTAGCCTTTTATTCTCCTTCACGAAGTTAGCCAGCTAGGCCCGCACATCTTTCAGTTCTTCGCCCAGCTGGGTGTTGAAATCCTGGAGTTTGTTTTTCTCCTCCCTGACCCGTGTCAACATACATTCGCCCGCGGCAAATAGTCTTTTGGACTCTTTCTCGCCCGCTTGAGCGGCCTTCAATTTCTCCTCCAGTTAATCTGACGATCCTGTCATGAGATAAGCAACAGTGTTAACATAGGTGGCATATAATTATGTTTTCTCGATGCAGGGGAATATTACCAGTTGACGCCTCCTTGGATTTCTCCAGTTCGCTGGTAATAGCAGTTAGGTGTGTCGAACACTTTTCCAGCTCTTGAGACAATAGGTTGTTCTTCTCCGTAATCACCTAGTTATACAATCATCCTCAAATCAGTTGTATTAACTGCTTCAAGTCTTGGGGCTACTGGCATATAATTATCATATTTGGACATTGTAAATTTACCCGCATATCTTTTAAATGCTGATCTGTGGCTCTGTTAAGCCCGTCTCGAGCAGCTTGGATGTATGCATCAGTTGAGCTGAAGGCATTGAATGCCTCTTTGGTAAAGCTAGGGTCCCGTAGAACGGCCCTCCAGCGCCGATGATTCATGGCGCTCTCCACTTCCGAGTTTGTGACGGATACATCATCCAAATCCTCTGCCGAAGGACAATCCGGCCTCGCCCCCGTATTAGCCCATGTCTTTACAGTAGGATATGGATCTCGTCTGTTGGGAGTATGACCGACCGGATCCCCGGACATAGTCCGGTGAACTCTTTTCCTGATACAGGACAAGCAAAAAAGTCACAGTTGGATGCGACTGCCAAGGGGCATATTTACAAATCAATACCTCTTCGATGAAGGCTCGACCGTGTCTTCGTTTGCCTTCCTCTTCAAAGGCTTGCCCGGCATAGGGGCCGCTCTCTTTGGAGTTGCCTCTTGGGTAGCATGGCGCGCCGAACGACACCTCTTTTGAGCACGAGACAGTGCGGTGGGTGAGGCATAACAAGGAAACTCTTTCGGAGGAAATGTCTCCTGATTACTTACGTGTGAAGCGGGGAGAAGGCCGGGATAATCGGCGGTGATGGCCACTTCTGTGCCGTTATAGCTCGCTTGGTAAAACACCCCATCCTCGAGCACCACGAATATATCCGGATCCTCTTCGAATCCGGGGTCAAGGTCCCGATTGTGGCCCTCTAGCTGCGGGGCGGGGCTGTGAAGCCCCTCGGAGATCTTTCGCCAGTGCTATTATAAATGGACAGATTAATATTCATTGAAAGTGGCTCAGGGAGTGGATGTTGGAAATATGCCCAAGAGGCAATAATAAAATGGTTATTATTATATTTCCTTGTTCATGATAATTTTCTATTGTTCATGCTATAATTGTGTTATCCGGAAATCGTAATACATGTGTGAACACATAGACCATAACGTCCCTAGTGAGCCTCTAATTGACTAGCTCGTTGATCAATAGATGGTTACGGTTTCCTGACCATGGAAATTGGATGTCATTGATAACGGGATCACATCATTAGGAGAATGATGTGATGGACAAGACCCAATCCTAAGCATAGCACTAGATCGTGTAGTTCGTTTGCTGAAGCTTTTCTAATGTCAAGTATCATTTCCTTAGACCATGAGATCGTCCAACTCCCGGACACCGTAGGAATGCTTTGGGTGTACCAAACGTCACAACGTAAATGGGTGGCTATAAAGGTGCACTACAGGTATCTCTGAAAGTGTCTGTTGGGTTGGCACGGATCGAGACTGGGATTTGTCACTCCGTATGACGGAGAGGTATCTCTGGGCCCACTCGGTATTGCATCATCATAATGAGCTCAATGTGACTAAGTAGTTAGTCATGGGATCATGCATTACGGAACGAGTAAAGTGACTTGCCGTTAATGAGAGTGAACGAGGTATTGGGATACCGACGATCGAATCTCGGGCAAGTAACGTACCGATTGACAAAGGAATTGTATACGGGATTGATTGAATCCTCGACATCGTGGTTCATCCGATGAGATTATCGTGGAGCATGTGGGAGCCAACATGGGTATCCAGATGCCGCTGTGGGTTATTGACCGGAGAGTTGTCTCGGTCATGTCTACGTGTCTCCCGAACCCGTAGGGTCTACACACTTATGGTTCGGTGATGCTAGAGTTGTAGAGATATTAGTATGTGGTTAACCGAAAGTTGTTCGGAGTCCTAGATGATATCCCGGACGTCACGAGGAGTTCCGGAATGGTCCGGAGGTAAAGATTTATATATAGGAAGTCCAGTTTCGGCCACCGGGAGAGTTTCGGGGGTCACCGGTATTGTACCGGGACCACCGGAAGGGTCCCGGGGGTCCACTGGGTGGGGCCACCTATCCCGGAGGGCCCCATGGGCTGAAGTGGCGTGGGAACCAGCCCCTGGTGGGCTGGTGTGCCCCACCCAAGGGCCCAAGGCGCCCCCTGGTTGGAAACCCTAGGGGGCCGTTGCCCCCCGAGGGGCCGCCGCCCCCCTCTAGATGGGATCTCCAAGGGGGGCATGCACCCCCCAGCCCGTATATATAGTGGAGGGGAGGGAGGGAAGCCGCACCCTAAGCCCTCGCACCTCCCTCTCCCTCCTGTGACACCTCTTCCTCCTCCAGTAGCGCTTGGCGAAGCCCTGCTAGAATCCCGCTGCTGGATCAAGAAGGAGGAGACGTCTCCACTCCGTACGTGTGTTGAACGCGGAGGTGTTGTCCGTTCGGCGCTAGGATCATCAGTGATTTGGATCACGACGACTACGACTCCATCAACCCTGTTCTCTTGAACGCTTGCGCTCGCGATCTACAAGGGTATGTAGATGCACTCCTCTCTCTCTTGTTGTTAGGTGACTCCATAGATTGATCTTTGTGATGCGTAGAAAATTTTAAATTTCTGTTACGATCCCCAACAGTGGAGTAAGTAGAGCAGAGGGGTTGGGACTTACCTAGCTAGGATGATTGTACATGGAAAATCCATCTTTGCGCTTGATACGAAGAAATTCCTCTTCTTCCCCTTTGAAAAATTCGGCCAATATCTTGGCCAGAGCGGCAGGGGTGTCCGGACCCTTCCGGCCGCATCGGGAGGCGTCATCCTCCCCATTGTAGTCCCACATGGGAAGCCTTCTGTATTGGAGTGGTTGAACCGCCCGTACTATGGAAGTCGCCATTACCTCGACTATTGTTAATCTGGATTGGGCGAGCGTTCTTATCTTGCTCATAAGTTGACGAACTTCCGTACTATCTTCCTCCTCGAGGCTCCGAGGGCGCCAGCTATGGCGTTTCTTCAGAGGAACGCTTGTGAACTCGGGAAGACCCCTCCGAACTGGGTCAGGAAGTGCGACGTCCTCAATATAGAACCATTCAGAAGGCCACTCTTCGGATGCCTTCCTTGGTGTGCTGGCCAGGTATCCGTTCTCGGCGATGCGCCATATTTCGGCTCTGCCCACTTCAAATATTGATCCCTCGTGGTAGCACGGGACAAGACAGAATAGCTTTCTCCACAATTCCAAATGGGCCTCACAGCCCAAGAATAGCTCGCAAAGAGCGACGTAACCCGCGATATGCAAGATGGAGGCGGGAGTAAACTTGTGCAGTTGGAGGCCATAATACTCCAGAAGCCCTCGAAGGAACGGATGAATTGGAAATCCGACACCTCTTAGCAAATAGGGGACGAAGCACACTCGTTCCCCCCAGATGGATTAGGGAAATTCTCTGCCTGGGCCCCTCATTGAGGGAAGTCAACCCCGCCCGAACAGGGACCACATCCGCGGGGGGAAGAAATCCCTGTGTTTGCAGCTTCACTAGCTGACCGTGGGATATGGAACATTTCTCCCAATCGCCTTTTTCTGGGACGCTGGTACGGGAGGAGCTGGGGGCGCTAGCCATGTTCGAATGGTCTTTCCTAGCAAGCTCTGAGATTTTTCCGCGTGGTGCTGAATGGATGTGAGATCCAATCTCTTTAAATAGACACTCCTCCTTACAGGGCCGGGGTGTTATGTGTAAAAACACCCTGACCTCTCACATTCTCTCGACACATGGAAGCTGAAGTTGTTGATACACAGAAGCCGAGGGGTATGACATTAAATGGAAAGGCGAATACATCACTTTGAAGTCATCGGAGGAGGAACCCGCCTTGCATTGCCGAAGACTATCTTCGCACCGGACACCTTGAATTGAAGTCTGGTTTGGGAGCTACTGAGGGAGTCCTGGACTAAGGGGTCCTAGGGCGTCCGGCCTGTTAGCCGTGGGCCGGACTGATGGGCTGTGAAGATACAAAGACCGAAGACTATACCCGTATCCGGATGGGACTCTCGTTGGCGTGGAAGGCAAGCTTGGCAACCAAATATAAAGATTCCTTTCTCTGTAACCGACTTTATGTAACCCTAGTCCCCTCCGGTGTCTATATAAATCAGAGGGTTAGGTCTGTAGAGACAACACAAGCATAATCGTAGTCATACATGCTAGACTTCTAGGGTTTTTAGCCATTACGATCTCGTGGTAGATCAACTCTTGTAATACTCATATTCATCAAGATCAATCAAGCAGGAAGTAGGGTATTACCTCCATAGAGAGGGCCCGAACCTGGGTAAACATTGTGTCCCCGTCTCCTGTTACCATCGACCCTAGACACACAGTTCAGGACCCCCTACCCGAGATCTGTCGGTTTTGACACCGACAGCGGCCGCTTGCTGGTTCGGCGGGGACATCGCGTTGCACAAAGAGCAGACCAGCGCGCAGCAGCGCGGCAGAGAGCACAGAAGCAATTTACCCAGGTTCGGACTGCCGCGAGGTGTAAGACCCTAATCCTGCTTTGGTGGATTGATAGTGGAAATGAGCATGGTGGTGTGTTGTACACTTGACGGCAAGGCCTGGCTCAGGGCTATGGTGACCACAAGAGTATGGTGGCTTGGGTTTGTCAAGTTTCCAACTCTCTAACCCCCTCCTATGATTGCCATGGGCCTCCTTTTATAGATTAAGGGGACACCACAGTGGCAAAACAGTCATTACCCACTGATATAATAGAAAACAGTGATATCATACCTGTCTCTGCGGGCTGACAGGGTGCATTAAATGCACCGCTCAGTGTCACATCACTAGCTGCCTGGCAACGCCTGCCAGGCTTATCTTGCTAGCTCCACATCAGTTCTCTCGACACGTCGCTGGACGAGTGTCACCTATGGATTTCTTCTGTAGGAGATGGCTGCCATGTGGAAAATGATGCCACTTAATCACCTTGCAGCTTGACACCTCACTGATTGACGACGTGAGTCGCACTTGCGCGGTTGGCCGGGTGGTTCAGGCCCCGCAAGCCATGGCAGGTGCTGTCGGGGAGTCTTGGTTGCTTGCTTCTGGTGGTGGCCTGGCCCCTTGCCGGGCTCGCCTGCCCGGCGAGGGAGGCCCTTCTCTTGTTGATATCCTGTTCCTTTGGCTCGATCAAGATCTCTCTGAGCTGCATTTTGGTTCTTCAAGTCTCTTGGTTCTTCAACCTCTAACTTAAGTTGGTGCTCCAATCTTGAGCTTGTGCCTGTGCACAGTTGGGCAACATACCCGGGGTATGTTGCACTGACACGAGGGACAAGGCAAAAGAACTTTCTCCATAGTTCAAAATGGGCCTCGCAGCCCAGAAACAGTTCGCATAGAGCAACGAAGCCCAAGATGTGTAGAATCGAACCTAGGGTGAGGTTGTGCAGCTCGATTCCGTAAAACCCCTGAGAAAGGGATGGATTGGGAATCCTAAGCCCCGCAAAATAAAAGAAACGAAGTGCACCCTCTCCTCCTTATTGGGGTTGGGGAATTTTTTTGCTAGTGCATCATTGCCAATCGAAGCCAATCCTGCTCACACAGAGACTAGATCTCCAAGGGGGAGGAATCCCTGTGTCTAGAGTCGACTCAACAGAAGATGAGACACTGAGCAGCTCTGCCAATCACCCTCTTGAGGGTCGTGAGGGCGCGAAGAAGAGCTAGGAGCACATGCCATGTTTTGAAGTTTTTCGTGGCTGGTCCTGGTGTTCCCTGGATGATGTGGCTGGCACTTGGGGATCTAACCTCTTTATGTAGGTGTCGTACCTGTCTGGCCTGGGGTTTTCATGTCGCTACAAAATTATTACGGACCATTCGCATTCGCCTGGCGCGTGGAAATCGAGCCGACGACGGGCAAGTAGTCATAAAGAGAGAACGTGAAAGTCAGGGCCGGACTATTATCCGTCCGAGGTATAATGAAGAACTAGCCTTGCAAAAGCTGAAGACATAAGACCGGATACTACATCATCATTTGAAGGCCAGTTCGGGGGCTACCGAGGGAGTCCTGGATTGGGGGGTCCTCGGGTGCCTGGGCTATTTCATACGGTCCGGACTGATGGGTCGTGAAGATACAAGCAGAAGACTGTGCCCTGTGTCTGGGTTTGGACTCCTATATGCGTGGACGGCAAGATTGGTGTCCGGATATGTTATTTCCTTCCTCTACAACCCCACCCTGTACAACCCTAGGCCCCTCCTGTGTGTATATAAACCGGAGGGTTTAGTCCGTAGAGATCATCAGAATTCTCATAGGCTAGACAGCTAGGGTTTAGCCATTACGATATCGAGGTATATCATCCCTTGTAACCCCTATGCTCATTGATACAATCAAGCAGGACGTAGGGTTTTACCTCCTTTAAGAGGGCCCGAACCTGGATAAATATTGTGTCACCATCGTCCCTTGTTACCTGTAATGCCCATGATGCGTCTATATCTCCCAAATGTCGAGGCACGACTTGGAGGCATAACCGCATGGTGGTTTTGTCGCAAGAAGGGTCATCTTCACACAATCCCATGTAATGAACAAGAATGGGATAAAGAATTGGCTTACAATCGCCACTTCACACAATACATTAATTGAACATACATCATTCAGAGTACACACATTGTCCGACTGCGGACAAATACAAATGAAAAGAAGATAACCCCAAATACTAGATCCCCGATCGTCCCAACTGCACTCCACTACTGATCATCAGGAAACGAAACATAGTAACAACCAAGTTCCTCGTCGAACTCCCACTTGAGTTCGGTAGCATCACCTGCACTGGTATCATCGGCACCTGCAACTGTTTTGGTAGAATCTGTGAGTCACGAGGACTTAGCAATCTCGAAACCCGCGAGATCAAGACTATTTAAGCTTATAGGAAGGACGTGGTAATGAGGTGGAGCTGCAGCAAGCACTAAGCCAAATATGGTGGCTAACATACGCAAATAAGAGCGAGAAGAGAAGCAACGCAACGGTCGAGAAGCTAGAAGTGACCAAGAAGTGATCCTGAAACTACTTACGGTCATACATAACCCAAACAGTGTTCACTTCCCGGACTCCGCCGAAAAGAGACCATCATGGCTACACACGCGGTTGATGCATTTTAATTAAGTCAAGTGTCAAGTTCTCTACAACTGGACATTAACAAATTCCCATCCGCCACATAACCGCGGGCACGGCTCTCAAAGTTTATACCCTGCATGGGTGTCCCAACTTAGCCCATCACAAGCTCTCACGATCAACGAGGATATTACTTCTCCCGGGAAGACCCAATCACACTCGGAATCCTGGTTACAAGACATTTCGGCAATGATAAAACAAGACCAGCAAGACCGCCCAGATGTGCCGAAAAATTCCAATAGGAGCTGCACATATCTCGTTCTCAGGGCACACCGGATAAGCGAAGCGTACAGGTATAACCAGTCCTTGAGTTTCCCCAAGGTGGCTCCGCACGGTGCTCTGGTTTGGACCAACACTCAGAGGAGCACTGGCCCGGGGGGGGGCCTAAAATAAAGATGACCCTCGGGAGGGCGACTCCCTAGGGAAAATAAATATAGGTAGTGGGTAGGCAAATGGAAAAGCCAATGTTGGGACTTTCTGGAGGAGTTTTGTTCAAAGCGAACTATCAAGGGGGTCCCATAACCCCAACCGCGTAAGGACGCAAAATCAAGGAACATAACACCGGTATGACGGAAACTAGGGCGGCAAGAGTGGAACAAAACACCAGGCATAAGGCCGAGCCTTCCACCCTTTACCAAGTATATAGATGCACTAAATTAAATAAGAGATATTGTGACATCCCAAAATATCCATGTTCCAACATGGAACCAACTTCATCTTCACCTGCAACTAGCAACGCTATAAGAGGGGCTGAGCAAAAGCGGTAACTTAGCCAAACAACGGTTTGCTAGGAAGGATGGTTAGAGGCTTGACATGGCAACATGGGAGGCATGATAAACAAGTGGTAGGTAGCGCACCATAGCGATAGAGCAAACTACTAGCAAGCAAAGATAGAAGTGATATCGAGGGTAATGGTCATCTTGCCTAAAATCCCACTAGGAAGAAGAACGAGTCCACGAAGAAGACAAACAGATGTAGTCGAATAGATCCCCACAATCGCAACGTAATCGGAACTATCAAGGAGAAGTGCAACCGGAAAGAAGCAAACAACATGGTAAACAAACATCACATAGACATGGCATGATGCACAATCAAGTATGATGCATGTCCGATTTAATGAGCATGGCATGGCAAGACAAAGTGCAACAAACAATACTACAAGTTAAGGGGAGCTCAATATGCAACGAGTTGCATATTGAAGAAACACCGCATAAATTACTTAGTTTACTCCCATTTATACACCCAACAATATTAAATGTTATCAAACATTGCAAGAGTTGTAGCATAAGTAAACTAACTATTTAGGCAAGTTTAAAATGAGTCCAGAAAATAATAACAATAATTCCGGGAAAACCCCATGCATATTTCGAATTTGAAACTGTTCTTCCCTATTGTTAAAGAGCAAAATAAAGTGCACCATGTTAAACTAGGCATTTTTCTACCCCATTTACGTATAAAGTTTATTAAATTCGGAGCTACGGTTAATTAGTTACGAAATAAATCATTTTTAGCATGGCATCTATGCAAAATTAAACAAACAGCAAGTTGAAACATTTTAACATGGATGAAAGTGGCATATTATGAAATTACATGAAAAACTGAGCATCTTACATATATAGTTTATTTAATTCTGATGTATGGTTTGTGAATTATTGATGCATGAACATTAAGGGGTTTTCTAAAAAACTGCAGTCTCTGGATAATGCTAAATTCGCAGAACTGGAAAAAACATGATACGAGCCGAAACTGGCTGGGCCACAATAGAGCAGAGGGGCTGAAGGAGTTGCTCACCCATGGGCCAAGCCCAACTAGAGAGGAGGAGGCCCAAGTGGCGCAGATCTGGGCTTCGGGCTTGCTTGCGGCCCAAGAGGCTAGCCACGCTGGCGCGGTCGAGGACGGGGTCAACGTGGGCGAGGCGCTCGTCTCCCTCGCGTACGGAGACGAGCGGGCGAGGCAGAAGCAGGGCAAGACGGCGGCAACGGGGACTTGGCGCACGGCGGTCTCGAGCGGCAGTGGGCTGCAGGGAAGGCCGGCGAGGTGCAGATGGGGCGGATCCAGCTGGCCGGCGCTGGATCCGGGCAATGACGGCGCAGGTGGAGCTCAGGGGCGGCGTCAGTTCCCTGTGGAAGAAAGACAGGGAGGGAGCATTCAAAGAGAGATAGTAGAGAAGAAGGAAGCAAGGTGAGGGTAGGCGCGGCTTCGGTCGACCTGCTGTTGGTCGGAGGCGACGAGGGTTGAAGACGAAGGTGCGAGCGAGCGAGGATCGAGCTCGTGCATCTCTGACGTCTTGTGGGACAAAGACAACAGAGAGAGTTTGAGCGACAGAGAGAGAGAACTCGAGGAAGAGGGAAGGAAGCAGGGGCACGGCCTTGGTTCGGGAGGAGCTCGTCTCCATGGATGGAGGAAGCGAGGAGGCGCGGCGAATGCTGGTGCCCCTGGTGGTGGACGCCGGCAGCATCGGCGATGGTCAGAAACGAGGCAGAGGCACGCACGATCGGGAGATCCTCTCCTGATCGAGCTTGTGGTTGAGGGTGTCGAGCGGTTGGGCTCTGGATCAAGAGGAGGAGCTCGGGGCCTTAGGAGCAGAGGAGGTGGCGGCTGTGGTTAGTCGGCGGCGCAAATCCAGGGAGATGGTCGGAGGCGGGAGAGGATCTGGATCGGGTTCGGCTTCGGTTGGTCTGATGCTGAAAACAAGGGAAGGAGAGAGGCTGGCTGCGGGCTTGGATCCCGAGGGGGATTTGGTGAACTGGCGGCGGCTGCTGCACGATGGAATGGAATGGATGGATTGGACAGGTAGGGGCTAGGGTTTAGACTGTTATAAATAGCACGTAGGTTTTTGGTTAGGGGCTAATTTGGTCCGTCCGATCGTAACCGGGCGGTCGAGAATAGATAGGTTAGGGAGTCCAAATAAGAAAATGGAGACGTTCTAGGGACGTTTGAGGATGATCCGGACACATCGATCACGACTGAGCGGTTCGGGTTCATGGCAGATCGGACATGGATGCGAAGGTGGTCGGTGGCAGGCAGAGAGGTAGTGGTTTGACAAGAAGGAATCGAAAACCCGGTTGATCTCAGAACGGTCAACGAGGCAAGGGGGAACACGGCAACTACGAGCGGATGCAAGTTTTAAAAAAAATGACGTCTGAAGCGTCGGTCTCGGGGCGTCACATTACCATTGATCCTCAGACGCATAGTTCGGGACCCCCTACCCGAGATCTGCCAGTTTTGACACCGACATCCGCCTCACGAGGCTTGGCCCCTCGCGAGGGTCTTGTCTTGATAGCTTGGTTGATGGGTCGTACCAGGCCGTCGAAGGAGCCACGCCGTGGGCCGTAGGCAGGCAAGTCTGGGTACCCCGGTTCCAAGAACACCGACAACCACATGCTATTAATCCTGATATGTCGCAAGTTATTGATGATGCTACTTCTGCTATGAATGATGATAATGATGATGCTAGTACCTTGCTTGATGATACTGTGCGACTGGGTGAATTTCTCGATGAACAACTTGCTAGAGCTAAAGATATTGAGAATGTTGAAACTAATGAAGCTCCTAAAACTGAAATTCTTGGTACACCTATTATACCTAGCTCTCCTTGATTTGGAATGCCTAAGATACATGAGGGTTATGACATGGATGAGGATATAGCTAGAGACTTTCTTGCTTGTATTGATAGAGATGATCTTAAGAAATTACTATGCAAACTGTAAGAAAAATCTTTGATTGCTCGAATGAAATGTGAACCTAAGTTTGCTACTTCACCTATCTTTGTTACTGATAAGGAGTGTGAATTCTCTGTCAACCCTAAGTTAATTACTTTGGTTGAATCTGATCCTTTCCATGGCTATGAAACTGAAACTGTAGTGGCACACCTTACTAAGTTGAATGATATAGCCACCCTATTTTCTCATGATGAGAAAATATGCTACTACTATATTCTCAAGTTTTTCCATTCTCATTAAAAAGTGATGCTAAGATATGGTACAATACTCTTGCTCCTGGTTATGTGCGTAGTCCCCAGGATATGATCTATCACTTCTAAAAAACATTTTCCTGGTCATAAGAAACAAACTGCCTTACAAGTAATATTTAACTTTGTGCAAATTGAAGAAGAGAGTCTTCCACAAGCTTGGGGGAGGTATCTCCAATTGCTTAATGCTTTGCCGGATCATCCCCTTAAGAAAAATGAAATACTTGATATCTTCTATAATGGACTAACCGATGCTTCTAGGAAATTCCTACATCGTTGTGCTGGTTGTGTTTTCAGGGAACGAACTGTTGAACAAGTTGAGGAATTATTGAATAATATATTGCAGAATTATGATAATTGGACTCTTCCTGAACCACCGCCTAAACCCACTCCGAAGAAGAGGGCTATCTTATTTCTCAGTCCTGAAGATATGCATGAGGCAAAGAAATGTATGAAGGAAAATGGCATTAAAGCTAAAGATGTTAAAATTTTACCTCCTATTGAAGAAATACATGGACTTGATACACAGAGGTAAATTCTTTATTAAAGTTTGATGAAAGTGATATCCCTTACAATAAACATCCTAGTCAATGCCTTTATGAGTTTGATAATTACATTAGAAAACAAGATCACTTCAATGCAAATGTTATGAAACAATTGAAATACAACTCTGATATGATTGCTCACTTGAGTAACTTGTTATTTAGAATCACTAATGATGTTAGAGGTGTAGGGAAACATGCCTCTATGGTTCAAACCTAGTTAGAAGAAGTTGCTAAATCTCAAAGAGAATTGCTTAGTGAAATGAATAATAATGTAGGGTCTCGGGTTCCGGCAAAACCCTTGAGGTTCGAACACTTGGGTGCACACGAAGATCTCCCCTCCCCCTAGCACTCTCCCTCACTATGATCTCAAGGCTCAGCGCGTCGAACTCGCAGAACAAAGGGACACAAGGTTTATACTGGTTCGGGCCACCGATGTGGTGTAATACCCTACTCTAGTGTGGTGTCGTGGATTGCCTCTAGGGCTGAGGATGAACAGTTACAAGGGAAGAACAACCTCTTGAGGAGAGGTGCTCTTGTGCTTGGTGAGTTTTGTGTGGATGAGGGTGATCTGAATCGCCGAGGATCAGTTGCCTCCTACTATGGTGGCTAGCCCTATTTATAAAGGCCCTGGTCCTCTTCCCAAATGCTGGTGGGAAGGGATGCCACAACGGCCAAATTTCAAGGGAGTCACCTAGTACAAGTTATCCTAACTAAAGGTGGTCTTCGCCTGCCAAAGGCTCTGGTGGTGATGCCGTCCTAGGCTCCACGGTGACCTCCGTCGTACCGTCCTGCTGGTCTTGGTCTCGTTGCACTGATATGGAAACCTTTTCCTGATGCCTCGGGACTCCTTGCCTGCACATGCCTCTTTAGCAACAAAGAGGAAGCGAGGACACTGTGCGCGCTGCCGCCCGCCTAACCCCCGTCGTCATGGCTTGCATCACAGAAACATCGCGAGGTGCCCCTTTCCTTGATCTCTCTGCCCCTCGTGAGCCAGCCTAGTGAGGCCGCCCCCGAGGAGGTCCTGCGTCGTCCGCCTCACGAGGCTTGGCCCCTCGCAAGGGTCTTGAGTGCTTGCTGATGAAGATGGGCCGTACAGGACGGCTGGTGGAGCCAAGGTGTGGGCCGCACGCAGGCAAGTCTGGGGACCCCCGTTCCCAGGATGCCGATAGTAGCCCTCGGGCCCGAGGCGCGCTCGGACTTGGCTTCGAGGCGAAGCCAAAGGGCAAGTGCGGAGCGCCGCGGGCCCCAACAGCCTGCAGCCACGGTTGACGCGTGGTGATTGATGGGACGTTGGCGTCTCCGCTTCCCCTTGCTGCCTCGGCAACTTCCCGACTTGACGAGTACCTGCTGCATGCAGAGAAAAATCATCATTACCTATGATCGTGGCTGTCGCTAGTTGGCCTTCTCCCGCTATAAATGAGGAGGGGGTGGAGGCCCCGTCGCTCATCTCTTCCTGCTCTACCCGCTTCTTCTCCCTTGCCTCATTGCTAGTAGCGACACCCATGGCGCCTGCGAAGAGGTTCTCGTGCGTTGAAAAGGGGAAGGCCCTCCAGGAGGGGCCCGGCTCACCGCCGCCTAAGAGGGGGCACAGCCGTCCCCGCAAGCACACCGCGGCCCCCGCCATGGCCCCTCGCAGCCGCGGTGGCACCTCTTCGCGTGGTGGGAGTAGCCCAGATCGTGGCAGCCCCGTCGATGAAGGGAGGCGCGCCATGGTCGCGTGGCCTCCCCGGCCGTGATTCTACTCGGCGGAGGTGCTGCCGGAGTTCATCGTGTGGTAAGAGAACCCGGCCGGCACCTGGCTTCAGCTCCCGCGCTTCTTTGCCGGCGAGCTGCCAGCCACGGGTCCAGGCGGTCTCTGGCTGCACGCGAACGGCTGCTGCAGCAAGGCTTCATGGGTTGCGGTTGTCACAACCCGAGATTAATGCTTGTAGTTAGTGGCATTGCATCCATGCATCATGTCTAAATTCTAAAAGTTGAACTAAGGAAATTTGAAAGCCTCGAAAATTAAATTAAAAGAAGGGCAAGAACCCTAAAAATTGCGTTCAATGAACCCAAAATGCTCTTCATTGATGTTTGATATTTTTGGCAATGGTCTTGATCCAAACCAAAAATAATGAACATTTTTAAAGAATAATTTTGGGAACTGATTTTAAATCATATTGTATTTTGAATTTGAATTTATATTCATATAACTAGAATATATCTTCAAATGCTCCTGAAATAATTTAAGGGCATGTGGCTAGGTCCATTTCTGCAACATAAAATATTTGAGAAAGATTTGGCATGAGTTTGAATTCTACTTTGAATTTAAACAGTGGTAAGTAAATAAATAAAAGAAAACAGAACAGAAAAAAAAACAGAGAAGAATCTTACCTGCTAACCTGGCCCAGGAGAGAATCGGCCCAGCCCACCAGGGGCACCGAGGTCTTCTTCCACCTCTGCCAGTAGTCAGAGGGCGTGTGCCCGTGGCACGCCGGCCACCTCCTGCTTGCCGCTTGCTATTAGACGCGTCTAAGGGCGCCACGCAAACCCCCCTGGCCTCTCTTTCTCTGCCCCGTGCACTTCCCCTTCTCTAGCTCTCTCCCGTGCCACACCCGAGCGGAGCTCGATGCTGCCGTTCGTCGCCCGCGTAGCTAGAGCCTTTGCCTCACCTCCTGAATGTCTCCAGGAGATCCGCTGTCCCTCGATGCCCTTCTACTCGACGAGTGCAAGCCCGGGAGCGACACCGCGTCGCCCTCATCAACGTCTTCGCCGTCGGCCACCGGCGATCACCGTCGCCGATTCTTGGTCCACAGCGCTTCCCGGACCTCGCCGTTGTCACTGCCAGACTTGATGTGATCCTCCGTGCAGAACCCCTCTCCTTCCCCTCGCGTTTGCGAGCTCTAGGCCATAGCTCCATCGCGGCCGAACTCCGGCCGCCGCTGACCTTGTCACTGTCGTCGCTACACTGCACCCCGGCACCTGCCGCCACCTCCTCTTGATGCGCTGCAGCGCGCTTGTTCTGTAGAGCCGCTCGGCTGCCCGTTTGGTCGCCGGAGGATGGAATCCGAGCGCCCGCGCCGTGTCTGGCGTCGCCGGTGACTAAACGCTGGCGGGGTTGACCCTCTTTGACCAAGGCGACTAAACGCCTGACGCCTCGAAACTCCTCGCCTGTGCTTGCCCCTTTAGCACCAAAGAGGCAACGGGTATTCTGCGCCCGCTGGCACCCGCTTAGCCTTGGTCGTCATGGCTCACGTCATGCGCTCCTCACGAGGTGCCCCTTGCATAGATATCTCTGCTCCTCGGGAGCTAGCCTAGCGAGGCCGCACCAGGGGAGGTCTTGGTCTCGTCCGCCTCGCGAGGCTTGGCCCCTCGCGAGGGTCTTGACTGATTGCTGATGAAGATGGGACGTACTAGGCCGTTGGTGGAGCCACGCCCTGGGCTGCAGGCAGACAAGTCTAGGTACCCCCGTTCCCAGGACACTGACAGTAGCCCCCGGGCCCAAGGCGCGCGCGGACTTGGCTTCGAGGCGAAGCCAAAGGGAAAGTGTGGTGCGTCGCGGGCCCCAACAGCTTGCGGCCTTGATGGATGCATGGCGATTGTCGGGACGTGGGCATCTCCACTTGCCCACGCCGCCTCTATTTCCACCTGGCTATCCGGCCACCGCTGCACACACAACTCTGCCTCCATTCATCTGCAGCGTGCTCCGCAGCTCCTTCGCCTTCCGGAAAGCAGCGGATCCCCTCCCCCAGTCTGACCTGACACCAACTCTCCCCGCCGCCATGGCGCGCAGCCAAAAGAAGAAGGGGAAGAAAGAGTCCCGTACCTTGGCCCCCGCGCCGCCGCTCTTTGAGGCCGCCATCGAGCGGTCGGTGGTGCTCAACCAAGAGGCGATGGGCAAGGTGCGCCCGGCGCTCACCGCCGATTCCAATGAGTGGGGGGCGATGGTGGCATGTCCCGCTTCCCGTGCCGAAATTGACAGGACGGCCACCGAGGTCCCCATCCATCTTCATGCTCTCCGGGCAGGCCTGATTCCTCCCTTCTCCAATTTCTTCAACGCGGTGCTCTCGCATTAGCAGAACAATGCGTTGCACCTCGATCCCCAATCCATCATCCTCCTAGTTGTTTTTGCCTTTGTCTGTGAAGCCCTGGTCGGCATTACCCCTTCCATGGCCTTGCTTCGCCACTTCTTCTCGCTGCACCTTACAGATGCTCTGCAGCGCTCAGTATGTGTATCCCTTCAGGCCATCATGGCGACGGCCGGCTCAGGGATCGACTTCGAACTTTCGCCGGTCGTCGGAGGCTTTAGGAAGCGATGGGTGTATGTGGATGTTGGTGTGCGCAATCCCTTGCTAATGCTGTTGTGGGTTCCAGCTGCCCCAAGCTCCGGCTAGGGGCATGCAAGGCTCACTGACCGGCGGCTCACCCATGTCTGGCATCGGCTGGCCAGGCTGAAGGGCCTCGGTGTGACGGTGCCTATGGTGGTGAAGGAGTTAATCCGGTTCCGCATTGCTCTGCTTCAGCGTCACTCCTAGCCGATGTGGAACTTCTCCGGCTACAGGGACCGCATGAGGCTTCAGGTGCCGACTCTTGCCCCTGAGGCGCACGGTTCACGAGCTCCTGACGGGTGACCCAATGCCAGCGAGCCTGCCGGAAGACGGTTGTCTTCTATACCGCTGCTCGAACAAGGTGGAGTTCGTGAAGCAGATGACCCTTTCAACGAATGGGATGTATGCCCGGTTGGCCATGAAGGGCCTCGCGAGAGCCCTGTCTTTGTGGCTCCCTTGCTCGCCGCCGGCGCGGTGATCTCCCCGGAACCGGGAACAGGGGGGCGACCACCATCGGCTGTGGGCGACGCGGCCGCCGAGGAACTGACGCCGCTTGGGGCTCCTGAAGGGTCGTCCCCCGGGCACCGAGAGAGCCGTCCTGAGGAAGCGGCCAAGGGGACTACGGATTCTGATGCTCTTGAGGCTGAAGCCCCCGAGGACCCGGCGAGTCGCCACGAGGCGGGGGCCAAGGTCTCTATGCAGTCCAGCACCCCTGAGGTCGCCTCCTCAGGAGCCACACCACCCGCGCCCGTCATTGGCGACCGCACCCAGGACTTCGGCCGGCTCCGACTTAACTTCGAAGCGCTCTACAAGAGGAAGGGGTCTCCGAGCTGCAGCGGTGATGCCTTCCGGCCATTGAAGCAGAGGAAGTACATCCCTATTGACGAGTGAGTAGCTTATCTTTGCAATTTCTTGAGCGCCGCTTCTCCTCCTGACCGTAGTTCCTTAGGGCCCCTCCTGCTAGGGCGATGAAGTCTCCCGAGAAGCCGCCTCCGCATGCCTCAGGCTCCATGCTGACCCTGGGCGCCTCATGTCGACCTGTCGTGCGTGGCGCGAGGCCTGCCAGGGAGGCGGACGCGCCAGTCTGGCGTCTTGATCCTACGCTCTTGTCGTCCCTCCTTCGTGGTCCTGCCTCGGGTGCGGAGAGTGTGCCGAGGAACCCACCGCTGGTCCTTGCACGATGTTGGGCGACACCGGCTCTGGCCTCACCTTCAAGCAATGAGGCTCTGCCGCCAGCGGGCCTCCGCCGAGGCCCGAAGGGCAGCCGAAAAAGCACCAGCCCCCAGCCACCTCCTGGGAGCGGGCGAGCCACTTCGAACTTCTCCAACACATCTTGGCGCGGAAGATGGACCGGGCCGCGCGTTCGAGCTTGCACACGAGCGCGGAGCAGTCGGCCATGAGCTCTTCCGGGAGGCGATGGGCACGCTGAGCCTGCTCGGGGAAGAGCTCGTGGATGTTGACGCCCGCCTTGAAACAGAAGGCCTTCGGTTGGCGGTCGAATGGCATCAGCTGAAGGTAGCCGTCGACCTTGGGCGTCTCCATCACGAACGCGCCTACACGAAGGCCGAGGCATCCCTTGCTAACTCGCGCGAGGCCAGTGCCCAGGACATAGAGGAGGCCAGGGAAGCTGACCACCACCGCGAGGCCGCAGAGAAGCACGAAGGGGAGCTCCACGCTCTGAACGCCTCCTGAGAAGGGCAGGTTGAGGCGAGCAGAGCTGCCTTGGCGTCGATGAAGGGGGCACCCTCCGAAGAGGGGGGGCTCTTGAAACGCGAGGAGGCGCTGATGCTGGAGGCCACAGAGCGCAGCCTCGAGCTTGAATGGTTGGAGACGAGGGAGCGTCAGGTCGCCCAGTCGGAGGAGGCCGCCAGCGCGTGTGAAGCCTGGATCCAGGAGGAAGCCGACCGCAGGGTGGCGGAGGCTCGAGCGGATCTTGTGAGCAGGTACGACCTCAAGCTGAAGCTCGTGGATGCTAAAGCTGAGGGCAGGACCACCGCCCTCGGGTCAAGCTTGGATGAAGCAGAGTAGCGCGAGAAGGCCGCTACAACGGTCCTGATCTCCGTCCATGCCGAGCTGGCCTTTGCCCGCGCCAAACTGCTCCCGCTCCAGCGGCAGGTTACTAATGCCGAGTCCTTTGCACAGCAGAGCAGGGAGGAAGCGCTCCACCGGCAGACGTTGCTGCGCAAGCACAACCCCATGCTCAGGGCTCTCAGGGTGAGGGCCAATCAGGCGATGGGTGCTATCTGCGACGAACATGCCCCTCACCCCCACGCAGAAGACTATGCCAGCCATCTCCGCTTCTTCACAGACGTCATGACGCGCCTGGAGAACCGGGCCAAGAGGGCTCGCGAGCTTGTGGACGAAAAGAGCTGAGGCCTCCTTGGGCGCGTGTTCTCCCGCGTCTTCAGCCATCTTCAAAATACCGACCCCAACTTCGATTTTGATGCCGCCATTGCCCCAGTGCCGGGGGCTATCCAGGACAACCTGGCGCGCTGGGTGGACGATAATGTGGATGCCCTGGTCAGGGCCTTCGCTTCCGAGGACGACGCAGTGCTGGTCATGGCGGACGAAGGCGGCGTGGTTGATGATGGCGAAGGCGATGCCAGCGACAGCGCCGGCAGCACGTCCGGGAGTGATTCGGAAGATGCTGCGAGCGACATGTCTGATTAAGCCCATGCTCCTTGCTTTGAACCTGCGTGCAAAAACTTGGGCATGGCCCCTCAAGGTGTAAAAGCATTTTGGGGAGGGGGAGCCCCTCATGTAATCAAACTACTATTTCATTCTTTAGGCCGGACTTGATCGTGCTTTTGTGGGCCCACAAGCTCTTCCGCGGGCTTGGTGTTGTAACTTACCTCCGTCCGGGCAAGCCTAGGACCGGTCTTGTAGTCCTCGATGTGTATTTCTCCCGAGGGGAGTCCTTCACGGGCCCGCATGGTTTCCGGCTTCTGAGGAGCCTGCTAGTCCACCCGAGAGGTCCTCGCGAGGTGCGAGCGCCAGATCGTGGTAGGGTGTGCGCGCAGCAGGCGCATACTGCGCCCAACTCACGCTCGCGAGGGGCTCGCAAGGGAAAGGTTAGTAGGCACGGGCCTCAGGGCGAGGCACGGAATCCACAAAACTCAGAAAAACCAACACGAACGAGAAAGGATGCCCCCATGCTTGCCAGCAAAAATACAATTTCGAGTTCAAATCCAAAAAGGCGGCAAACCGTGCTACAGAAAAAGGGATTGAAAGCAAATGGCCGCGTCCAACACCTAGCTAGTCTTCTTGTCTTCCCACCAGCGCGGAGCTAAGTGCTTTCACATGCCGTGAGCATAGTCATTGGGGGACAGTGTCGATGGCCAGCGCGGAGCATGGTGCTTCCACTAGGACGTGGGCGGGAGCCCCTGAGGCCTGAGGGCGGCTCTCCGGAGACTCCGGGGCGTGTCTAGCACCACTCATTATTACGTGAGAGTGTCACGGGCGGAGACCTTCATAGGCGTGAGCCTTGCTTCATATCGCCAGACGAGGGCCCCGCCTTGCGCCACCCTCGACCACCGTTGGGGCGTTTGGAAACCAGGTCGGTGCCAAGGGGCAAAGGGGACACTAGCGGCGCCCTCGGCGACCACAGGCCCTCTGCCAGAAGGAGGGCTCGCCGGCGCCTCCCCGGCTGAGGACCTACTTCCGGGCTACGCCTTGCTCCGTGTGGCACGGGGGAGGGCCCGGCTCGAGACCCCTCCGTGCAGCCCCCAGAGTGCTACCCCTGGTTGGAGTGGGGCTGCCGCGCCAGGGTCACCGCCCGCCGCTGTAGCCTGGTTCACCTGCGACCCATGCTTAGCATAAGCTTGCTCCTGAGATATTGGTGGTACCCTGCGACTGTTGTCGTCGGGGGGGTCGGCGAGGCTCCTGGGTGGCCCGTGGAAGGCCTCGACCTCCAGCATCCCTCCCAGCCCGACTCAAGAAACGAGCAGGGGCCATCCTCTGGTGTGTACTCTTGATCCACCATGCGAGGCACATAGGCTTCTGGAGCCGCCGCTCCTGAACTCCCGTCGAGTCGCCCTGCGCCCCACGCCCCCGAGCCCAGCGCGCCCCCTGGTGGCCGTAGGGTGGCGCTCCATTGGGACCGCGAGGAGCAACACTCGTACCTACGCCACCTGGGGGAAGCACAGGCATGGCCGGATGTTCGGCACCGTTGGCCGAGCTGGTGCAGATGATCCCTTGTGACACCCCAAAATTTTGACCTTGTTTTTTAATTAAAATTTTGCCAGGAAATTAAAACTTTTCCATTTGTCTAGATTTACCTTTGGATATTGTGGGTTTTTACCTCAAGTGGAAAACTTTCCTAAGGTATTATTGGACTTGTATACTCTCTCTTTGGAACAATTCTTTATCAGTGGATTTGATTGCAAGGTTTGCTTTTTCTTGAGCTTTACTCTTTTAAAATGATCTTTCATGAATTTGGAGCCTGTTTTGCACTACAACCATTTGGCAAATGCCTTTAAAATTTCCACCAAAATTTGGGGATGTCATGTGATGTTTCCACATCACTTTTATGCAAAAATATCTTTTGGTTATTGGAGATTTTGAGCTCTACATCAACTTTTCAAATCTGGTCCAGTAGGCATTTTTGCACTGCAACCTATTTAAATATTCCTTAAAAAATCCTTCCAAGTGTTTGGAGATGTCAGTAGATGCATATAATTCAACATCATTCAAAAACCCAGTGTTGTTCTTCGAAAAATTTGAGTGAATCAACCTCTTTTTCATTCTGGTCCACTTTGGTGATTTCTACTGCAACCCTGTTTTATTTTACTCTAGTGCCCATGAGCTTTTTCTTGCTTGTAGCCCTCCCTACAAAACCCTTAAGTCCAGGAGAGTGGACCCATTGGAGGATTTTAAGTGCATGCAATGAGACCTTTTTCTTTCTGTCCAAAACTGGAGTTTTGCAAAACTTGCACTAGCAAGTTTCTGGTTTTGCCCAAATGATCTTGCCATCATCACCTACATCTAGAGAGACCCTGATCTGGAGTTTTTGGCCACTCCAAGAGTTGCCTAGATGCACTTAGCATTCTGTCGAACACTTGGTGTGCACAGTCAGTTTGACATGAGTTTCTAGTTTGCATTATGGATTTGATCCACTGACCCAGCAACCTTGTCCACTAAGACCCTAGCTACTCCCAACCTAGTCCTGTTAATTGCCAGCTTCCCTCTCGCACTCTAGGCTGCCCTGGCATTTCGTCGAACACATCCCGTGCGTGCTCTGGGCGCGCCCAGAGCGCATGTTTTGCACGCGCGCGCACCGAGTCACCGTGTCGCACTGCCGCCTTCGCCGCGTCCCGCCCCTGGCCCTTGCTCGCCTGCAGAGCCGCGCACTAGCCTCGCCCACTCGCCAGTACCAGCCAAGCCGCCCCAGGCGCCCTACAGCGCCGCCGTCAGGGCCTTTGGCGGCACGCCGGCGTCGGCAGTGAGCTCCTGCCATGGACGGCGCCGCCCAAGCCACCCGCGCGCGCCAGCTGCCCCTGTGAACAGCTCAAGCTTATCCTGGAGCCCGTCGGCACGCGCTCGTCGCCGCCACGTCGCCCTGCGGCTACAGAGCGACGGTCGCCGGCGTTCTTATCCACGGCCGCCGCGGTATCAGCCTCGAACGCCTATAAAAGGAGACCCCGAGCCCCTCCGACCGCTCAGGCGACCTCAGGCCTCCCCCCTAGTGCTCCCCTAGCCGTGGATTGACCGGAAGAGGCCATCTCCCCCAACTCTGGCCGGTTCGGCCGCCGCTGCCTTCCAGTGCCATTCGTCGCAACAGGGCACTCCCTCGCCCATCCAGCGCCACCACTCACTTCCCCTTGCTCTTGCGGAGCTGCCCAGCGCCTCAGCCTCGATCGGAAACCACCGGAGCCCAAAACCCACTTCACTCCCGTAGCCCCCTTCGCCGCGGAGCTCGCCGCCGGCGACTCCTCCCACCACCGTCGACCCAACGACCACCGAGAGGACCGCCCCGGTCTGGCGGGTCCATCCCTGCCCTCAGGTGCCCTCGAGGAGCCGCCGTTCGTCGACGGCGATCGCCGGAGTCCCGCTCCCGTTCGGACAGAGAAGAGGAGGGAGAGGGGGGAATAGTCAAACCTGACCAGTGGGCCCCCTGGACCCACTGTCAGTGACCCAGCCCCGCCTCCGCGAGTTCAAGTGGTCGCGGATAACCCTGGAGTACGTCTCCTATGCTTCGAAAGCGTATTCTGTATCGAAACGTTTCCTTTTTCTGTTTTATTTTAAAACAGAACTTTGACCAAACTTTGACTGGCTACATCTTTTAAAAAAAACTCCAAATGAGTTGATTCTTTTTCCTACCTCTCTCAAATTTCATCTAGTTTATTTTAAGATTTATTTCAAAAATAATTGGGACAACTTTTTTCACTGTGTTTGAAATATTTGTTATTTGAATATTTTTCAAAATAGGAAATGGAGAGAAAGGAAAGCTTTCCAAAGAGTGCACCCCTTGCATACTCTTGAAGGCAAGCATTCTGAACTCTGGCATAATATTTTCGTGAGGTGTTTTGATACGGTTACAACACCACTTTGACTTGGAGCATACGTTATTTTTATGTAACGGTAAAGTCACACGCATGAGTGCATATTGGAGATGCTTTGCTGTTAGAAATGGATATACTGGTGTTAGTGATCATCCTCGTGAGCTTTCCATGCATACCGGAAGGAAGCCGGGAAAGTCGTGGTCTTGGGTAGACACGAGCTTGTCCCTAGTTCCTCGTTCAGACGAGTATGTCCGGTATGGAATGGTGAGGCTTGATGAGTGGCGAGTTTATCTGTAATGGAAATATTTGAGTTATGCTAATTATTCGGAGAATACTTGGACCTCTTGAGTCGGCCGTAGGTCGAGTCTTGATTAGTAATTTCCCCTACTTGTTTTGTACTACCACTTGTCCCTGCCGCAGGTAGGGTATGGTTCAGTAAGTTGTCAACCCCTTACCAAAGCACACACCGTACAGAGAGGCCATGGTGGAAGATACTGGATGCATCCGGTAGGCATGCCACCTGGTCCGGGCGCATGGGTGTTTCCGGTTGGGACCGAGAGGGGGACACCCCTTAGAGCGCGCGATATAAATTTGATCCCATGCTACGTCGAGGTTGTAGCCTCCCCACTTAGAATTTGGCTTGACAGGTGTTGTGGGTGATTCCAGACACCGGTAAGTTAAGCTGGTGTGTGGAGGTCAGGCGTGTTTTCAATTAAAAGGCCATAGGCGGAATTAGTCCCGATGGACTAAATAAATCCGTCACTCGTGGGTAAGGAGTACACCCTCTGCAGAGGTCATATCTATTTGGATAGCCATGTTCATGGGTAAGGACTTCAGTCTGAGATGGGTCTAGTGACGGTTTTCGGATGGAGAAACGGCTAGACTAGATCACGGGATTATGATTATGTTAGTGACGGCCTTCGGACGGAGAAATGGCTAGACTAGATATTGTTTATGACCTGTGACATATGAGGATTATGTTTATCATTATTATGGACTAACCATTTACATTATTTGAATTATTGAATATCCTTGGGACGGTTCTACCTGCTGGATATTCACTGTGATTATTCTTATATAAGCACTCTATGTGGTGTCGCTCAGACGCCCGACTGCGGCATGCATGTTATTTAATTATTCTTTATAAGCCCTTTATGTGGTGTCGCTCAGACGCCTGACTGCGGCATGCTTGTTATTTAATTTTTCTTTATAAGCCCTTTATGTGGTTTCGCTCAGACGCCCGACTGCGGCATGCTTGTTATTTAATTATTCTTTATAAGCCCTTTATGTGGTGTCGGTCAGACTCCCGACTGCGGCATGCTTGTTATTTAATTATCCTTTATAAGCCCTTTATGTGGTGTCGCTCAGACGCCCGACTGCGGCATTACTAATTGATTTGCACCCTTTCGAGGAGTCATTTCAGATACTCGATCAGTGCATTCTATTACTACCCCGTATTGCATGTTCATATTTTTGCCGCATGCGTGCATTTACGGATTTTCCCTTATTTCGTGATAGACGTTATGATCTTAAATGTTTCGGAGCATCATTATCCCTTGTTATATTATACCCGTGTTCATAATGTTTGCGACTACATTCAAACGTACTCACTGGCTTGTCCCTGGCTATTGTCTTGGCCAGATTTCGCGCATGGAGATAAGCATCGCGATGACAGCCCCGGAACCTACGCAATGACGATAGCAGCCTCGCGAAGATAGGAGTTATCCTGGTCAGATGTTCTTGTGGGAAATGGAGTCCCATAGACGCAGATGTACCACAAACCGCTTCCGCCATCAACCACTAGAAACCAAGTGTTGTACTCCTAGGCCACAATGGTCTTGTACTACATATTTTGTACTTTGCTTCAGATTCTTGTATCAAGTTGGTGCCTCATTAGCTAACAGTAATCCTGGGGCTGGTGAGTACAAAGGCCGTTTTCTGGGAAATTAATATCCCGAAAATCCGGTCCTGACAGACTTGGTAAAGTACAAAGGCCGTTTTCTAGGAAATTAATATCCCGAAAATCCGGTCCTGACAGACTTGGTATCAGAGCCAGGCTGACCATTGGCTAATCCTATCTTAGCCAGGTCAATAAACCTAGGTTAACCAAACCACCAGACCTTAACCAAACCCTGGCCAAGCTTCTCGCGTAAGATAGCCCCACAGTGACCCGACGCCTTTTGGCAGACGATGCCCAACCTATCAGCCTAGCCCGTCGATCACGCGCTAGTGACCAACACCTAACACGTCTCATTCGCAAGCGTGCAAAGGAAGACTCCATCCCCTTTTCCTATAAAAAGGGCACGCTAGCCTCTACACAGCACAGCACAGCCTCTTTCCCCAAACCAAGCCACGATGCCTGGCCCCATTGTTCACAATGAGACCACAGCAACCAACCTTGGAGGTTTTGTGACCGTGCTCGCAAACCTCACCCGCCGTGCCTACGCATTAGAAGAGCCTCTTGAATATGTTGTGTACCAAGGACCCATGTATGGCGAGAGCCGTCAGTACTGGGCCACTGTGCACATCTATGGTAGGGGTCTGTCGCCAGAACGCCCCTACAGGTTCACTGGGAGGACAACTCCCTTTGAGCCACAAGCCATCCAGCTAGCAGCTTGAGAAGCTATAGTTCAACTCCGGCACTTGTCGCCCAGAGTTAACTGTCGCTCGTTCTACTACTACCCCAGTCGTGACGGGTATGGTAGGCCGCCCCAGGTTGCCAACGGGGATCACGAGACAGATCCTGCACTGTTGCATTTGGTGCGCTATGTAAGCGCACTAGAGCAACTGTTCGATCAAATCACCCTTGATCTGATCGCTGCTCGTGGAGAACTAGTTCGCCGAGCCCCGGCGAGAGGAGAGGTGGAGCCCGACGCCGACAACCCAGTCGTGCTGTTCGAAGACCTGATCGATCCCTTGAGGTCTGCCCCAGCCATCAACCAGAGTGCTTTGGTGTCCCCAGAAGCACTCCGTCGCCTTTTGGGAACCCGTTCCAACGGGATTGTGGCCAGCAACCCCCGTGATGGTCATCATCGCTACCCCGAACCTGCAGCCCCTCAACCTCCTCCGGCTAATCCCGACGGTGAAACCCGTGGAGAAACCTCAGCATCCGCCAGGCCAGCCCACTTAGACATTAACGAAGTAGACTAAGTCGCTTGAGTAGTTTCGAGCCTTAGTTTTCCTATGCCTTGTAACTGTGTGGTCCTGTATCGCTATTATTAAATGATGTCTGCTTGTGCGCCCCTATTTTTGGAGTAGTAGCTATGCATATGTACATTGGCGTACAGTTGCTTTTTTTAAAATTCGGGCGCAGCTACCAAGACGAACCCCGACGGCACCCACAGTAATGCGTCACTTTTATGAGATATGTATATCTGTGGCTTTGACCCAAGAACAGGATCGACAACCAATTACCCTTCACCACGGTAGATAACCCAGCCCCAATGCTATATAAAAGGCCACCTCGTGACCTTGCCGAGTACCCCTCACCTTGTGCGCAACACTCACAGCCATTTCTTTGCCACGCCGACCCCCAGTATTTATCTGAGAACCCCAGACGCAACCCCGGGTAGTTTTGTTAAATTATTGTGGGACTTTACCTGCAGTACCATGACTGCCATCCATCCACCCCAGTACGAGTTGCTCAAATCGAGGATCACCCCATCCACCTCGAAATATTGGGCAGTGGTGCACATCCCTCCCTCAAACCCAAACCAAGACCCAACGGAAGTTTCCTTCGTGGGGAAATCCATGCCGACTCCGCATATGGCCATAGAAGTTGCTGCGTACGAGGCGCTCGCTCGTCTTTGATTCACGGTACCCTATGCCAGCGAATGAGGATACTATTATTTTCCGAGTCGTGCAGCACCCGGAGAAGTTGCATCTTTTCTCGGTGGACGAATTGAGAGAGATCCAGTACTGGCCAACCTTGCCCAATACGTTATCGCTCAGGAGCGTTTGACTCAGCGGGTAATGGGTTATCTCCAGAGCCTCGCTGATTTAAATCCTCGGATCGCTATTGGCAGACCACTGAGGCCTGACCAGGAGAGGCGCATTCATCGACTGGTCAACCCGCTTCCCCCGATGGAAGAGGAGTGTGCCCCAGTACCAGAGGCGTTTTCTCAGGACCCGGTCCTTTTGCCGTTTTCATTGTAAACGTCACCGCTGTGTTTATTATCCCCATATTTATTTTGTGCTGTAACTTGTACGTGGTAACCAAAAATTTGTGCGACAGATCAAATTTTTGGTTTCAATTATGTGAGCAGTTTTTCAGCTGTTGATTTTGTTTAAACTAATTTTCATTCGCGATAAATTTTGTAATGAGATTTCTTTCCCCGAGTTGCTGCAGCGTATACATCTTCACGACATAGATTTTATTCGCACAGCACCCTGACAGCAGACTCACAACTACTACCACTCGACCTCGTGCGCTAATTACAAATCCTCGTACACTTTTTTGTGCCTAACTGAACACACTCGAGGACACCACAGTCCCAGTAAGAGAGATTTGTGAGTAATCATTCAGGCGCGAGTTGCCTCAGCACACCGACAGCAGTTAGCACTCAATGCCGCACCTAATCCTCATGATCGCCGCCGCCGCGAAGAGCTAACACTCGAGCGGCAGCATCACGACGATCATCCAGGATCATCGCGCACAAGAGCACGGAGAGCCCCAGCAACATCGCCAAACCTCGTACATGGGTCCCTGGTACACAACATATTCAGGAGGCTCTTCTAATGCATAGGCACGGCGGGTGAGGTTTGCGAGCACGGTCACAAAACCTCGAAGGTTGGTTGCTGTGGTCTCATTGTGAACAATGGTGCCAGGCATCGTGGCTTGGTTTGGGGAAAGAGGCTGTGCTGTGCTGTGTTGAGGCTAGCGTGCCCTTTATATAGGGAAAGGGGACGGATTCTTCCTCCACACGCTTGCGATAGAGACGGGTTGGGTGTCGGTCACTGGTGCGTGATCGACGGGCTAGGCTGATAGGTTGGGCACCGTCCGCCGAAAGGCGTCGGGTCACATTGGGGCTACCTTACGCGGGAAGCTTGGCAGGGGTTAGGCTAAAGTCTGGTGGTTTGGTTAACCTAAGTTTATTGACCTGACTAAGATAGGATTAGCCAATGGTCAGCCTGGCTCTGATACCAAGTATGTCACGACCGGATTTTCGGGATAATAATTTCCCAGAAAAACGGCCTTTGTGCTCACCAGCCCCAGGATTACTGTTAACTGATGAGGCACCAACTTGATACAAGAATTCCAAGCAAAGTACAAAATATGTAGTACAAGACCATTGTGGCCTAGGAGTACAACACATGGTTTCTAGTGGTTGATGGCGGAAGCGGTTTGTGGAACATCGGCGTCTATGGGACTCCATTTCCCCCAAGAACAGCTGACCAGGGTAACTCCTATCTTCGCGAGGTTGCTATCGACACTGCATAGGTTCTGGGGCTGTCACCGTGATGCTTATCTCCATGCGCGAAATCTGGCCAAGACAATAGCCAGGGACAAGCCAGTGAGTACGTTTGAATGTACTCGCAAACATTAAGAACACGGGTATAATATAACAAGAGATAATCTGCCATGAAGTAAACGAAAATCTATGACGCATGCGTGCGGTTAAAACATGAGTATGCAATACGGGAGTAAAAATGGAATGCACTGAGCGAGTGTCTGAAAAGACTCCTCGAAAAGTTGCAAATAAAATGACAATGCCGCAGTCGGGCGTCTGAGCGACACCACATAAAGGGCTTATAATTGATAAATAAATATCAAACATGCCACAGTCGGGCGTCTGAGCGACACCACATAAAGGGCTTATAAATGATAAATAAATATCAAACATGCCACAGTCGGGCGTCTGAGCGACACCACATAAAGGGCTTACATAAGAATAATCACAGTGAATATCCAGGAGGTAGAACCATCCCAGGGATACTCAATAAAATACATAATGTAAATGGTTAGTCCATAATAATAATATTAAAACACGATCCTTAGATGTCACAGGTCATAAACAAAATCTAGTCTAGCCGTTTCTCCATCCGAAGACCGTCACTCAGTTCTAGCTAATTCGTTCTCCATCCGAATACCGTTACCAGATTCCACTCAGACTGTGGTCCTTACTCATGAACATGGCTATCCAAAAAGATATGACCTCTACAGAGGGTGTACTCTTTACCCACGAGTAACGGATTTATTTAGCCCATCGGGACTAATTCCGCCTACGGCCTTTTAATTGAAAACACGCCCGACCTGCACACACCAGCTTAACTCACCGGTGTCTGGAATCACCCACGACACCTGCCAAGCAAAACTCTAAGTGGGTAGGCTACAACCTCGATGTAGCATGGGATCAAATTTATATTCGCGTGCTCTAAGGGGTGCCCCCCTCTCGGTCCCAACCGGAAACACCCGTGCCCCCGGACCAAGTGGCATGCCTACCGAAGGCCTCCGGTATCTTCCACCATGGCCTCTCTGTACGGTGTGTGCTTTGGTAAGGGGTTGACAACTTACTGAACCATACCCCGTCCGTGACAGGGACAAGTGGTAGTACCAACAAATAGGGAAGTTACTGATCAAGACTCGACCTACGACCGACTCAGGTGGTCCAAGTATTCACCAAAAGATTTACACAACTAAAATATTTCCACTAACAGGCAGAATCACTGCTCATCTAAACTCATCATGCCATATCGGACACACTCGTCCCGACGAGGAACTAGGGACGAGCTCGTGTCTACCCAAGACCACGGCTTTCCCGACTTCCTTCTGGTATGCATGAGGGGCTCACGAGGATGATCACTATCACCAACATATCCATTAATAACAGCAAGGTAATCTCCAGAATGCGCTCATGCGTGTGACTTATCGTTGCATAAAAATAACGTATGCTCCAAGTCAAGTGGTGTTGTAACCGTATCAAAACACCACACAAATATATTGTGCCAGAGTTCAGAAATGCTTGCCTTCAAGAGTATGCAAAGGATGCACTTTTTGAAAGCTTTCTCTCCTCTCCATTATCCCTATTTTGAAAAAAAATTATATTCAAATAACAAATACTTCAAACACAGTACAAAAAGTTGTCTCAAATATTTTTCAAATAAATCTTAAAATAAACTAGATGAAATTTGAGAGAGGTAGGAAAAGGAATCAACTCATTAGGAGTTTTATTTTAAAAGTTATAGCTGGTCAAAGATCAGTCAAACTTCTGTTTAAAAAAAAGCCAGAAAAGAAAACGTTTCAGGAGAAATACGCTTTCGCAGCAGGGGAGACGTACTTGGAACTTTGCGCTATCGCTTAAACAGAGAAGACGGCGCGCGGGTCACTGACAGTGGGTCCAGAGGGCCCACTGGTCAGGTTTGACCGTTCTCCTCTCTCCCTCCTCTTCTTTGCCCGATGGGAGCGGGACTCCGGCGATCGCCGGCGACGAACGACGGCTCTTCGAGGGCATCCGGGGGCAGGGATGGACCGGCCAGACCGAGGCGGTCCTCTTGGTGGTCGCTGGGTCGACGGAGGTGGAAGGAGTCGCTGGCGGCGAGCTCCGCGGCGGAGGGGGCTACGGGTGAGAAGTGGTTTTTGGGCTCCGGTGGTCTCCGATCGAGGTTGAGTTGCTGGGCAGCTCCGCAAGGACAAGGGGAAGCTATTGGTGGCGTTGCTTGGGCGGGGGAGTGGCTGGCTGCGACGTATTTCACCGGAGCTTTGCGGCGGCCGAACCAGCCGGAGTTGGGGAAGGTGGCTTCTCCCGGCCAATCCACTGCTCGGGGAGCTACAGGGTGAAGTCTTGAGGTCGCCTGAGGTCTTGAACGAGCTCGGGGATCCCTTAAATAGGCGTTCGGGGCTGGTCCCGCGGTGGCTGAGGATAAGATCACTAGCGACAGCCATGCTGTAGCTGCAGGGCGACGTGGCGGCGACGAGCACGCGCTGACGAGCTTCGGGATAAGACCGAGCTGTTCATGGGGGCAGCTGGCGCGCTGGTGTGGTTTGGGCGGCGCCGTCCATGGCAGAGGCTCGCTGCCGACGCCGGTGTGCCACCAAACGCTCTGCCAGCGGCGCTGTGGGGCGTCAGGGGGTGGCGTGGAGAGTGGGCGAGCTAGTGCGCGGTTCAGCAGCTGAGCAGGGGCCAGGGACGGGTCGCGTCGAGTGTGGCAGTGCGGCGCGGCGGCTCAGTGCGTGTGCGTCCAAAACGTGCGCTCTGGGCGCGCCTAGAGCACGCACGGAACCTGCTCGACGATATGCCAGGGTGGTCTAGCGCGCGAGGGTGGGGCTGGCAATTAACAGGACTAGGGTAGAGATAGCTAGGATATTAGTGGACAAGGTTGCTAGGTCATTGGAGCAAGATCACAGTGCAAACTAGGAAACATGCCCAAAACTGACTGTGCACACCAAGTGTTCGATAGAATGCCAAGTGCACTTAGGCAACTCTTGGAGTGGCCAAAATCTCCAGATCAGGGTCTCTTTAGATGCAGAAGATGGTGGCAAGATCACTTGGGCAAAACCAAAAACTTGTTAGTGCAAGTTTTGCAAAACTCCAGTTTTGGACAGAAAGAAAAAGGGTTTATTGCATGCACTTAAAATCCTCCAATGACTCCACTCTCCTGGACTTAAGGGTTTTGAAGGGAGGGCTACAAGTAGGAAAAAGCTCATGGGCACTAGAGCAAAATAAAATAGGGTTGCAGTACAAATCACCAAACTGGACCAGAATGAAAAAGAGGTTGATTCACTCAAATTTTTCAAAGAACATCACTGGGTTTTTGCATGAAGATGAATTGTATGCATATACTGATATCTCCAAACACTTGGAAATTTTTTTAAAGAAATATTTAAATAGGTTGTAGTGCAAAAGTGCCTACTGGACCAGATTGGAAAAGTTGGTGTAGTGCTCAAAATCTCCAATGGCCAAGAGATATTTTTGCATAAAAGTGATGTGGAAACATCACGTGACATCCCCAAATTTTGGTGGAAATTTTAAAAGCATTTATCAAATGGTTACAGTGCAAAACAGGTTCCAAATTCAAAAGAAATCATTTTAAAAGAACAAAGCTCTATGAAAACAAATCTTGCAAATTCAAATCCACTGATAAAGAATTGTTTTATTATAGAGAGTATTCAAGTCCAATAATCCTTAGGAAAGTTTCCACTTGGGGTAAAAATCCACAAAAATCAAAAGGGTAAGTCAAAACAAATGGAAAAGTTTTATTATTCTGGCAAAATTTTAAATCAATAAATCAAGCTCAAAATCTTGGGGTGTCACAACACTACCCCCCATAAGAAAAATCTCGTCGTCGAGATTTGTTAGAATCTGTTTTGAACAAACATTGCATTTACCAAAAGAAATCCTTCAACTGTGCAAAAACAAAGCGGCTGCAGTGACAGGGCAATTAGTGGGGTAAAACCACAGTGTGGTAGACTGGCGTAGCGTGGAAAAATCCAAGGTCGGGGAAAACGAGATATTTCTACGCGGATACAGTAATTTAGAATAAATCCTAAATTACTAAAATATGCTGGTCGCACCCGAGAGCACAGTGCTCTCTCTGACTGACAGGTGGACCTAGGGCCCACTGTCGGCCTCTTCTTCTACCTTCGGCTCTTTCTTCTCTCTCGCGTGCTCTCCCGCGCTTCCTCCACCGGCGATGCCTAGCTCGTAGGGCATCTAGGCCGTACTGCGGTAGTGCGCGGCGTGCTAGCTGCCGGGGCAGCGTGCACTCACCTCGCGGGCCAGTAAGCTGTCGGCACTGCTCGCGGACTCGCCTCCGAACACCGGCGATCGTGCGGCGAGTGGCGCTGGTGGACCTTGCCCACCGTACACCGATCTCGAGCTATAAAATGATCGCGGTGTTCCTCTCATCTTCCTCACACATGGCCTCGCTTCTACTTCTTCCTTCTCCTCCATTGCTGCTAGCAGGAGCTCGAGACGAGGCCCTAATGGCGGAGGCGATGCCGGACTGGTATGTGGTCCTGGTGTGTGGAGGTTTGGCGGTGCTGCTGGGGTTCTCCGTGCTCCTGTGCGTGATGATCCTGGATGATCGTCGTGATGCTGCCGCTCGAGTGTTAGCTCTTCCCGGCGGCGGCAATCACGTGGATTAGGTGCGGCATCGAGGGCTAACTGCTGTCGGTGTGCTGGGGCAACTCGTGCCCGAATGATCACTCACAAATCTCTCTTACTAAGACTGTGGCGTACTCAGGTGTGATTAGTTAGGCGCAACACTGTGCACGAGGGTTTGTAATTAGTGCACGAGGTCGAGTGGTTGTAGCTGTGAGTCTGCTGTTACGGTGCTGCGTGAATAAAAATCTATGTCGTGAAAATATATACGCAGCAGTGACTCGGGGAAAGAAAACTCATCAAAAAATATGTTGTGCGAGAAAATTTACTAAAACAAAACTAACAGCAGTAAAACTGCTCACATAACTGGAACTAAAGAAAATCGGATCCATCGCACAAAATTTGGGAACCACGAACATGCTACAACACATAAATAAATACTGGGATAATAAATACAGCGGTGACGTTTACAAGGAAAACGGCAAAAAGACAGGGTCCTGAGAAAACGCCTCTGGTACTGGGGCACACTCCTCTTCTATCGGGGGAAGCGGGTTGACCAGTCGATGAATGCGCCCTTCTTGGTCAGGCCTCAGTGGTCTGCGAATAGCGATCCGAGGATTTAAATCAGCGAGGCTCTGGAGATAACCCATTACCCGCTGAGTCAAACGCTCCTGAGCGATAACGTACTGGGCAAGGTTGGCCAGTACTGGATCTCTCTCAATTCGTCCACCGGGAAAAGATGCAACTTCTCCAGGTGCTGCACGACTCGGAAAATAATAATATCCTCGCTCGCTGGCATAGGGCACCGCGAATCGAAGACGAGCGAGCGCCTCGTACGCAACAGCTTCTATGGCCATATGCGGAGTCGGCATGGATTTCCCCACGAAGGAGACTTTCGTTGGGTCTTGGTTTGGGTATGCGGGAGGGATGTGCACCACTGCCCAATACTTCAAGGTGGAAGGGGTGATCCTCGATTTGAGCAACTTGTACTGGGGTGGATAGGTGGCACTCATGGTACTGCAGGTAAAGTCCCACAGTAATTTAACAAAACTACCCGGGGTTGCGTCTGGGGTTCTCAGATAAATACTGGGGGTCGGCATGGCAAAGGAATGGCTGTGAGAGCTGCGCACAATGGTGAGGGGTACTCGGCAAGGTCATGAAGTGGCCTTTATATAGCATTGGGGCTGGGTTATCCACCGGGGTGAAGGGTAACTGGTTGTCGATCCTGTTCTCGGGTCAAAGCCACAGACATACATATCACATAAATGTGACGCATTACTGTGGGTGCCGTCGGGGTTGGTCTTGGTAGCTGCGCCTGAAAAAAAAATGCAACTGTACGCCAACGTACAAATGCATAGCTACTACTCCAAAACAGGGGCGCTCAAGCAGACAGCATTTAATAAAAGCGATACAAGATCACACCATTACAAAGCGTAGGAAAACTAAGGCTCGATACAACTCGAGCGACCTAGTCTACTTCGTTAATATCTAAGTGGGCTGGCCTGGCGGGGGCCGAGGTTTCTCCACGGGTTTCGCCATCAGGATTTGCCGGCTGAGGTTGAGGGGCTGCAGGGTCAGGTTGTGGTTGTGACCATCGCGGGGGTTGTTGGCCACAATCCTGTTGGAATGGGTTCCCAAAAGGCGACGAAGCGCTTCTAGTGACACCAACGTACTCTGGTTGATGGCTGGGGCAGACCTCAAAGGATCGATCGGGTGTCCGAATAGCACGACTGGGTTGTTGGCGTCGGGCTCCGCTTCTCTCCTCGCCGGGGCTCGGCGAACCAGTTCTCCACGAGCTGCGATCAGATCGAGGGTGACCTGATCGAACAGTTGCTCTAGTGCGCTTACATAGCGCACCAGATGCAATAGTGCAGGATCCGTCTCGTGATCTCCGTTGGCAACCTGGGGCGGCCTACCATACCCGTCACGACTGGGGTAGTAGTAGAACGAGCGACAGTTAACTCTGGGCGACAAGTGCCGGAGCTCAACTATAGCTTCTCGGGCTGCCAGTTGGATGGCTTGTGGCTCAAAGGAAGTTGTCCTTCCAGTGAACCTGTAGGGGCGTTCTGGCGACAGACCCCTACCGTAGATGTGCACAGTGGCCCAGTACTGACGGCTCTCACCGTACATGGGTCCCTGGTACACAACATATTCAGGAGGCTCTTCTAATGCATAGGCACGGCAGGTGAGGTTTGCGAGCACGGTCACAAAACCTCCAAGGTTGGTTGCTGTGGTCTCATTGTGAACAATGGTGCCAGGCATCGTGGCTTGGTTTGGGGAAAGAGGCTGTGCTGTGCTGTGTTGAGGCTAGCGTGCCCTTTATATAGGGAAAGGGGACGGATTCTTCCTCCGCACGCTTGCGATAGAGACGGGTTGGGTGTCGGTCACTGGTGCGTGATCGACGGGCTAGGCTGATAGGTTGGGCACCGTCCGCCGAAAGGCGTCGGGTCACATTGGGGCTACCTTACGCGGGAAGCTTGGCCGGGGTTAGGCTAAAGTCTGGTGGTTTGGTTAACCTAAGTTTATTGACCTGACTAAGATAGGATTAGCCAATGGTCAGCCTGGCTCTGATACCAAGTATGTCACGACCGGATTTTCGGGATAATAATTTCCCAGAAAAACGGCCTTTGTGCTCACCAGCCCCAGGATTACTGTTAGCTGATGAGGCACCAACTTGATACAAGAATTCCAAGCAAAGTACAAAATATGTAGTACAAGACCATTGTGGCCTAGGAGTACAACACATGGTTTCTAGTGGTTGATGGCGGAAGCGGTTTGTGGAACATCTGCGTCTATGGGACTCCATTTCCCACAAGAACAGCTGACCAGGGTAACTCCTATCTTCGCGAGGCTGCTATCGACACTGCATAGGTTCCGGGGCTGTCACCGTGATGCTTATCTCCATGCGCGAAATCTGGCCAAGACAATAGCCAGGGACAAGCCAGTGAGTACGTTTGAATGTACTCGCAAACATTAAGAACACGGGTATAATATAACAAGAGATAATCATACTCCAAAAAATTTATGATGATAAGTCTGCCATGAAGTAAACAAAAATCTGTGACGCATGTGTGCGATTAAAACATGAGTATGCAATACGGGAGTAAAAATGGAATGCACTGAGCGAGTGTCTGAAAAGACTCCCCGAAAAGTTGCAAATAAAATGACAATGCCGCAGTCGGGCGTCTGAGCGACACCACATAAAGGGCTTATAATTGATAAATAAATATCAAACATGCCACAGTCGGGCGTCTGAGCGACACCACATAAAGGGCTTATAAATGATAAATAAATATCAAACATGCCACAGTCTGGCGTCTGAGCGACACCACATAAAGGGCTTATATAAGAATAATCACAGTGAATATCCAGGAGGTAGAACCATCCCAGGGATACTCAATAAAATACATAATGTAAATGGTTAGTCCATAATAATAATATTAAAACTTGATCCTTAGATGTCACAGGTCATAAAAAAAATCTAGTCTAGCCGTTTCTCCATCCGAAGACCGTCACTGAGTTCTAGCTAATTCGTTCTCCATCCGAATACCGTTACCAGATTCCACTCAGACTGTGGTCCTTACTCATGAACATGTCTATCCAAAAAGATATGACCTCTGCAGAGGGTGTACTCTTTACCCACGAGTAACGGATTTATTTAGCCCATCGGGACTAATTCCGCCTACGGCCTTTTAATTGAAAACACGCCCGACCTGCACACACCAGCTTAACTCACCGGTGTCTGGAATCACCCACGACACCTGCCAAGCAAAACTCTAAGTGGGGAGGCTACAACCTTGACGTAGCATGGGATCAAATTTATATTCGCGTGCTCTAAGGGGTGCCCCCCTCTCGGTCCCAACCGGAAACACCCATGCCCCCGGACCAAGTGGCATGCCTACCGAAGGCCTCCGGTATCTTCCACCATGGCCTCTTTGTACGGTGTGTGCTTTGGTAAGGGGTTGACAACTTACTGAACCATACCCCGTCCATGACAGGGACAAGTGGTATTACCAATAAATAGGGAAGTTACTGATCAGGACTCGACCTAAGACCGACTCAGGTGGTCCAAGTATTCACCAAAAGATTGACACAACTAAAATATTTCCACTAACAGGCAGAATCACTGCTCATCAAAACTCATCATGCCATATCGGACACACTCGTCCCGACGAGGAACTAGTGACGAGCTCGTGTCTACCCAAGACCACGGCTTTCCCGACTTCCTTCCGGTATGCATGAGGGGCTCACGAGGATGATCACTATCACCAACATATCCATTAATAACAGCAAGGTAATCTCCAGAATGCGCTCATGCGTGTGACTTATCGTTGCATAAAAATAACGTATGCTCCAAGTCAAGTGGTGTTGTAACCATATCAAAACACCACACAAAAATATTGTGCCAGAGTTCAGAAATGCTTGCCTTCAAGAGTATGCAAAGGATGCACTTTTTGAAAGCTTTCTCTCCTCTCCATTATCCCTATTTTGAAAAAAAATTATATTCAAATAACAAATACTTCAAACACAGTACAAAAAGTTGTCTCAAATATTTTTCAAATAAATCTTAAAATAAACTAGATGAAATTTGAGAGAGGTAGGAAAAGGAATCAACTCAGTAGGAGTTTTATTTTAAAAGTTATAGCTGGTCAAAGATCAGTCAAACTTCTGTTTTAAAAAAAAAAGCCAGAAAAGAAAACGTTTCGGGAGACATACGCTTTCGCAGCAGGGGAGACGTACTTGGAACTTTGCACTATCGCTTAAACAGAGAAGACGGCGCGCGGGTCACTGACAGTGGGTCCAGAGGGCCCACTGGTCAGGTTTGACCGTTCTCCTCTCTCGCTCCTCTTCTCTGCCCGATGGGAGCGGGACTCCGGCGATCGCCGGCGATGAACGACAGATCTTCGAGGGCATCTGGGGGCAGGGATGGACCGGCCAGACCGAGGCGGTCCTCTTGGTGGTCGCTGGGTCGACGGAGGTGGAAGGAGTTGCCGGCGGCGAGCTCCGCGGCGGAGGGGGCTACGGGTGAGAAGTGGGTTTTGGGCTCTGGTGGTCTCCGATCGAGGTTGAGTTGCTGGGCAGCTCCACAAGGACAAGGGGAAGCTATTGGTGGCGTTGCTTGGGTGGGGGAGTGGCTGGCTGCGACATATTTCACCGGAGCTTTGCGGCGGCCGAACCAGCCGGAGTTGGGGAAGTTGGCTTCTCCCGGCCAATCCACTGCTCGGGGAGCTACAGGGTGAAGTCTTGAGGTCGCCTGAGGTCTTGAACGAGCTCGGGGATCCCTTAAATAGGCGCTCGGGGCTGGTCCCGCGGTGGCTGAGGATAAGATCGCCGGCAACAGCCGTGCTGTAGCTGCAGGGTGACGTGGCGGCGACGAGCACGCGCCGACGAGCTTCGGGATAAGACCGAGCTGTTCATGGGGGCAGCTGGCGCGCTGGTGTGGTTTGGGCGGCGCCGTCCATGGCAGAGGCTCGCTGCTGACGCCGGTGTGCCGCCAAACGCTCTGCCAACGGCACTGTGGGGCGTCAGGGGGTGGCGTGGAGAGTGGGCGAGCTACTGCGCGGTTCAGCAGGTGAGCAGGGGCCAGGGACGGGTCGCGTCGAGTGCGGCAGTGCGGCGCGGCGGCTCAGTGCGCGCGCGTGCAAAACGTGCGCTCTGGGCGCGCCCAGAGCACGCACGGAACCTGCTCGACAATATGCCAGGGCGGTCTAGCGCGAGAGGGTGGGGCTGGCAATTAACAGGACTAGGGTAGAGATAGCTAGGAGATTAGTGGACAAGGTTGCTAGGTCATTGGAGCAAGATCACAGTGCAAACTAGGAAACATGCCCAAAACTGACTGTGCACACCAAGTGTTCGATAGAATGCCAAGTGAACTTAGGCAACTCTTGGAGTGGCCAAAATCTCCAGATCAGGGTCTCTTTAGATGCAGAAGATGGTGACAAGATCACGTGGGCAAAACCAGAAACTTGTTAGTGCAAGTTTTGCAAAACTCCAGTTTTGGACAGAAAGAAAAAGGGTTTATTGCATGCACTTAAAATCCTCCAATGAGTCCACTCTCCTGGACTTAAGGGTTTTGAAGGGAGGGCTACAAGTGGGAAAAATCTCATGGGCACTAGAGCAAAATAAAATAGGGTTGCAGTACAAATCACCAAACTGGACCAGAATGAAAAAGAGGTTGATTCACTCAAATTTTTCAAAGAACATCACTGGGTTTTTGCATGAAGATGAATTGTATGCATCTACTGATATCTCCAAACACTTGGAAATTTTTTTAAAGAAATAATTAAATAGGTTGTAGTGCAAAAGTGCCCACTGGACCAGATTGGAAAAGTTGGTGTAGAGCTCAAAATCTCCAATGGCCAAGAGATATTTTTGCATAAAAGTGATGTGGAAACATCACATGACATCCCCAAATTTTGGTGGGAATTTTAAAAGCATTTATCAAATGGTTACAGTGCAAAACAGGTTCCAAATTCAAAAGAAATCATTTTAAAAGAACAAAGCTCTATGAAAACAAATCTTGCAAATTCAAATCCACTGATAAAGAATTGTTTTATTATAGAGAGTATTCAAGTCCAATAATCCTTAGGAAAGTTTCCACTTGGGGTAAAAATCCACAAAAATCAAAAGGGTAAGTCAAGACAAATGGAAAAGTTTTATTATTCTGGCAAAATTTTAAATCAATAAATCAAGGTCAAAATCTTGGGGTGCCACAACGTACCAGTCCGGCATCCCCTCCGCCATTAGAGCCTCGGCTCGAGCTCCTGCTAACAGCGATGGAGGAGAAGGAAGGAGAAGTGGAAGCGAGGCCAGGTGTGAGGAAGAAGAGAGCAGCACCGCGATCATTTTATAGCTCGAGATCGGTGTACGGTGGGCGAGGTCCACCAGCGCCACTCGTTGCTCGATCGTCGGTGTTCGGAGGTGAGTCCGCGAGCAGTGCCGACAGTGCACTGGCCCGCGAGGGGAGTGCACACTGCACCGGCAGCTAGCACGCCGCGCACTACCGCAGTACGGCCTAGATGCCCTGCGCGCTAGGCGTCGCCGGTGGAGGAAGCGCGGGAGAGCACACGAGAGAGAGGAGAGAACCAGAGGTAGAAGAAGAGGCCGACAGTGGGCCCCGGGCCCACCTGTCAGTCAGAGAGAGCACTGTGCTCTCGGTTGCGACCAGCGTATTTCAGTAATTTAGAATTTATTCTAAATTTACTGTATCCGACGTAGAAATATCTCGTTTTCCCCGACCATGGATTTTTCCACGCAACGCCAGTATACCACACTGTGGTTTTGCACCACTAATTGCCCGCTCACTGTAGCCACATTTTTATTGCACAGTAGAATGATTTTTTCTATTGGTAAGAGCAATGTTTGTTCAAAACAGCTTTTAACAACTCCCGAGGACGAGATTTTGCTTAAGGGGGGTAGTGTTGTGACACCCCAAAATTTTGACCTTGTTTTTTTTTAATTAAAATTTTGCCAGGAAATTAAAACTTTTCCATTTGTCTAGATTTACCTTTGGATATTGTGGGTTTTTACCTCAAGTGGAAAACTTTCGTAACGTATTATTGGACTTGTATACTCTCTCTTTGGAACAATTCTTTATCAGTGGATTTGATTGCAAGGTTTGCTTTTTCTTGAGCTTTACTCTTTTAAAATGATCTTTCATGAATTTGGAGCCTGTTTTGCACTACAACCATTTGGCAAATGCCTTTAAAATTTCCACCAAAATTTGGGGATGTCATGTGATGTTTCCACATCACTTTTATGCAAAAATATCTTTTGGTTATTTGAGATTTTGAGCTCTACATCAACTTTTCAAATCTGGTCCAGTAGGCATTTTTGCACTGCAACCTATTTAAATATTCCTTTAAAAATCCTTCCAAGTGTTTGGAGATGTCAGTAGATGCATATAATTCAACTTCATGCAAAAACCCAGTGTTGTTCTTTGAAAAATTTGAGTGAATCAACCTCTTTTTTATTCTGGTCCACTTTGGTGATTTGTACTGCAACCCTGTTTTATTTTACTCTAGTGCCCATGAGCTTTTTCCTGCTTGTAGCCCTCCCTACAAAACCCTTAAGTCCAGGAGAGTGGACCAATTGGAGGATTTTAAGTGCATGCAATGAGACCTTTTTCTTTCTGTCCAAAACTGGAGTTTTGCAAAACTTGCACTAGCAAGTTTCTGGTTTTGCCCAAATGATCTTGCCATCATCACCTACATCTAGAGAGACCCTGATCTGGAGTTTTTGGCCACTCCAAGAGTTGCCTAGATGCACTTAGAATTCTGTCGAACACTTGGTGTGCACAGTCAGTTTGACATGAGTTTCTAGTTTGCATTATGGATTTGATCCACTGACCCAGCAACCTTGTCCACTAAGACCCTAGCTACTCCCAACCTAGTCCTGTTAATTGCCAGCTTCCCTCTCGCACTCTGGGCTGCCCTGGCATTTCGTCGAACACATCCCGTGCGTGCTCTGGGCGCGCCCAGAGCGCACGTTTTGCATGCGCGCGCACCGAGTCGCCGCGTCGCACTGCCGCCCTCGCCGCGTCCCGCCCCTGGCCCTTGCTCGCCTGCAGAGCCGCGCACTAGCCTCGCCCACTCGCCAGTACCAGCCAAGCCGCCCCTGGCGCCCTACAGCGCCGCCGTCAGGGCCTTTGGTGGCACGCCGACGTCGGCAGTGAGCTCCTGCCATGGACGGCGCCGCCCAAGCCACCCGCGCGTGCCAGCTGCCCCAGTGAACAGCTCAAGCTTATCCTGGAGCCCGTCGGCACGCGCTCGTCGCCGCCACGTCGCCCTGCGGCTACAGAGCGACGGTCGCCGGCGTTCTTATCCACGGCCGCCGCGGGATCAGCCTCGAACGCCTATAAAAGGAGATCCCGAGGCCTCCGAGCGCTCAGGCGACCTCAGGCCTCCCCCCTAGTGCTCCCCTAGCCGTGGATTGACCGGAAGAGGCCATCGCCCCCAACTCCGGCCGATTCGGCCGCCGCTGCCTTCCGGTGCCATTCGTCGCAAGCGGGCACTCCCTCGCCCATCCAGCGCCACCACTCACTTCCCCTTGCTCTTGCGGAGCTGCCTAGCGCCTCAGCCTCGATCGGAAACCACCGGAGCCCAAAACCCACTTCACTCCCGTAGCCCCCTTCGCCGCGGAGATCGCAGCCAACTCCTCCCACCACCGTCGACCCAACGACCACCGAGAGGACCGCCCCGGTCTGGCGGGTCCATCCCTGCCCTCAGGTGCCCTCGAGGAGCCGCCGTTCGTCGACGGCGATCGCCGGAGTCCCTCTCCCGTTCGGACAGAGAAGAGGAGGGAGAGGGGGAATAGTCAAACCTGACCAGTGGGCCCCCTGGACCCACTGTCAGTGACCCAGCCCCGCCTCCGCGAGTTCAAGTGGTCGCGTAAAACCCCGGAGTACGTCTCCTATGCTTCGAAAGCGTATTCTGTATCGAAACGTTTCCTTTTTTTGTTTTATTTTAAAAAAGAACTTTGACTGGCTACATCTTTTAAAATAAAACTCCAAATGAGTTGATTCTTTTTCCTACCTCTCTCAAATTTCATCTAGTTTATTATAAGATCTATTTCAAAAATAATTGGGACAACTTTTTGCACTGTGTTTGAAATATTTGTTATTTGAATATTTTTCAAAATAGGAAATGGAGAGAAAGGAAAGCTTTCCAAAGAGTGCACCCCTTGCATACTCTTGAAGGCAAGAATTCTGAACTCTGGCATAATATTTTCGTGAGGTGTTTTGATACGGTTACAACACCACTTTGACTTGGAGCATACGTTATTTTTATGTAACGGTAAAGTCACATGCATTAGTGCATATTGGAGATGCTTTGCTGTTAGAAATGGATATACTGGTGTTAGTGATCATCCTCGTGAGCTTTCCATGCATACCGGAAGGAAGCCGGGAAAGTCGTGGTCTTGGGTAGACACGAGCTTGTCCCTAGTTCCTCGTTGAGATGAGTATGTCCGGTATGGCATGGTGAGGCTTGATGAGTGGTGAGTTTATCTGTAATGGAAATATTTGGGTTATGCTAATTATTCGGAGAATACTTGGACCTCCTGAGTCGGCCGTAGGTCGAGTCTTGATTAGTAATTTCCCCTACTTGTTTTGTACTACCACTTGTCCCTGCCGCAGGTAGGGTATGGTTCAGTAAGTTGTCAACCCCTTACCAAAGCACACACCATACAGAGAGGCCATGGTGGAAGATACCGGATGCATCCGGTAGGCATGCCACCTGGTCCGGGGGCATGGGTGTTTCCGGTTGGGACCGAGAGGGGGGCACCCCTTAGAGCGCGCGATATAAATTTGATCCCATGCTACGTCGAGGTTGTAGCCTCCCCACTTAGAGTTTGGCTTGACAGGTGTTGTGGGTGATTCCAGACACCGGTAAGTTAAGCTGGTGTGTGCAGGTCAGGCGTGTTTTCAATTAAAAGGCCGTAGGCGGAATTAGTCCCGATGGACTAAATAAATCTGTTACTCGCGGGTAAGGAGTACACCCTCTGCAGAGGTCATATCTATTTGGATAGCCATGTTCATGGGTAAGGACTTCAGTCTGAGATGGGTCTAGTGACGGTTTTCGGATGGAGAAACGGCTAGACTAGATCATGGGATTATGATTATGTTAGTGACGGCCTTTGGATGGAGAAATGGCTAGACTAGATATTGTTTATGACCTGTGACATATGAGGATTATGTTTATCATTATTATGGACTAACCATTTACATTATTTGAATTATTGAATATCCTTGGGACGGTTCTACCTCCTGGATATTCACTGTGATTATTCTTATATAAGCCCTCTCTGTGGTGTCGCTCAGACGACCGACTGCGGCATGCATGTTATTTAATTATTCTTTATAAGCCCTTTATGTGGTGTCGCTCAGACGCCCGACTGCGGCATGCTTGTTATTTCATTTTTCTTTATACACCCTTTATGTGGTGTCGCTTAGACGCCCGACTGCGGCAAGCTTGTTATTTAATTATTCTTTATAAGCCCTTTATGTGGTGTCGCTCAGACGCCCGACTGCGGCATGCTTGTTATTTAATTATCCTTTATAAGCCCTTTATATGGTGTCGCTCAGACGCCCGACTGCGGCATTACTAATTGATTTGCACCCTTTCGAGGAGTCATTTCAGATACTCGATCAGTGCATTCTATTACTACCCCGTATTGCATGTTCATATTTTGCCCGCATGCGTGCATTTACGGATTTTCCCTTATTTCATGATAGCTGTTATGATCTTAAATATTTCGCAGCATAATTATCCCTTGTTATATTATACCCGTGTTCATAATGTTTGCGAGTACATTCAAACATACTCACTGGCTTGTCCCTAGCTATTGTCTTGGCCAGATTTCGCGCATGGAGATAAGCATCGCGATGACAGCCCCGGAACCTACGCAATGACGATAGCAGCCTCGCGAAGATAGGAGTTATCCTGGTCAGCTGTTCTTGTGGGAAATGGAGTCCCATAGACGCAGATGTACCACAAACCTCTTCCGCCATCAACCACTAGAAACCAAGTGTTGTACTCCTAGGCCACAATGGTCTTGTACTACATATTTTGTACTTTGCTTGGAATTCTTGTATCAAGTTGGTGCCTCATCAGCTAACAGTAATCCTGGGGCTGGTGAGTACAAAGGCCGTTTTCTGGGAAATTAATATCCCAAAAATCCGGTCCTGACAGACTTGGTAAAGTACAAAGGCCGTTTTCTGGGAAATTAATATCCCGAAAATCCGGTCCTGACATCCCTCCTGGTGCACCTGGGAGTACGCAGGTGCGACGAGGCCCGCCGTGCGATCTGACCACAACTTGAGATGTAGGTAAGGAGCAGTAAGGCGGCGCATGTAACGCCCACGATGCGGCTATATCTCCCACGTGTCGAGGCACGACTTAGAGGCATAACCGCATAGTGGTTTTGTCGCAAGAAGGGTCATCTTCACACAATCCCATGTAATGAACAAGAATGGGATAAAGAGTTGGCTTACAATCGCCACTTCACACAATACATAAATATCATTCATACATCATCCAAAATACGAACATATAGACCGACTACGGTCAACATCCAGACGAAAATAAGACAACCCCAAATGCTAGATCCCCGATCGTCCCAACTGGGCACCACTACTGATCATCAGGAAAAGACACATAGTAAGGACCACGTTCCTCGTCGAACTCCCACTTGAGATCGACGCCATCATCTGCACTGGCATCGTCGGCACCTGCAACTGGTTTTTGGAAGTATCTGTGAGTCACGGGGACTCAGCAATCTCACGCCCGCGAGATCAAGACTATTTAAGCTTGTAGGACAAGAGGTACAAAGAGGTGGAGCTGCAGCGGCAAAAACATGTATGGTGGCTAACTTACGCAAATGAGAGCGAGAAGAGAAGCAAAGGAACGGACGTCATCTAGCAATGACCAAGAAGAGGTCCTGAACACCTACTTACGTCAAACATAACACAGACCATGTTCACTTCCCGGACTCCGCCGAGAAGAGACCATCACGGCTACACACGCACTTGGTGTATTTTAATTGGGTCAAGTGACAGGTTATCTAAAACCGGACATTAACAAATTCCCATCTGCCTCATAACCGCGGGCACGGCTTTCGAAAGATATTACCCTGCAGGGGTGTCCCAACTTAGCCCATCATAAGCTCTCACGGTCAACAAAGGATAAACCTTCTCCCGGAAAGGCCCGATCAGTCTCGGAATCCCGGTTTACAAGACATCTCGACAATGGTAAAACAAGACCAGCGAAGCCACCCGAATGTGCCGACAAATCCCGATAGGAGCTGCACATATCTCGTTCTTAGGGCACACCGGATGAGGCATCCTACGAGTAAAACCAGACCTCGAGTTTCCAGGAGGTGGCCCCGCAGTCTGCTCAGTTCGGACCAACACTCGAAGGAGCACTGGCCCGGGGGGGGGGTTAAAATAAGATGACCCTCGGGCTCGCGAAAACCCGGGGGAAAAAGGCTTAGGTAGCAACTGGTAAAAACCAAGGTTGGGCCATGCTGGAGGAGTTTTATTCAAGGCGAACTGTCAAGGGGGTCCCAAAAATCACCCGACCGTGTAAGGAACGCAAACTCAAGGAACATAATCCCGGTATAACAGTAACTAGGGCGACAAGAGTGGAACAAAACACCAGGCATAAGGCCGAGCCTTCCACCCTTTACCAAATATATAGATGCAGTAATTAAATAAGAGATATTGTGATATCCCAACTTATCCATGTTCCGACATGGAACAACCTTCAACTTCACCTGCAACTAGCAACGCTATAAGAGGGGCTGAGCAAAAGCAGTAACTTAGCCAAACAACGGTTTGCTAGGAAAGGATGGTTAGGGGCTGACATGGCTAAAATAGGAGACATGATATAGCAAGTGATAGGTAGCGGAGCATGGCAATAGAGCGAACAACTAGCATAGCAAAGATAGAAGTGATTTCGAGGGGTGGTCATCTTGCCTGCAAGGTTCTCAGAGTTGTCGAAAGCTTGATCCTCGTAAGTGTACTCGACAGGTTCCTCGTTCACGAACTCGTCTCCCGGCTCTACCCAAGACAAGAATACAAACAAATGGAACCACAATCAACAACGAGGAATGCGCAAGCAACATGATGCAAGACATGTATGATATGCAGGTTATGATATGCGATGCATATGCGTGCTCCGGAAGGAAAATGATGAACATGGCAGTAACTTGGCAAACCAAGCATGCCACTGGAAAGATGAGATGATTTCGGTCAAAATCGATATAAAGATCACCGGAATCGGATGCACGGTTTGCAAATGGCAAGCAAAACAAGAATGACACTAATCTGCGATAAACAGCAAGATAGCACTTAAAATACAACAAGTAACAAGGCTACAGCACCCCCACATAGCAACAAAGCACATGTCAGTAATCTACAGGAGATGCTTGACAAAAGATGAACACTGAGCTACGGCTAGTTCACAACATATCAAGCAAAAACAAGCATGGCAAAAGTGCAAAAGATTACAGGTTCACAGACTTAGTGAAAAACTGGACATGGCAGAAATCAGCATCAGGTAGCAATGTTTAGAGCACGGAATCAACATGCTGCAGGAACTTAACATAGCAAGACAAGGCATGGTAGTGTTCTACTAAATGCACATGACAAAAGTCCCTTACTGACCATAAGCCAAAAAGGACCAGAAGAAATGATGGCAAGCATGTAAACATAGCAAGTTTCGTTATCAGGTTTCAGACTTAGCAGAAAACAGAGCATGGCATAAATATTAATATGTAGGCCACTTTGTCAGCTTGATGCACTTACTACAGAGCAACGCATGACAAACCAAGCATACCTACAGCAAGATGGCATGTTTATGAAGCTATCCATGGCAAGACCAATTGCATAGCATGTATGGATCAACTACAATAGGCTTGGCAAAAATGCATGTCATAAGAATCTGCCAGAAATATTTTATAGCAAAAGTAGAGCAAGATTGAGTCATGCTATAGTACTCTAAAATTGCAAACAATTGCAGGAATGGATCTCCAAAATAAGCATGGATCTCTCTGTAGCATCAAGTTTACATGGCAACAAAATTACAGCAGACAAAGACTTAGAGAAATCACTAAGTCCCTGAAATCAGAAATATTACGGGGCCTACTTTGCATGCTTGTGCTAGTCACCACAAAGATCACAAATATACATGGACTATACCACTGGAAAGATGGCATGGCATACTTCAAAACACATGTAGAGCTCATGCTCAAAAGATGCACAGAGTAAATGATACAAAAATGACAAATCTCCAAGTTCTGATAAGAACCAGAGATTAACAGCAACTAGCCCTCTTCCAACGAAGATTTGGGCATCAAGATGACCTCTAATGAAAATGGTGCAATTGAACAAAATGAAGAGCATCATTAGATGAACAAATTGACATATTATACGCGCGAATCGGTGCTACATGCACAAAGTTATCGCGAAACGAACAGAGCAAGATACTGATAATATTCTCAGACTTGGAAGAAAAAAGGGGGGGCTCGGGTCAACCTTCTCCGTTGACCCAGATCGGATCGGGGCCGGCTCGGGCGCGGGCTCGCGGAGGTCGGGCGCTGCTCGCCGGCGGAGGAGGGAGCGGCGCCGGCGCGGGCTGCCGGAGGCGAGGCCGGAGGGAGGAGGCGGCGGGGCCGGCGGCGCCGGTCGCCGGAGGAGGAGAGGACGGCGGGGCCGGCGGCGTCGGCGGCGGAGGAGGAGAGGACGGCGGGGCCGGCGGCGTCGGCGGCGGGGACCGCGGCGCGGCGGCGGGGCGAAGCGGGGCCGAGCCGGCGGCGGCGGGCGGGACAGGCGCGCGGCGGCGGCGGCGGGCCAGGCGCGCGGCTGCGGCATGCTGGGAGGGCCTCCCGTGGGCCGAGCGGGCCGCGGCGGAGGGAGGAGGCGGTGGGACACGTGGCGCTACGCCACTGGCTACGGGCGGCGGCGCGGGTTGTCCGGCGGGCGCTGGACGCGTCCGCCCGCGGAGAGGGGATTTAGGGTTACGGGAGACTGCGATTTCGTTTTCGGGATGCCCACATATAAATAGGTAGAGGGAGCTAGGAGACTCCAAATGAGGTGCGGTTTTCGCCCACACGATCGTGATCGAACGACCTAGAGCATGGAAGAGAGTTTGGTGGGCTTTGGGCTGGTTTTGGAGGGGTTTTTTGCTGGATACTCAAATGGACATTGCGGAGGCCCGGTTAACTGATGGAGTACCAAACGACCTCCGAATGGAACGAAACTTGACCGGTAGTCTCCGGGTGGTATAATAAGACCACTTGACAAGCCGCGGTCCATTCCGAGAAAGTTTGACACACGCACACGAAAGAAAACTAGAAGGGTGCACCGGAGGAGATTGGAGCGCCGGATTGGAAAACGGACAACGTGGAAAATGCTCGGATGCATGAGACGAACACGTATGTGAATGCAATGCACATGATGACATGATATGAAAATGCATGACATGACAAAAATACAAAACGAAAGACAAAAACCGACAATGGAGGGAAAAACATATCACATAGCCGGAAATGGCAAGAGTCGGAGTTACAAATATGGCAAGTTACATGCGGGGTGTTACAGCGTACCCCTGGATGCAGCGCCCAACAGCTCAGCGACGCGCTCCAGCAATGCATCACGGCCGCTCTTTGCCAGCCGGCACCGCAGCAGCTCCCGTGCTACTATGAGTGTGGCTCGCATGTCCGCTTGTTCCCGTTGGGTGTGTGGCGCCGTCGCTGCTGTGTAGCTTGAGGCCCTTGAGGCGGCCCACGCGCGCCGCGGTATGAGGGTGGAAGGCGTCGGTCCGCACCGCCCGTGTCCCGCGGTGTTTGGCAGTGTGCGGGCCGCCTGGAGTGCGGAGTTGAGGTCTCCTTGTGTAATCGGTCTCACCAAGACTACGTTATGCCCTAACCCTAATGAAATCGGTCCCACCGAGTTGACATGTCGGTCCCACCGAAAACCCTAATGTTCACATTTTGAACTAAATCGGTCTGACCGAGTTTCATTATTCGGTCCCATCGAGTTTTGTGATTTGTGTGTAACGGTTAGATTTTATGTGGAGGCTATATATACCCCTCCACCCACTCTTCATTCGTGCAGAGAGCCATCAGAACATGCCTACACTTCCAACATACATTTTCTGAGAGAGAACCACCTACACTTGTGTTGGGGTCAAGATATTCTATTCCAACCACATAAATCTTGATCTCTAGCCTTCCCCAAGTTGCTTTCCACTCAAATCATCTTTCCACCAAATCCAATCCTATGAGAGAGAGTTGAGTGTTGGGGAGACTATCATCTTGAAGCACAAGAGCAAGGAGTTCATCATCAACACACCATCTATTACCTTTTGGAGAGTGGTGTCTCCTAGATTGGTTAGGTGTCACTTGGGAGCCTCTGTCAAGATTGTGGAGTTGAACCAAGGAGTTTGTACGGGCAAGGAGATCGCCTACTTCATGAAGATCTACCCTAGTGAGGCAAGTCCTTCGTGGGCGACGACCATGTTGGGATAGACAAGGTTGCTTCTTCGTGGACCCTTCGTGGGTGGAGCCCTCCATGGACTCGCGCAACCGTTACCCTTCGTGGGTTGAAGTCTCCATCAACGTGGATGTACGATAGCACCACCTATCGGAACCATAGATAAAAAATATCCGTGTCTACATTGCGTTTTCTCCCTCAAAATCCTCCCTTTACCTTCATGTGCAATTGTTTTACATTCCGCTACCATACTCTTAGAATTGCATGTGTAGGTTGATTGCTTGACTTGTGCAAAGTTGCTAAAATCGGCCAAGACTTAAAATTGGGAAAAGGCTAGATTTTTATTTGGTCAAGTAGTCTAATCACCCCCCTCTAGACATACTTTCGATCCTATAAGTGGTATCAGAGCTACAGTCTCCATTTGCCTTGATTTCCATAGCTTTTGGTGATCATAGTCTTGGTTTCACAACCTAGGAGAGTATGGCGTCTAGCGAGGGAAATAACCACCGTAGAGGTCCTTACTTTGATGGTACTAATTTTGCTAGTTTCAAGCATAAGATGAAATGCATATTCGTGGACATAACATCGCTGTTTGGGCCATTGTGTGTATTGGCTTGCAAGGTGAATTCTTTGATGGAAGGGAACCGAACCGTGAAGCTACCGAGGAAGAGTTGAAGATGCTGCAATACAATGCTCAAGCTTGTGATATCCTCTTCAACGGATTGTGCCCCGAAGAATTCAACACAATCAGCCGTCTTGAGAATGCAAAGGAAATTTGGGATACTTTGATTAATATGCACGAGGGTACCGACTCCGTCAAGGAATCCAAATTGGATGTGCTTCAAAGTCAGCTTGACAAGTTCAAAATGAAGGATGGTGAAGGTGTCGCCGAAATGTACTCTAGGCTTGCTCATCACAAATGAGATTGCCGGCTTAGGAAGTGAAGAAATGACCGATAGATTCATCATCAAGAAGATCCTAAGAGCCTTCGATGGAAAATATGATACCGTGTGCACATTGATCCAAATGATGCCCAATTACAAAGATCTCAAGCCTACGTAAGTCATTGGAAGAATTGTTTCTCATGAGATGTCACTCAAGGATAAGGAAGAGTTTCACAACAAGTCAAGTGGTGCTTATAAAGCCTCATGTGATGCTCCCACATCTTCAAGTGAGAAACAAGCCTTCAATGAAGAATTGAGCCTAATGGTGAAGAACTTCAACAAGTTCTACAAGAGTAGAAGAAAGGAGAGAAGTTCCAAGTCAAGGTCCTACAATGACAAAAGATCTTCAAGTCGTGAACATAATTGCTACAATTGTGGAAGACCCAGACACTTCTCAAATGAGTGTGTGGCTCCCTACAAAGGAAGAGAAGATTCTCCCGAAAGAAGAAGTAGAAGAGAAGAATCTCCACCAAGAGAGAGAAGGAGTAGAGATGATCTTTATGAACGAAGAACCTCTCGAAGAAGCAAGGATTCGGAAAGGAAGGACAAATCATCAAAGAGCTACATAAAACAAAGACATCAAGATCATGTTGGTGAATGAGTATCCGGCTCCGACTCCGACAATCACTCCGAAAGAAGTTATTACTCCGACTCCGAATATACTCAAGATGAAGGTGTTGTCGGTCCAGCACTTGTGTCAACCAACTCCTATGACATATTTGAATTACCAAATGAAGGAATTGGAAGATGCTTCATGGCTAAAGGCGCAAAGTTACCACACCCCGAGTATGTTGATTTCAATAGTGATGAAGATGATTTGCTAGGAGATGATGATTTACTTGTTGACAACTCTAGTGATGAAAACTATGATGAACTTGCTATTAATCATACCAATCAAGATAAAACGAATTACGATGATAAGAAGAAGATTGAGCGTCTAACTAAAGAACTAAACACTCTTAAGTTAGCTCATGAAACTACCTTGGAAGATCATCGAGAACTTTTAAAGACTCATGAGAGGCTATGCTTTGAAAAGCTCAACCTTGAGCAAGAGCGTGAGTTCTTAAAGGCAATCAGTGATGATCTTCGCAAGAAAAGTTCTTCTTACATTGCCAAGCGTTTACTCTTGTCTACTTACATGCCACAAGTAAAATCTAGCAATAAGAGTAAGAAAGATTCTTCATCTAGTAGTAACAATGATCATGCTAAATCAAATATTGTTGATTCTAGTAGTACTCTTGATTCGACTAACGATCCTCTTAGCCAAGTTACACTTGAGCAAGAAAATAGCTTATTGAAGGGAATTATAGAGAAAGGTGTTTACAAAAGCCTTGCCGGAAGTAAGCAATTTGAGGAAATTGTACTCAAGCAAGGAAGACACCGGAAGAATCAAGGTGTTGGTTTTGAATGAAAGTTCAATGCCAATGGAGTTGAGTGGGAGGAAGGTCAATACCCCAAGACGAAGTTTGTCCCTCAACGAGAGAAGTATGATCCTACTTCCTTCCAAGGGACACAAGCTCAAGATGATCTTCCACCACAAGACCACAAGCAAAGAGGCAAGGACAAGCTTCAAGAGGAAATTGATGCACTTGAAGAAGCTCCTAAGGCCTTCGTCAAGTGGGTTCCCAAGACTACATCAAGTTCTACTTCATCAAGTACGACTACAACTCCAAGGATTCCCATCAAGATGGTGCGGATCTCGAAGAAGAAGGACTAGAGAGTTCTTGAGGGTGACTCCGCCAACATATTTCACTCATATAATTTTGGCAAGGACATGTGCAAACAACTTCCACATCATGCACTAGTTCAAGGAGTCACAAACCCTCTTGTTGGTAAGACATGGGACAAGGTAACCTAATGCTCTCATGGACATCATCCTATGTGTACATCACTCTATGTCTATGGATATCCTTGTTGGTTCCTTATGGGACTAACCCGTGTAGGTATTGAAAGTGCAACTCATTCAAATGGATTGCTCCAAATGATCTACATGAATATTTAGCGTCCACATCTTCAACACCTACATGAAGTCATCATCGACAAAACCCAAGGTTAGTTCATCCCTCTTAGGGGGGATATCACATCTAGGGGGGAGCTTTACTCTAATCAATTGAACTAAAGCAACTCTAATGATGTGAACACAACAATGATTTATGTAAAAGTGGCAACCCCACTTGTTCTTAAACGATGAGTATGACCTATGATCAAATGTTCTCATTTGACTCTTAAGTCAATATACTCATATATAGATGACCTAGTCATTGCCAATTACTTGATAGGTGCTAGAGTTGTTGTGCATGCTTTGTCACATATTTCTTTTGCAATTTCATTATGTGAGCAAGTTGAATGCAGATTTTACTCATTCGAGGACATCCATTTGTTTCCTTGATTGTTTGGCTCTTTTTCTTTTGCCAAATGGATGGACAAGAATGCCTAAGCACTCTCTCTATCTATCTATGCTTTTCTCGTCTCAAACTCTATTCATGCTACATCACAAAGTTTGATCAAGTCAGATTCGAACCACTCTTTGTGAGGAGCACTCTGAGTCCCCAATTCATCATAGACTTAAAACCTCCAAAACCTCTTTGTGCATTTCGGTATGACCGAGTCATCCACTTCGGTCACACCGAGTTCACTAAGTTGATCTAGGTTTTTCATGTCGGTGCAACCGATTTGAACTTTTTGGTCACACCGAGTTGCAGTAACCGCTTGCGATTCTGCATCTCGGTGCCACCGAGTAGTTCCACTCGGTCACACCGACAGGGTCGGGATATATATACCGACGGGTTGAATTTTGGAAATTCCTCCAAAACCCTTCGCCCGGGCGTGTGTCCTGCCCTGCCTCCTCGGGTCTCCAGATCATCTCCTCGCTGCCAGCAACCTCCTGCCGCTGGTTTCCATCGCCGTCAACGGAAATATGCTCCGCCGTTGTCGCCGTAGCGAACCTCCGCCGAACTAGGGTATGGGTTCGACTCTATGTGATATTCCTTTAACTCTGATTCATAGCACATTGCTTTGCCATGATCTTTACCACGCATGCAAACGATCTATCATTGAAAACATCCCTTAGGTTAAATATGATCTGAAAATTTAGGGTTAGGTCTCCACCGAACTCATCTCGGACCGACAGAGCTGTAGAAATCGGTCTCACCGATTTGGCTTAGGCCATTGAACATGCGTTTTCGGTCTGACCGAAAACTGCACATCGGTGTGACCGAGTACGATTCTCTGTGAAACCCTAGCAGTCTCGGTGCCACCGAGCAGTGACTCGGTCTGACCGAGTTCACATGTTTAGGCTCCAAAAATTGCTTCGGTATCACCGTGTTTATCAAATCGGTAGCTCTGAAATGCTTTCTGTGGAGAACTAAAACTAAGTTTTTGAGTCATCAGTTTTGCAAAAACTCTGAACTTTGTGATGCTCATCCAATCTATCTCATCCACATCTATTCGCAGGGTGTGCTATCAGTGAGTTTGCCAAGATGTCTGACCAGAGTGACAGTCATAACAGATCAGAGGAACAAGTGCAATTGAGTGAGGGTTCAGATCCCTCAAGTAGCTATGATGAGGGCAGCAGGAGCACACCTAGTAACTTGCCCAAGGCAACCACTAGAGCAAGGAAGAAGAGAACCTTAGACTCTGAGGATGAGGACTATGTGGCTGTTGAGAATGAAGCCACCTCAAGGAAGAAAGTGCTGAAGAAGGTGTATGGCACAGCTGCTGCAACAAAGCCAGGCTTGAACAAGAAGGCACCTGCCTGAAGAATCCCAATGTCAAAACCAAGGAGGGTTGCAATAGGAGAGAAGAACAAGGCACCAGTGCCTCAAGCTGAAGAAGAGGACGATGGGTCTCTTGTTTTGAGAAAGCTGAAACCCAAGATTCCAGACCACAATGATGCTCATCCAGTAGCTGAGGACATGCATATAAGAAAAGATGCTGGACTGAGATTGTGGAGACAGTATGATCCCTATGCTGTGAGGTGGAGGACTGTAGTTGACTACAGGTTTCATACAAAGGGACAACAAGACTTTTATCAGACCATTCTGCTCGACAAGAAGCCAATTGTCTGTGACATCAGATGGGTTGATTGGGAATACATCAAGGAGAATGAAGATCACTTCCCAGGAGATTATGACAGCTTCAAAGCATGTGGAGTTGACAAATTTGTTGGGCAGAAGCTCACAAAATGGAATGATGAATTGATCATGCAGTTTTACTCCACTGCTCACTTTTACCCAGATGGGAAGATCATTTGGATGTCTGAAGGTACTAGGCACCAATCCACTGTTGAAGAATGGGCCAAGCTGATCAATGCCCCAGAGGAACATGAAGATGACTTAGATGTGTATGCAACGAAGAAGAAAGACCACAACAGTATGGCGAACATGTAAGAAGAGATCCCTGTTAAAGCTTTGGAGACACACAAGCTTGGGTCTGTACATTATTTTTGTCTGGTTTTCCTAGCATCAACACCATTCTAAGGCACACATTGCTACCAAAGTCAGGAGATCACAAGATGATCAGAGGATATTCCATCAACATGTTCCTCAAAAGAGGAGTTGTGGGTCAAAAGTTTAAAGTCATGAGCCTGATTGTAGAGACAATCAAGAGGACAGCTGCTGGTCAAAAGAGGAGTTGTGGGTATGATCCACATATTCAGGAGCTTATCAATGCTAAGGTGGGCACAGGAACATACTTGTTGGACAAAGAGCATTTACCCTTGCTCCCTGAGTTTGAAGATAATGAAGTTGTCATGAATGAGAATGAACCTTCATCAGCTCAAGCACAAGAGAAGAGAGCAAAAGCTAAAGCAGAGAAAGCGGCCAAGATGCCTAGTGTTGAGGAAGCATCTCAAGTTTTCCTAAAGAGCAAACAAGATCAGCTTGGATATCTGATTCAAGCTACTTTGAGGATTGAGAAGGGATTGGCCACCCTGACTCAGAATCAGGAGAGTTTGGAGAGGATCATAGAGACAAAATTTTATGATCTTGATCTGAAGGTTACTGAGATACAAACTACAGTTGAGCAGCTCCAGGAAGAAGCAGAAGAGAGGAAAGGGAAGGCAACTACTGATGCTTTTCAGCGAGTGCCTAGAGGTCAGAGGTCTGCTCCAGTACCCATGGCTGACACTAGAGCCACCACATCAGCACCAGCAGCCACAGCTTCAGTGCCACCTCCATCAGCCACTCCACCAGCTCCAACACCATCAACTGATGCCTTCTTCCTTGGAGTTCTCTCTACACCACCTCCTAAAGACTAAGCCCGAGAGACGCATAGCATTATGCATATTTGAGCATTTTGGTAACTTGTTGCCAAAGGGGGAGAAATATGTGTAGATCATAGGCTTCGAGAGAGAGTGTTTTGCCTCTTTGTCTCTCTTGCTTTTGGTTGAACTTTTGTGTGCTTGGCTTATACTTTATGTCCTTGTGTGAGATACTTGTTTGATCATGTGTTTGATCATATGCTACCTTAAAGCTTGCTTGGATGATACTATCTCTTATATCTCTTATATGATCACTCACTTTGCTTGGTGATGAGTGCATGTTTTTTTAATTTATATCATTTTGAGCGCTCCACCAAGATGTATGTGACATGGAAGAGTAACCCATGATCCTAATTGATTGTGCATTTGCATTCAAAAGCAAATCCTAAAATCGGTCCCACTGAGTTTGTGTAATCAGTCTCACCGAGATTACGTGATGCCCTAACCCTAAAGAAATCGGTCCCACCGAGTTGACATGTCGGTCCCACCGAAAACCCTAACGTTCACATTTTGAACTAAATCGGTCTGACCGAGTTTCATTATTCGGTCCCACCGAGTTTGGTGATTTGTGTGTAACAGTTAGATTTTGTGTGGAGACTATATATACCCCTCCACCCACTCTTCATTCGTGGAGAGAGCCATCAGAACATGCCTACACTTCCAACATACATTTTCTGAGAGAGAACCACTGTCAGGACCCCGATTCCAAGTCACATCGATCTAGCCGGCAACACCTCATATCACTTTGCGGCCTCACGCACGGTATTCCCACGGGTGTCGCCTTACCATGGCCCGGGACCGTTTGCGCCTTTTGGCTCACGTATATGATAGTGTCGCTAGCATCCATATGACAGCGAACCCGGGCCGACATGACTAGTCGTGAACCCAAAGTGGCACTAACTTACGGGGACAGGCATACATGAATCAACATCGAGCATGTCGGTCAGCAGTGTGTGAATCCGGGCTGTAGCACTGGGCTAACAGGACTCCGGGAACCCGGGCTGTAGCAGGCTAGGCAGGACTCCGGATGTCACCGCGTGACATTTCCCCGAAGGGACAGACACATGAACGAAGTGAATCACTTGCCGGCCAGTCAAGTGTTCCGGAGCAGTAGTGCTGGGCTAGCAGGACTCCGGTGAACCGGGCTGTAGCGGACTACTATGGCTCATGGAAGCACAAGACTACATTTCCCCATAAGAGAGGCTACCAAGGATAAACAACTAGGTTGTCGGATCCCACACATACCAAGCATTTCAATCATACACACAATATGCTCGATATGTGCAAATACAACATGGCATCACAACAAGACTCCACGACTCAAAGTATTTATTCATTCGGCTCCGAAGAGCGAGATATTACAAACAAGGGTCTCATGACCCAACATTCGGAGCATACAAGTCAAAGCACATGCGGAAGCTCAACATGTCTGAGTACAGACATCTACAAAAGAAAAAGGCTGCAAAGCCTGACTATCTACAAGACCCTGCCGAGGGCACAAGATCGTAGCTGAGGTAACAAGCTAAACGTCGAAGTCCACACTGAACTACTAGCGAGACTGACGTCTCTCTGCAAAACATAAAATAAGCAAACGTGAGTACAAATGTACCCAGCAAGACTTACATCAGAACTATCTACAGATGCATCGGTATCAACAAAGGGGGTGGTGGAGTTTAACTGCAGCAAGCCAGCTTTGACTCGGTGGCTATCCTGAACTACGACGGCAAGTAACTCTTTTGAGGTGGCGCACACGAGTCCACATATTCACCATATCAATACACCACTATGGATCCGCTTCCGTCTCCCTACGAGAACGCCATCCATAGCACTCACGTGTATCTTGCGCATTTTAGAGTATCCACTTTCACTTGTCTATGAACTGTTATAGGCAACCCAGAAGTCTTTTACCGCAGACACGGCTATTCGAATAGATCATATTAACCCTGCAGGGGTGTACTTCTTCACACATGCTCTCGCCACTTACCACCATGTACACGTCGTGTACCTCGGCAACCATCAAGCGGAAGCCTGGCGAGGGAGTCGGCCACGACCTGACTAACCACACAAGTCTCTCGTCCAGGTTTATCGCCTATTCGGGTTCCATCCGCAAGGAGATCCGACCGGGGTGTCGCTCACGGCCCCAAACGATGTGTGCAGGGTTCCCAAGCCCACCTCGACGGATGGATCTACGCTTGGTACACCGTGCCACGGTGCCTAGTCTATCCCAAGCCCACCTGTACCGGGTGCCACTTGGTAGACTACTAATACTACCTACAAACACCAGAAACTAGTTGCAACTCCTGGACAGAGATCAGGTTGATTAATAAGTCGAGAGAGCTTGGAGCGACCGGAGCCCAATGTGTGGTAGTAACTGTTCATGGATCACAAACACAGAACTCAGTTCCTGAGGACGGTTTCAATGAGACAACCCACCATGTACTCCTACATGGCCTCTCACCGCTACCTTTACCAAATCGTGTTCACACCCTTAGCTCTCACACAGTAGGACATGTTCACCACCTTCAATTCATCCCCGATGAATCAGACCTGACACAGCTCTAAGCAATAGCAGGGATGACAAACAAGCATGAATGAGTAGGCACATCAGGGCTCAGACAACTCCTACTCATGCTAGTGGGTTTCATCTATTTACTGTGGCAATGACAGGTCATGCAGAGGAAAGGGGTTCAACTACCGCAGCATGTAACAGTTGAAACACTGTTGTCCTACTGCAGTAAAAGAGAGCAGGAGCGAGAGAGTGGGATTGTATTGGAATGAACAGGGGGGGTTTTGCTTGCCTGGCACTTCTGAAGATAGCATTGAGTCTTCATTGGTGTCAACGATCACAACGCCGGAACATCGTCTACCGAGAGGGGACAAATATCGGCAACAGAGAAGAAATACAATCAATGCAATGCACAATATGATGCATGATCATGACATGGCAATATGAATGTGTTTTGGGCTAATCCAAGCTAGAACAGATTGAGATGAGTCCATTTGAACTAAAGATTCAAATACAAACCCATTTTATAGAGTCATAGAAGTGCATTATCTTGTTTCATCTAAACAACATGGTAGGTTTCTCTAACATGCATGAAACCAGTACAGATGGATAGATTGGATTTTTCTGATCATTTTTCATATATAAATCTTTTCATTTGGAGTTATGGTTGAATTTCTATGAATTTTTGAAGTTGTAGTATTTTCTGGAATTTCCTTTATTATTTTAAATCCAAAAAAGGATTAATTGCGTCAGCACTACGTCATGCCTGTGTCAGCAGGTCAGCAGCGATGACCAGGGTCAAACCTGACGTGTGGGGTCCACACGTCAGTGACACCGGTGCTAACCCGCGTTGACTAGCACTTTGACCTGCTGCGGGGCCCATTGTCAGTGGCTAAAGGGCGGCTGAGCTGTTGGGGATTAGCGTTAATGACCGTGCCACGTCGGTCCTCGCCGGATTTCCACCGGCGGCGACCAAAGCTATGGCGGAAGCTCGCCGGGGCTGCGCTACAGGCGGCGTCTGGACGCGCGAAGGCCACCAAAAGGTAGCCCGAGCTCACCCGCATCTAGCTAGCCGCACGGGAGACCGCGTGGTCGCCGGAATCGACGACGGCGAGCGCATCCACGGTGGCCGGAGTTCGGACGTGGAAGGGGTCGATGCTACGGTGCACTAGAGGAGAAACCGAAGGGTGCTCCGTGCTCCTGGGAGTGCAGCGAACACGGTGACGTACTCAGGCGCGAGCTGGGGTGGCCCTGGCCACGGCGGTGAGGAACTACGGCGGTGATGAGCTCTCGGGTCCGGTGGTTAGTGCGGCTATGGCACGCAAACGAGGAAGAGAGGAGAGGGGAACGACGAGGTGCTCACAGCGAGGCCGTTAGAGTGCTCAGCAGGCTCGGGGGAGGTCCGGTGCAGGCGGAACGGCAGTGTCGATCTCGGCGGACCGAGGTTGAAGAAGACGGCATGCTCGGTGTTTGGGGCGTCCGGGCTTGCGCTTGTTGAGGGGGAAACTTCACGGCGTCGAAGCGGACGGGCGGGATAGCACGGAGAGGCGCGACGACGGCTGTGGCCACGGTGGAGCTCGTCGGCGGCGACGGCTGCGTTCGGTCGCGCTCGGGGAAGGGACTAGAGGGCGAGGGAGAGAGCAGAGAGTGAGGGAGAGGAGCGAAGGGGTTGCGGGGCATCTCCAGACGCGTCGGGGGCGCCTCGGTGGCAAGCAGGAGGTGGAGCTCAGGCGCGCGCGCTGTTGACACGCCTCTGCCTACTGGCAGAGGTTGAAGACAGCCGCTTCAGGCCAGCGGGCTGGGCCAGCTGGAGGAGCTGGGCCAGGTGGGCTACCAGGTAAGTCAGGTGGGTCTCTCTCTCTCTCTTCTTTTATTTGCTTCTGTTTTCTAGTTTTTTGCTATAGTTTGAGCTTAGGAAAAATACCAAGGCATTTCCTAAAATCCTGAAAATATTCATGGACACTTGCTGAATTATTTCAGTGGCCCAAAAATAGTTCCAACATTATTTGAGCATTTAAATTATTTATAGTACTTAAATGCCCAAAGTCAAATACAATAATATTTAATTCAAAAATCCAGAATGGCCTAGAAATATGTGCATCATTTTTGTCAGAGGTGCTGGACCAATTCAGAAATGATGAACATTTCTAAAGGGCATTTTGGGATCATTGAAAAGACTTAAGTTTGAACCTAGTTGAATTTCATTTGCTGCTAGGGTTTATCATCCCCCATTTCAAGTTTCTGAGAAATTTAAACATGATGCAACATGACTAGCTAGCCTAGAGCAAACCAGAACTAGGGATGTGACAACTCACCCCCACTAAACAAGAATCTCATCCCGAGATTCAAGCGTAGGGTAAGAGGAAGAGGGGACACAAAAGCTAACATAATCTTCACGATCCAATACCCTCATCGAAGATGTTGACTCATTGCTTCAAATTGATCTTGTCGTCTTTGCTTTCAGGATCTTCATCCAACATGATGACGGCAGAAGAAACTCTATAGGAATCAATCTTCTTAAAGATCGAGCAACTCACGATCAACTCATGGAGTGAGACATTGAAACACCTCTTGAGCTGACACACAAAACACACATCTGGAACGAGGAAAGGTAGCAATGACGAGGGTTCAATTTGGTAGGCAACAACTCCACGCTTGGGTAGGATGGTGCATGGTTTCAAAGTATCAAGGAGATAGTTGCCACGATTCCATAACGGGGCACCTTAGGGAAGGTGGCTCGTAGAAATATCCCTTAAGTGGCAAAAAGAATTACTTTTGATTCAGAGATCATTAAAACTCTTCATACCAGCCTAAGGCAGTTTACAAATGATCGTTTGAAAGAATTCAAAAGAATGGCACACTCAATTTGGGAAGGAAACTATGGTTATAGAACAACTCGGCAAATGGAAGGCACATTCCAGTTGATACCAAGGATATAACCTAGTGACTGAGCGTGCTTTCAAGAACTTGAGCATTTCCATATTCATCAAGGTTTTACCAATATCCGTGCCAAGGATCCTGGCAACACATCATACTACCATGATGAACGGTGATGGAGGATGCAGGTGCAAAGGAGGACAACACTTTCTCAGATTTTTCCTTAGCAATGCCAAAGAAGCAAATCTGGATGATCGACCGAGAGACATTTAGCACTCCGCTTCTAATGTTCTCCCTGATGTTCTAGCTACCACGGTTATGCTAAAAAAACATCAACATGGCCATCAAGTAAAGGTCGGACTTCGGAGGCACAAGAATCCATAAGGAACAACTTGTGGGATAAGTCATATGAAATCCTCATGGGAAGTGACCAAACGGCTTAATCAAGATACTACAATAATGGTGCTTCCAGCTAGGTGCTTCCACTTCACTGGAACCTATATCATAGTTCTTGGAAGAAGTTCCAACCATCATATCTGCCTGAGATTCAAATCTGGTTGGTAACAGGATAATTCAGACAACGTGTCTGGAAAAGAAAGTTTGCAACACAAACCGACGAGATGATGTTGCGAGATTCTCGGGGAATGAACTACGATAGCAAGCTCCAAAACATGAGCTGGTTCTGCTACAAACTTGTGAACACGTTGTCCTAGACAAGCATGACCACATAGTAGTCTTATAATAAAACACTACCGAGTTCTGGTTGGGAACCATCATCGAGGATAACGGAATCTTGTACAAATCCGTCTGGTACCTTTAGGACTAGCACTTAGAACTTATTATCCTTGAGCAAATCGATCAGTGGCTTGGTGTGCTAGGGAATACATGTGGAGTGGAGGTAATTAATCTACCAAACCATGGTATACTTTGCACATGCATGACTGGCTTGGGACGATTCCAGAGGAAGCAAAACTAACTTTCTCAAATTCACTGCGGCAACTTGCACCTAATGCACGTGAACTTGGAGAAAGTCACTTCTTACACCAAACATGTATTTCATAAACGGGACATGAAGATAATGCTTACAAAAGTTTCCAACACTAGCTTGATGTTCAACACGAATCATGGAGGAGACAAAATGCTGCTGATGGGCTCAACAGCAACTCATCGGAATTTCCATATCACTGGACTTCCATCATCATGTGAACATGATGATAGCATTGGTCAGACCAAAAGATGTAATGGTGTATGCTCGAGGAATCAACCACGAGTAAGACAACATTACGAACATCGTTGGTTCTGATTTTGATTTGATAATAGCCCATACCCAAATCAAGGTTTGGGCAAGACGATAGGTTCAACAACTGATCACAAGGACCAATCGATGAAGAAATCATCTTTCTACAACAAACACACAAACACAAGATATCCCTTTGGAATGAACTAAGTTAGGCAAGCTTTTATCTTCCAACTCTCCAAGTTGTTGTTCAGCTTAACCAACTAGCTCAGGGGTATCCAACACAGATTCTTGGAGAAGGGGTGGTTTATAAGAAAACCAACATGACCACGAGCTCAACATAACAGTCAGGGAATAACCTAGTAACACTTCCGAGAAGATATTCGGAAAATCACGAACCACCGGTACGTTGCTAAGCTCGAGATCAATCTTGCTTTTCAGGGCAAGACGATGTGATCAAGAGAGTAAGGGTTTGACAAAATCCTAACTCATTGATCGAAGAGTGCACCAAAAATAAGGACTAGGTAGCACGATCAATCTTAGGATGATGATTCAATAACCAGCACGCTTAGAATGAGAGTATTGCCATTAACTACCAAGCAACGAGTTGCTCAGAGTATTGATTTCACACATCACGGTTCACTTGTCGGTATTCCGGTTGTGACAACACGGGACCGAGGAATGAATAATGATGGCGAGAAGTATCACTGCGTCAAGAATTCCTAAGAGGTGGTGCAATTCTCATGACACTCTTGACATAAAGATGGTAACGCTCCAAGGTAGAGCAGAGCAAAAGCTGGATTGGCATTTTGGTCTGCGGAATACAATTGCTTTGATCCAATCCTAGATATGGATGAGGTACCGGAGTTTGTTTCTCCTAGTATTCCGGAATAGAATGGCTTGACGGACCACAAGAATAATAGGCATCGATAACACCAATGCACAATTACTCCTGACTATCAATTGATAGACGAGGGCCAGAAAATAACTAAAGAGAGACAACTCAAAGGGACATATGGTTTTCTGAGTTGCGAATGCATAGATTTAGTATGTCAACAAGTTCCACATATTTCTTCCAGATAATCCATGCAGAGGAGGAAGGACTGGCAGAGTCACAATATGAATGGAGTACTCCTCAAGAGCGCCCTGGTTGTGATCTTTTGGTTCAAAAAAAACTTCTGCCATGATGGTTCATGGTATTGGAAGAATGAAATACCACGGACCTCGAGGACTATCGCAAAGGTTACTAATATCCTAAAGGAACTAGCAAACACTACCAACATGAATGATTAGAGTGAATCTCGGGTTCAAGAACCCAGAAATAGAATGCCTACCAGCTAAATGGCATCACGGGATGCTTTTGAGAATAATGGCCAGAATCATCACACTTGTGTTACAAAGCATTGCTAGATTACTGGGTGGTCCTCTATGACACCTAGGGTCATAATAATAGCTCCAACATATATGTCGAGGTAACAGAGTACCTCAACTCAACGATTAGTGTGGTTAATCTGGCCCAAAGGAACATCGAGAACGGAAAGAAGGGATTTGCAAATGCATTAGATTATTTGGAAGCCTGGGATGACTCGGACAACATAACGGCTGTAATTGCTCAAAGGATTTGAGACATCCTGCAAAAATGGTGGCATAACCATTCGGAATCACAATATCAAGGTTCCGAGATCAACTGTCAACACATGGAAGTAGTAGAAACTGAACTGAGGCTTCAGACCAACAATCCTACGAGTCTACAGATTAGTAACACGTGATCCTGGTAGAAAGATGAGAAGCCTAGTTCTTAATCCCCGTAGAGTGAGAAGAGAATGACTCAGATTAGAGGGCATAAGGTAAAGGAGTAAAAGAGCCTTACGTTCCCTTCCACAATCAATTCCCTTATATAACTAAAGCATTTCTAGACTCAACTTCGACCAGTTTGGCTTGGTAATCCTACAGGCAGTCAGGCACTGATACCAAAGCTGTCAAGACCCCGATTCCAAGTCACATCGATCTAGCCGGTAACACCTCATATCACTTTGCGGCCTCACGCACGGTATTCCCACGGGTGTCGCCTTACCATGGCCCGGGACCGTTTGCGCCTTTTGGCTCACGTATATGACAGTGTCGCTAGCATCCATATGACAGAGAACCCGGGCCCACATGACTAGTCGTGAACCCAAAGTGGCACTAACTTATGGGGACAGGCATAAATGAATCAACATCGAGCATGTCGGTCAGCAGCGTGTGAATCCGGGCTGTAGCACTGGGCTAACAGGACTCCGGGAACCCGGGCTGTAGCAGGCTAGGCAGGACTCCGGATGTCACCGCGTGACATTTCCCCGAAGGGACAGACACAGGAACGAAGTGAATCACATGCCGGCCAGTCAAGTGTTCCGGAGCAGTAGTGCTGGGCTAGCAGGACTCCGATGAACCAGGCTGTAGCGGACTACTATGGCTCATGGAAGCACAAGACTACATTTCCCCATAAGAGAGGCTACCAAGGATAAACAACTAGGTTGTCGGATCCCACACATACCAAGCATTTCAATCATACACACAATATGCTCGATATGTGCAAATACAACATGGCATCACAACAAGACTCTACGACTCAGAGTATTTATTCATTAGGCTCCGAAGAGCGAGATATTACAAACAAGGGTCTCATGACCCAACATTCAGAGCATACAAGTCAAAGCACATGCGGAAGCTCAACATGTCTGAGTACAGACATCTACAAAAGAAAAAGGCTGCAAAGCCTGACTATCTACAAGACCCTGCCGAGGGCACAAGATCGTAGCTGAGGTAACAAGCTAAACGTCGAAGTCCACACGGAACTACTAGCGAGACTGACGTCTCTCTGCAATACATAAAATAAGCAAACGTGAGTACAAATGTACCCAGCAAGACTTACATCAGAACTATCTACAGATGCATCGGTATCAACAAAGGGGGTGGTGGAGTTTAACTGCTGCAAGCCAGCTTTGACTCGGTGGCTATCCTGAACTACGACTGCAAATAACTCTTTTGAGGTGGCGCACACGAGTCCACATATTCACCATATCAATACACCACTATGGATCCACTCCCGTCTCCCTACGAGAACGCCATCCATAGCACTCACGCTTATCTTGCGCATTTTAGAGTATCCACTTTCACTTGTCTATGAACTGTTATAGGCAACCCAGAAGTCCTTTACCGCGGACACGGCTATTCGAATAGATCATATTAACCCTGCAGGGGTGTACTTCTTCACACACGCTCTCGCCACTTACCACCATGTACACATCGTGTACCTCGGCCACGACCTGACTAACCACACAAGTCTCTCGTCCAGGTTTATCGCCTATTCGGGTTCCATCCGCAAGGAGATCCCGCCGGGGTGTCACTCACGGCCCCAAACGATGTGTGCAGGGTTCCCAAGCCCACCTCGACATATGGATCTACGCTTGGTACACCGTGCCACGGTGCCTAGTCTGTCCCAAGCCCACCTGTACCGGGTGCCACTTGGTAGACTACTAACACTACCTACAAACACCAGAAACTAGTTGCAACTCCTGGACAGAGATCAGGTTGATTAATAAGTCGAGAGAGCTTGGAGCGCCCGGAGCCCAATGTGTGGTAGTAACTGTTCATGGATCACAAACACAGAACTCAGTTCCTGAGGACGGTTTCAATGAGACAACCCACCATGTACTCCTACATGGCCTCTCACCGCTACCTTTACCAAATCGTGTTCACACCCTTAGCTCTCACACAGTAGGACATGTTCACCACCTTCAATTCATCCCCGATGAATCAGACCTGACACAGATCTAAGCAATAGCAGGCATGACAAACAAGCATGAATGAGTAGGCACATCAGGGCTCAGACAACTCCTACTCATGCTAGTGGGTATCATCTATTTACTGTGGCAATGACAGGTCATGCAGAGGAAAGGGGTTCAACTACCGCAGCATGTAACAGTTGAAACGCTGTTGTCCTAATGCAGTAAAAGAGAGCAGGAGCGAGAGAGTGGGATTGTATCAGAATGAACAGGGGGGGTTTTGCTTGCCTGGCACTTCTGAAGATAGCATTGAGTCTTCATTGGTGTCAACGATCACAACGCCGGAACATTGTCTACCGAGAGGGGACAAATACCGGCAACAGAGAACAAATACAATCAATGCAATGCACAATATGATGCATGATCATGACATGGCAATATGAATGTGTTTTGGGCTAATGCAAGCTAGAACAGATTGAGATGAGTCCATTTGAACCAAAGATTCAAATACAAACCCATTTTATAGAGTCATAGAAGTGCATTATCTTGTTTCATCTAAACAGCGTGGTTATGTTGCTCTAACATGCATGAAACCAGTACAGATGGATAGATTGGATTTTTCTGATCATTTTTCATATATAAATCTTTTCATTTGGAGTTATGGTTGAATTTGTATGAATTTTTGAAGTTGTAGTATTTTCTGGAATTTCTTGTATTATTTTAAATCCAGAAAAGGATTAATTGCGTCAGCACTGCGTCATGCCTGTGTCAGCAGGTCAGCAGCGCTGACCAGGGTCAAACCTGACGTGTGGGGTCCACACGTCAGTGACACCGGTGCTAACCCGCGTTGACTAGCACTTTGACCTGCTGCGGGGCCCATTGTCAGTGGCTAAAGGGCGGCTGAGCTGGCGGGGATTAGCGCTGATGACTGCGCCACGTCGGTCCTCGCCGGAGTTCCACCGGCGGCGACCAAAGCTATGGCGGAAGCTCGCCGGGGCTGCGCTACAGGCGGCGTCTGGACGCGCGAAGGCCACCAAAAGGTAGCCCGAGCTCGCCCGCATCTAGCTAGCCGCACGGGAGACCGCGTGGTCGCCGGAATCGACAACGGCGAGCGCATCCGCGGTGGCCGGAGTTTGGACGTGGAAGGGGTCGATGCTACGGTGCACTAGAGGAGAAACCGAAGGGTGCTCCATGCTCCCGGGAGTGCAGCGAACACGGTGACGCACTCAGGCGCGAGCTGAGGTGGCCCTGGCCACGGCGGTGAGGAACTACGGCGGTGATGAGCTCTCGGGTCCAGTGGTTAGTGCGGCTATGGCACGCAAACGAGGAAGAGAGGAGAGGGGAACGACGAGGTGCTCACAGCGAGGCCGTTAGAGTGCTCAGCAGGCTCGGGGGAGGTCCGGTGCAGGCGGAACGGCGGTGTCGATCTCGGCGGACCGAGGTTGAAGAAGACGGCGTGCTCGGCGCTTGAGGGCGTCCGGGCTTGCGCTTGTTGAGGGGGAAACTTCACGGCGTCGAGGCGGACGACGGGGATAGCACGGAGAGGCGCGGGGACGGTTGTGGCCACGGTGGAGCTCGTCGGCGGCGACGGCTGCGTTCGGTCACGCTCGGGGAAGGGACTAGAGGGCGAGGGAGAGAGCAGAGAGTGAGGGAGAGGAGCGAAGGGGCTGCGGGGCGTCTCCAGACGCGTCGGGGGTGCCTCGGTGGCAAGCAGGAGGTGGAGCTCGGGCGCGCGCGCGGT